>NC_057714.1:92029348-92073474 GCF_004010195.1 Chiloscyllium plagiosum | reverse complement strand
TTCTCCACCCTTCCCTTCTGAGCAACGGGGACAGGCTCCGTGCCAGACGCCTGAACCCCATTGCTTACCCCTGGTAAGTCGTCCCCCCCACAAGTATCCAAAACGGTATACTTGTTCTTGAGGGGAACGGCCGCAGTTCATCCAACTCCAGCTCCAGTTCCCTAACACGGTCTTGGAGGAGCTGGAGATGGGTACACTTCCTGCAAGTGTAATCAGCAGGGACGACCATGTCATCTCAAACATGTTGCAAGAGGAACATTGCACTGCCTTCACTGCCATCCCTCTAAAAGTAACCTTTTAAAAATTTGAAGACAAATTGGCAAAAGAACTAAAGACTACATGTGGAAAAATATTTTTATGCAGCAAGTGGTTAGGATTTTGTTTTAATTTGTTCATGGAATATGGATCTCACTGGATGGGTCAACATTCATTGCCTATGCTTAGTTGTCCTTGGGAAGGTGATGAGCTGCCTTCTTAAATCACTGCAGCTCACTTGGCGGAGTTACAGCTACAGGACCTTTCGGCAGTAAAGGATTCTGACCCAGAGACAGTGAAGGAACAGTGATATATTTCCAAGGCTGGGGTGTGACTTAGCAGGGAATCTGTAGCTGGGGTGGTATTCCTATGCAGCTGCTTTCTTCCAGGGTTTGGAAGGTGCTGTCTTGTCCTCTTACACATATGGTAGAGATGGAATCAGTTATGATTTTCAAAAGATAATTGGATGAGCATCAGAATGAAATAAATTTGCAAGCTTACAGGGAAAGAGTGTGGGATGAAGCTTAGCTGAGTTATTCTTGCAAAGAGCCAGCACACACAATGGGCCGAACAACCACCTAACATGCTGCCACAATTCTGTGTTTCTCGGATTGCTCATTTTGAGTTATACAATTCAACCAATATTACTTCACACTTACTTCAGAGAAAAGCATGTTATTAGAATCATACCATACAGAAGACATCTCCGGCCCAGCAATTCTGTACCACAAAGAATACACTACTCCCTACAGTGGTCCCAAATAGTCTTCAATTTGCATGAAATGCTTTAACTCACACACTTTAATGTTTCAATATTGATTCAAACCGAAGGATGATATCTGTCCTCATATCTTATACTTCAAAACAGCATGTACAGAAGTTGAAAAGGATGTAGTTTGTGTTGTGTGCTGTTTACCAAGCCGTAAATTTAAAGACATCAACAAAGAAGAAACATAGTTGCAGTTTTGTGGAACGATTGGTAAGATCAGATAGACATGGCAGCAGATCAAAGTGTCATGGTCTGTAATGAAACTGCTGAGTAGAACGGCACAGACATGATGTTCTTATAAAAGTAAACTGAGCAGAAACTAAAGTTTTTTCACACATGAGCGAGATGCTTTGTATCAGTATGTGAAAGCATTAATGGCATCAGGACACCAAAAGTATTTGTTTAATACAGGCAAAATTGAATCAAATAAAGTTAGTTTCTGGAAGGGATTGCTTCCACCAGCAGTGCCTTTGTCAAATCTGCAGGTCTATTGGGATTTGACATGCCGTTCCAACATGAGCATCTTTCATGAAGTTGCATTGACTGCCATTGCAGCCTTACTGCTGAAGAACCAACTCTGATGGATGAGCTTTTGTCTGGACTCCCAAAAACCAACTCCTTTGACAATTCTCCTCTCCCTCTCTCTAACAGCCAACACTCAAAGGAAACATTTTATAGATGTGGCGAAAGATGTACTAATGCTAAATGGGGAATTCTCGCAGGAGAAAGCTGCCACCCACTTAGCATGACACCTCTTGATCCATCAAGGTACAAACCTCAAATCGCAGCTCAAGGACATCTCTCAGCGGAAGTTCCTCAGGTTAGTGTCCAAGCCCAATTATCTCCAGCTGCTTCATCAATGACCGTCCCTCCATCATATGGTCATAAGTAAGTGTTCGCTGTTGACTGCACAATCTTCAGCTCCATTTGTGACTGCTCAGGTACTGAAGTAGTCCATATCCAAATGCAGCAAGACCTGAACAATATCTGGGCTTGGGCTGAAAAGCGACAGCTAGCATTGACACAACACAAGTGTTAGACAATTACTATCCCCAACAAGAGAGAATCAAACCATTATACTTTAACAACCAAGGTTACTATGCTCATTTTAATATCTATTTACAAGTTTGCTGACGACACCACCGTAGTGGGTTGGATCTTAAATAACAACAAGACAGAGTACAGGCAAGAGGTAGCGAGCTAAGTGGCATGGTGTAAAGACAACAATTTCTCCCTCAATGTCAGCAAAAATGAAGGAGCCGGTCATCAATTTCAGGAAGCAGAGTAGAGGACATGCTGCTGAAAATATCAATGGTGTTGAGTTGGAGGCGGTTGAGAATTTCAAGCTCCTAGGAGTGAATATCACCAACAATGTGTCTTGGTACATCCATGTCAACACTACAGTTAAGAAAACACCCCCATGCCTCTACTTCATCAGAAGGCTAAGGAAATTTGGCATGTCCACAATAACTCTTACCAATTTCTATAGATGCACCACAGAATGTATCTTATCTGGGTACATCACAGCTCAGTACGGCAACTATTCTGCTCAGGATCAAAAATAATTGCAGAGAGTTGTGAACACAGCCGAGTCCATTGTGCAAATTAGCCTTCCATCCATTGTCTCCATCTATGCTTCCTGCTGCCTCAGGAAAGCAACCAGCATAATCAAAGACATATCCTATCTTAGTTATGCTCTCTTCCACACTCTTCCATCAGGCAGAAGATGCAAAACACATATTAACAGATTTAAGAACAGCTTCTTCCTAGCTGTTATCCGACTTATGAACAGAACTCTTATATGCTGCGGTTCTGTTCGCCGAGCTGGAAGTTTTTGTTGCAAACGTTTCGTCCCCTGTCTAGGTGACATCCTCAGTGCTTGGGAGCCTCCTGTGAAGTGCTTCTGTGGTGTTTCACAGGAGGCTCCCAAGCACTGAGGATGTCACATAGACAGGGGACGAAACGTTTGCAACAAAAACTTCCAGCTCGGCGAACAGAACCACAGCAACAAGCACCCGAGCTACAAATCTTCTCACAAACGTTGAACTCTTATATGTTGGAGCTGACCTTTCTCTGTACTTTCTCGGTAGCTGAAACACTGTATTCTGCATTCTGCTCTATTACCTTGATGTACTTATAAAGGTATTATTTGCCTGGAGAGCACGCAAAACAATACATTTCACACTATCTCAGTACATATGACATTAATCAAATCAAATCAAATCAATATCACTGAATCCCTCATTATCAATATCATGAGAGCTATGTTTGACCAGAAACTGAACTAAACTAGTCATAGCAGATCAAAGGCTAGGAATCCTCCAGTGAATACCTCACCACCTAATCCTTCAAGCCTATCCACCATCCATAAGGCACAAGTAAAGAGTGTGATAATGTATTCCTTATGTTTAGCTGCTTTTGTGATGTTATTTATCATAATGCTGACTGATGCAAAATACATATTGCATTCACCTGCCATCTCTCGTTCCCATTATTATTCACCAGTTTGACTTCTTATAGTATCAACACTCTGTTAACTTTTCTTCTTTAAATATTTATAGAAATGAATACAACTTGGTTTTAAATTTCAGACTAGTATTTTCTCATAATGCAATTTTTACTCGGTCTTTTTGTCATTCTTGTTTCTTTTTATGCTATGTCCACACTTCTGAAAGGCTACCTACCTTTACACAATTATATGTTTTTCTTGATATTTTGATGTAATCTTTAACCTTTCAAGTTAATCACAGCTCATGGATACCTCTCTGGGATTTTTTCTTACACTTTGAAAGTGACTTATTCTTTGTATTTTGATTTTTTTTCTTCATTCAGGGGATGTGGGTGTTATTGACTGCGCCAGCATATACTGTCTATCTTTGGTTGACCTTCAGAATGTGGTGACCTGCAATCTCGAAGCATTACAGCCCATGTGCTGTAGGTAGACTTATAATATTGTTAGTGAGGGATATCCCCCATCCTTCAACAAAGCAACCCACCTTAGCCAGCTCTGCTTTCACAGCCTCATAATTGCCTTCATTTATTTTTATGCCTCATATTCACTCCTTTCTCCCTCAAACTAAATGTAAGTTATATCATGCTATAGTTGCTGCTATCTAGGGCCATCTTCCCAATGAGATAATTAATTAATATTATTTTATTACACAATATCGGATCTAATTCAGCTGGCACTCTGGACTGTTCTGGCCCATGCTGTTCTAATAAAGTATCCCAACAAACATTCCATTAACTTCTTTATCTATGCTACCTTTACCCATTTGGCTCCTTCAATCAACATGTGGATTAAAAATCTCCTGTGATTACTGCCATTATTATTCCATGATTATTATTTCTTATAATAATCATTATTTATTTCATTATGTTCCATCCAACTGTGTGGATGGAACCTGTACACCTCACCCACAAGCAGCATCTTAGCTTTCTCATTTCTCTCATCTCACCAAATTGTTTCCAAATCTTGGTTTCCTGAGCCATCTTTATTCTGCTAATACCATCACTAACAAACTGAGCCATCCTTCAACCTTTTCCTAGATTCCTTCCTTTCCTAAGTGCGCTGTATACTTCAACATTCAAATATCAATCCTTGTCATCCTTCAGCCATGTCTCTGTACTGACTACCCAATCACTTGAAACCTGCATCCCCATTCTAAGTGATTAAAGACTTCACAGCAGTCTAAGTTTGTTCAGTACTTCACATCAGTTGTATGACACTTTGATCTTTTATCATAAATTCTGTGCCCTATGATCCAACTCCACTAGCTACCTGATGATGGTGCAGAGTTCTGAAAGCTTATACTTTCAAATAAACCTGATGGACTATAACCTGATGTTGTCTGATTTTTAACACTTACAGTTATTTATGTCTCTTTGGGCTCTCAGTCTCAACTCCATTGTTTTATTTTGAATGTTGCAAGCATTTGTATGCAGATTGCACAAGAAAATATTGTTTTAACTTCACAACACTGCCTTTGAATAAATTCTTCTTATACCTTTGATATTTTTCACTGTAATTAGCCACATTATATCACCATTTAATGAGTGTTTACCCTTCCTCTCAGGGTCTTAACCTATTTGAGGTTTGTAATATCGAATAGTCTTCCCCAGCTTTATGATTCGACTTTTCCCCTGTTTAAAGAAGAATAAAAGTTAAAAAAAAACTTTGCCAAATCAACAAAGCTTCTTAATAAATCAACTTTTCTTACCAATTCATCTTCATCATCGGTAATTAATTACAATATTTTAAAACCCAATGAAGAAGACAGCATTTAATACAATTAAAGTGATTGTCCTGTTTTAAACACTAAACAGTCATATCAGTTACATCTACAGAATTCTGAAGAATGGCCACTAGACCCAAAACGTTAACTTTGATTTCTCTCCACAGATGCTGCCAGATCTGCTGAGTTTTTACAACAATTTCTGTTTTTGTTTCTGATTTTCAGCATCCACCAGTCCTTTTGTTTTTTTTAATGTATCTACAGAATTGTTTTACAAATCCACATAAATAATTTAAATAAGAGAAACAAGAGCATTCAATAAAATGGCAAGAGATGTTACACATTCAAGCAGATTTCAAATCACAAATCCTTCAAACAGGAATTGAATTGGAACAGACAATACATGTGATAGAGCACAATTTCAGGATTACAGGAGAAATACAGGGAAGAAAGGTGAACAACTGGGCCTTTAAGTGACAGAATGTAAGAGACGACTCGTATACCTTTGACAATTCTGTAGGTGTATTTGAGCACTTTACAATTACTTTAGATCAAGTACTAATCATATAATGGAAAGAAGATGATTTCATGGAATAATGGAGCTTTCAGGAGAATCTGTTGACAATTTTGTTAATCATCTTAACCATTTGTTAGAATTTGGAAGCATGGTGATTTACAACCAGTACTAATTTGACACAAAACTAACATCAGAATTTCTGATCCATTTCCTTCAGATATTTTGCAATTAAATGAATGGAAAGAGCTGTTTGGTTTGGTATAGAGGCTGAACTCTAAGAATAGCGCAAGAGAACGAGAGAAATAGAAAGTCAGTTGAGTTCAAAAAAGATCATCATTCTTCATCAAAACTCTCAGCAAAAAAACACCAAAACACCAGATGATAAGCTATAAAAACATCTCTAAATAATTTCATGCTGAAAGCTACTGTTTCAGATGCAGAGTTTAAAAAATAACAAGGAAACAATGTCCAGGTTTATTCTATGAATGCAATTTTTGTACAAAAGTGGGACATTCCTGGAAAGAGTACAAAAGCAAGAAACAACTTTTGATTCGCAGAATTCACCTCAAAGCAAGGAATGTTGGTATGGAACCCAGAATGCTAAGACATCCCTTCATTGGACTATGTGCCATTATATGATGATAAAAGGGGAAAGTAACCAGAATCCCATGAGAGAGAGAGATGACCAGTTCTGATTTAACCTGAGAGTTGCCATGATGGGTGGAGATGTTGAGAAGGAAAATCCGTTCTGGTAACCTCAGCCACTGCAGGAATAAACCCACGCTGTTGGCGTGACTGTATATTCCAAACTAGCCATCTAAGCGAACTGAGCTCCTAAGTGTATGATGACATGCCAACTTTGGAAGTTACAAATCAACCTTTCCTTGGGGTAATATGCAAGTCATCTAAAGAAGACATAACATAGAGATCATATTGATTAACAGTCATCGTACTAATTTCAAACCTGACACTCGGGTGAGCTCTATAGCAACACCTGGAAACAATCCTTTGTTTGAAGAGAGTGAAATCACTTCCTTCTGACAGAGAACTGCATGTCATCGGCAGTATGTCACTCAATCAAAGAAATGCTGAGAGTCCTGTAAATACAGAGGTCAATGTTATGTGGAAGGCAATAGGTAGATGTAGGTGGTGGGGGGGGTGATGGTGATAGGTCAGAGCGAAGGATGGGGAGGATCGGGAAGAACCCGCACCACCCGGTTTTACCTCTTACCCAAAATTCATAAACCTGACTGCCACGGTTGACCCAACAGCTCCGCCTGCTCCTGCTCCACTGAACTCATCTTCTCATATATTGACATTGTCCTGTCCCCTTTGGTCCAGGAACTCACTACATATTTTCAGGAAACCACCCATGACCTCCACCTCCTTTATGACATTCATTTCCCTGGCCCCAACGCCTCATCTTCACCATGGACATCCAATCCCTGTACACATTCATTTGCTATAATGAAGGCCTCCATGCCCTCCGTTTCTTCCTCTACCACCGACCTAACCAGTATCCCTTCACCGACACATTAATTCAATTGGCGGAACTAGTCCTCACCCTCAACAACTTCTCCTTCAAATCCTCTTTGTTGGGTAAGTGGACCAGTCCATCTTCCGCAGTTACCCCAGGACCATTCCCCACCTTTTCCTCCATTACATCAATGACTGTATCAGTGCAACCTCGTGCTCCCACAACAACCCGACCACCCTGTGGCTAACCACTTTGACTCCCCCTCCCACTCTGGCAAAGACATGCAAGTCCTGGGTCTCCTCCATCACCAAATCCAAGCCAACCGATGACTAGAGGAAGAACACCTCATCTTCTACCTTGTGACGCTCCAACCACACAGCATCAATGATGATTTCAGCAGTTTCCTAATCTCCCCACACCACCTCATCCCAGATCCAACCCTCCAACTCAGCACTGCCCTCTTGAACTTTCCTACCTGTCCATCTACCTTCCCACCTATCCTCTCCACTCTCTGCTCCGACCCATCACAATCACCATCCATCTGCATCTACTTATCATCTTCCCAGCTACCTTACCCCAGCCCCACCCTGCCTTCTATTTATCTCTCAGCCCCCTTTCCCACCAGCCCCGACATTCCTGATGAAGAGCTTATGCCCAAAACGTCGACTCTCCTGCTCCCCAGCTGCTGCCTGACCTGTCATGATTAAATCTGCTGATATGATGATGTTATCCAAAAGCACATATGCTCGAATGAAAAGTTTACATATTGCCTGCCTTATGAAAAGGTGATTATTTCTTTCAGAAGCATAATAACTTTCTCTGAACTGATTTGAGGAAACTACAGATTGTCCAAGGAAAGCAAACATTTAACAGTGACATTGATACCAGAGGATGTCTTCTACAAAAACCATTTGGGAAATTAATGTTGGGGCCCTGAGTAGTGTCATCAAACACAGAAACCTAGGGATCCGCTACATAGTTCTTTGAAAGTTGCGTCACAAATATATTAGGTATTTAAGAAGACATTGAGGAGATTTGCCTTCATTGCACAGACTACCGTGTATAGGAGTTGGGACGTCATGTTGAGGTAGTACAGGACATTAGTGAGGCCCCTTTCAGAGGTACTGTGTACAGTTCTGGTCACCCTGCCATAGAAAAGATGTTATTAAATTGGACAGGGTTCAGAAAAGATTTACCAGAATTTTGCTGGGAACGGAGGGTTTGAGTTATAAGGATAGGCTGGGACTTTTTTTCAATGGAGCCTAGGAGGCTGAGGGGTGACCTCATATAGGTTTATAAAATCATGAAGGACATAGACAAGATGAATAACAAAGATCTTTTCCCAGGGTGGGGGAGTTGAAAACGAGAGAGCATACTTTTAAGGCAAGAAGAGAAAAATTTAGAAAGGACCTAAAGGGTAACTTTTTCACTCAGAAGGTACTTTGTATGTGGAGTGATCTGCCAGAGGAAGTGGTAGATGCAAGCACAGTTACATTTAAAAGACATTTGGACAGGTACATGAATAAGAAAGGCTGAGAAGGATATGGGTTGAAACAAGCATGTGGGATGTTTAGTTTGGGAAACATGGTCAGCATGGACAAATTGGTCCAAAGGTCAGGCAGTATCTGAGGAGCAGGAAAATCAATGTTTCGGGCAAAAGCCCTTCGTCAATTTTCCTGCTCCTCAGATGCTGCCTGACCTGCTGTGCTTTTCCAGCACCACGCTAATCTAAACTCTGGTTTCCAGCATCTGCAGTCCTCACTTTTGCCAAATTTGTGCAGAGGGGCTGTTTCCAATCTGAATGACTCTGTGAGTTTATGACTGCATCCTCCAAGGTTCCAGTCCAGCAAGGAAGAGCACCTGAATATTCCATCCTCAAGCAGAATACCTTCAAACAGTCTGCCAGCCTTTTATAAAGTCAGAGAACTCTGGGGAGATGGGATAGATATAAACTTACTTTACGCATTTGAAGCAATTGGATGAAGATTTAATAACCAGAAAAGAACTTGGGTGGGAAAGCTGTACTTGGCATTTAGTCACTGAAAGGGTTAATTGACATCACAAGTTCTGGAAAAAAAGGGCTGTTTCTGGGAGGATCCAGCCTGTGTTGTAATGTGCTTGATTTAGGTCATTTTGCTGATACATCAGCACAGCTAACAGTAATGTATATTTACTCTTGTTCAACCTGATATCTCACAAGATACAATGACGTAATCTTGGAATTATACAGTGTAGAGGAGGCTGGTCAGCCTTCAGAGTCTATACCACCAAAACTACGCTAAATCTACGCTACTCCAGCACTTGGCAGATAGCTTTTTTTTAATTTATTCATTTTGTGGGATGTGAAGATTGCTGGCTGGGCCAGCATTTATTGTCGGTTCCTAGTTACTCTTGAGAACGTGGTCTTGAGCTGCCTTCTTGAACTGCTGCAGACCACCAGCTGTGTATTGACCCACAAAGGCATTAGGCAGGGAATTCCAGGATTTTGACCCAGTGGCAGTGAAAAAACAGCAATATATTTCCAAGTCAGGATACTGAGTGACTTGGAGAGGAACTTGAAGAAGGTGGTGTTCCCATATATTTGCTGCCCTTGCCCTTCTAGATGGAAGTGGTTGTGGGTCTGGAAGATGTTGCCTGAGGATCATTGATGAATTTCTGCAGTGCATCTTGTAGATAGTATGCACTGCTGCTACTGGGCGTCGGTGGGGGAGGCAGTGGACGTAATGCCAATCAAGCAGGCTGTTTTATCCTGGATGGTGTTGAGCTTCTTGAGTGTTGTTGGTGCCACACTCATCCAGGCACGTGGGGAGTATTCTATCACACTTCTGACTTGTGTCTTGTAGATGGTGGATAGGTTTTGAGAAGCCAGGAGGAATTCCTAGTTTCTGACCTGTTCTTGTAGCCACTGCATTTATGTGGTGAGGCCAGTTCAGTTTCTAGTCAATGAGAATTTAAGCTATGAAGAGAGGCTGGATAAGCTCAGATTGTTTTCTTCATAGCAGAGAAGGTTGCTAGGGGACCTGATTGAGGTGTATAAGATTATGAGGGGTATGAACAGGGTGTGTAGAAAACAGCTGTTACCTTTAATTTAAGGGACAGTATCAAGGGTACGTTGATAGTGGGGGATTCAATGATGGCAACATTGTTGAATGCCAAGGGGCAGTGGTTAGATTGTCTCTTATTAGTGATGGTCATAGCCTGGCATTTGTGCAGTGCAAATGTTACTTCCCAATAAGCCTGAATATTATCCAGATCATACTGCATTAGAACACAGACTGCTTCAGCGTCTAAGGAGTCACGAATGGTGCCGAACATTGTACAATCATCGGTGACCATTCCCACTTCTGACCTTGTGATGGAGCGAAGGTCATTGATGAAGTGGCTGAAGGTGGTTGGGCTGAAAACACTACCCTGAAGAACCCCTGCAGAGGAGTCGTGGAACTGAGATGACCGACTTTCAACAACCATAACCACTTCTATGTGTCAGGTATGACTGTAACCACCAGAGAGTTTGTAACCACAAGACAGTAACCACCTGACATCCATTGATTCCAGTTTTGCTTTGAATGCTGTGACATTTCAAGTGCTCATCCAAATACTCTTTAAAGCTTGAGAGGTTTTTGCCTCAACTACCACTGCATCAGGGACATTTCAGACACCCACCAGCAATGGGTCAAAACATTTTTCCACACACCCCTCTAGACCTCCTGTATTTCACCTTAAATGTGTTCCCCCTTGATATTGTCCCTTAAATTAAAGGTAACAGCTGTTTTCTATACCTGCTGTTCATACCCCTCATAATCTTATTCACCTCAATCAAGTCCCCTCGCAACCTTCTCTGTTACAAAGAAAACAATCTGAGCTTATCTAGCCTCTCCTCACAGCTTAAATGCTCCATTCCTGGAAACTTCTTGGTGCATCTCCTCTGAAAACCCCATAGTGCTATCCCATCCTTCCTATAGTGCAGTGACCAGAACTGCACACAGTACTCCAACTGTTGCCAAACTAGATAATAAATACTATATAATAAACTTTCACTGTTTATGCATTTGTTCGCAAAACACTCAATGATTTTCCCAATTTGGGCTGTAGGTATTACCTGCCTCATGCACAATATCAGGCAGCATCATGCAGGGCTGCAGCAATTTACAAACTACTGACCATTTGTATGAATCACTTTTTTGTTAACCTTGAAAATCTGTGGCATGGTGGCTCAGTGGTTAGCACTGCTGCCTCACAGCACCGGAGACCTTGGTTTGATTCCGGCCTCAGACGACTATGTGTGGGGTTTACACATTCCTCCTCGTGTCTGCGTAGGTTTCTTCCAGGTGCTGCAGTTTCTTCCTGCAGTCCAAACATATGCAGGTTAGAGGGATTGGCCATGATGAATTGCACATAGTGTCCAGGGACGTGCATGACAGATAGATTAGCAATGGGAAATGCAGTGTTACAGGGATGGAGTATGTCTGTGTAGGATGCTTTTCGGAAGGTCGGTGTGGACTCAATGGGCTGAACGGCATGCTTCCACACTGTGAGGATTCCAGGAAATACTGTTTGTATGCAGTGTGTTTGTGATAACTGTGACATTGCATAAGGTATTGATGTCATATCAAAAGCAGAACACAGAAGAAGCTTATCAGCATTGATGCACTGTTAGTGAGACTGAGTAAGAATGTGCATCACTGTTGCATATAAGCTCATGCAAAGTTACAAAATAAAATCATGTAAATCACAGAAAATGTCGACTTGGTGGACTCTTGGACTGCCATTGACACACTCAATCATGAAAAATCACATCACAATTAAGTAGCCAAGGAGTAACAAGAATGCTTCATTGAAATTCTTGCCTTCCTCAGTGTCACTACTGTCAATTCCCCATTCAACATAGGCTGAGAACTTTGCAGCATGATTGCAATGTAGAAGTAACTTTGAAATCAAGTTCACAACAACTAGCATTTCAGTTATCAAAAACATGTGTGGCTATGGTGGTTAATTTAGCAGAGCATCCATGTATATGTTGATGTATATCCATGTATATCCATGTTGATCTCATGCAATTGTAATTGTTTGATGACAGAGAGCTGCTCAGTCAGGCCAATTTCAACTCACATGAGGAGTCATTGGGAGCCAACAGCAATCTTACACTTGAGCCGTGGTGACAGTGCCCAGCACTTTTATGGGCAGGCCTCATTTCAATATTGTTAGTCCGCGTGTCTGCTTTGAATGAAAAGCAGCAGTGGTCAATGGCTTGAAAGCAAAGGTCCCTGAGATCCACTCAACAACACCAAAAGATGTTGAGTCCTTATGAGGATGCATTGCAAGCACATTCCAGCTGGAAAGGCAAGCTGCAGAGATTTTAACTTTATTTGTGAGGCCTGGACATGTGCCCCTCCTGGCCCTGCTCAGTTTGATAGCCTAGGGAACATCACTGGCTTCTTGGAGCAACTAGAGGGAAAGAACTGCTCAGTAAATGTTACGTTTATGTGAGGGGATGCTGCTGTTCACTCACTGCTTTCTCTGGAGGTTCATTCAACACAAGAACCATTTTGTGCAAAAAAGTTGCCCCTTATATCTTTTTAAAATCTTTCTTCTCTCACCTTAAAAATATTTCTCCAAATCTTGAAATCCCCCACCCTAGGGAAAAAAACATTTGTCATTCACCTTATCACCCTTTTTGGGTCTCCTTTTCTGAGGAAGGATGTTCTTGCTCTCAGGAGAGTGTAGTGAAGGTTTACTAGTCTAGTTCCAGGGGTGACAGGACTGATGTATGAGGAGAGATTGACTAGGTTAGGATTGTTTTCGCTGCAGTTCAGATGAATGAGGGGTGATCTCACACAGACTTATAAAATTCTAACAGAACTAGACAGGGTAGATACAGGAAGGATGTTCCTGATGGTGGGTCACAGTCTGAGGATTTGGGGTAGACCATTTGGGACTTAGATGAGGAGACATGTCTTTACCCAAAACATGGTGAGCCTGTGGAGTTCATTACCACAGGAAGTAGTTGATGTCAAAACATTGAAGGTTTTCAAAAGACAGCTAGACAAATGCACTTGGGGCAAATGGGATCAAAGGTTAAAGGGAGAAAGCAGGATTAAGCTATTGATTTGGACAGTCAGCCATGATCATGATGAATGGAGGAGCAGGCTTGAAGGGCTGAATGGCCTCCTCCTGCTCCTATCTTCTATGTTTCTATATTTCGATCTCTACCCCTCATGTATCTATAAGCTATTAATTCTAGAATTCTCATCCTTGTTTTCAATTCATTCCACTTCAAGCTTCTGAAATCTTCTCGAGACCCACAACAATCAAACATTTCTACATTTCGCCAATACTGGCTCCCAGAGAATCCCCAGTTTAAATTGCTTGGGTTTCTTCAGCCCCTTTGACTTTAATGTATGTATTTTCTAACTGTTTACCATCAGGATGTTTTGTGTACTTTCTTATACTTGGAGTGTCAATCCCAGTTAAATAAATAATCAACACACTTTTAAGTTTTCAAGATAAAGAAAGATATTTATTCTAACACAGCAATTCTGAATTTAAAAAAAAACACCACACTCTCTATCTCTCTCATACAAACATGTACAAAACATTGGATGCAGATGAAAGTTTGAAAGAGAGACAGCTTGGAGCTTAACTCATTAGAGTTTCAAAGAATAAGATGCAATCTCATTGAAGCAGAAATAATTCTTAAGGGTCTTGACAGTGTAAATACTGAGAGGATATTTTCCCCGATGGGAATATCGAGGACCAGAGGACATAATCTAGGAATAAAGCAATGCCAATTTAAGACTGAGATGAGGGGAATTTCTTCTCTCAGACAATTGTGAGTCTTTCGAACTCCTTGCCACAGAGACCTGTGGAGGTAGCGTCCTTGTGAACATTTAAGACTGAGATAGATTGAATCTTAGCCAGAAGGGGAGTCAATTGTTCCAGGGAAAATGTAGGAAAGTGAGATCTCAGATCAGCCATGATCCTCTTGAATGAAGAAACAGGCTTGAGGGGCCAAATGGCTTTGTCCTGTTCTTAGTTATTATGGTCTTATGACTGTTAATTCTGTCTCTGATTTATAAATCCTGTCCCTCCAAGTGGTAGGCCTATTGTTCATTAATGGATGGCTTAAATGTTAATCCCTAGAAGGGGGGTCAATTAGTCCATCATGGCTGCATTAGCTGTTCCACCAAGCATCATTACCTTGTGCCATTCTCATGCTTTTTCCCCCACACCCTTGCAAACTATTTCTTTCCAAACAATGACCCGATGTCCTTTAGAATACCTGAATTAAACCTGCCTCCATCACACTCCCAGGAAGTGCATTGCGTACCCTAAGTAATCGCTGAGTAAAAAAGGTGTTTCTGACATCACCCTCACTTTTTATTGCACGTTCCTTTAAATCTGTGCCCTCTCATTCTTGTTCTTCCGACAAGCAGTAACAGCTTCTCGCTCTCTACTCTGTCCAGCCCACTCATGATTTCGAAAAACCTATATCATTTCTCTTTCAGTCATCTTCTTTCCAAGGAGAACAGTCCCAACTTCTTCAATCTATCCTCAGACCTGCAGCTTCTGATTCCTGGAGCCATTCTTGTGAGTGGCTTCTGCACTCGCTCCAATACATTCATATCTTTCTTATAATGTGATACCTACAGTGGTATATAGTATTTCACCTGAGTCTAACAATTGTCTTACAAACTCAGCATCACCTCCTTACTCTATGCCCCAATTAATAAAACCTATAACACTGCATGCTTTGTTAACAGCAATCGCCCCTTGTCCTGCCACTTTTACTAACCTGTGCACATAGGCACCTGGTCCCTCTGTCCCTGCACCCCCTTAACTATTGTACTCTCTATTTTGTATTGTTTTTTAATGCTCTTCTTACAACGCGAAACACCACATACTGCTTTGTAGTGAATCTCATTTGGCACCTGTCTGCCCACTCCACCAACGCATCAATGTCCTTTTGGAGTTCCACAGTGGTCTCCTCACAGTTTACAATTCTTCCAAATTTCATGTCAAACTTTGAAATTGTCCCCTGCAGACCAAGATTCAGATGATTAATATGAAATAACTCTACAGAGATTGGTACCCAATCACCAAGTCACCCTTTCTTTACATGTAAATAGTCCTTGACACTCGTTCGGCTTCCTCAGAGCCGGCTCTCAGAGCAAACAACGGGTTTCCTGGTTATTTCTGTCAGCCAGGACTCCCTGAATGGACCAGGTTAACAACCCCAATCAGGGAACTCATATTCTATGAGGTCCACCTGGCCCTCGTTCCAATCACTACGTCCCTGCCCCTCTAAGTCTGGGGACGTAGGCCTGCTCTTTTCCTTGGAGCCTCACATTGGGTTCAGTTCCTCCAACTCAGCCTTGGATACAGGCAGCATGTACCAGACCGTGGCCTGTCTCTTGCACCCAAAACATCTCAGAAGCAATTCATCCTCTTCTTTAGGTAATAAAGGAGTTGAAACTACAATATTCATCTCAGACTTGGAGGCTCCTTCGATGCTAGATGGAAGGAGAGAACCTGTGCGTTCTGACTGCCTTTCGCTATTCTGAGGGGCTGGGTATGCTTGGCTCCTGCCTCATATGTGAGTTTGCAAAAGTAGACTCATAGTTCCATTCAGCATGGAAACTTCAGTCCAACTAGTCCATGCTGAACATAATCCCAAATTAAACTAGTCCGACCAATCTGCTCCTGGCACATTTCCATCCAAACTTTACCTATTCATGTACTTATCAAAGTGTCTTATAAATGTTGTAATTATGTCTGCATCCAACACTTCCTCAGGAAGTTCCTTCTACATGTGAATCACCCTTTGTGTAAAAAAAATTGCCCCTCAATACTTTTTAAAATCTCCCTCCTTTCACCCTGTAAAGTATATCCCCAGTCTTGAAATCTCTCATCCTATGGAAAAGATACTACCATTAACCCTATCTATACCCCTCCTGATTTTAAAAAACCTCTACAAATCCTCAACCACCCCAATGTCCACAAAGGGAGCTGCATCAGGACATTACTACACACGGCAACACACCAGAACTACACAGGAATGAGGAAGAATACCTATACAAGTTCTTCATAAACAATGGATACTCCAACAGCTTCATCTGGCAATTCCTAATGGACCGACAATACCAGAAGGACACTGTAATCCCCAATACACTGGTCACCCTACCCTATATCAAGAACATATCAGAAATGATGACCAGACTCCTGCGACCACTAGGAATCCTGGTATGGCACCAACCCATAGCCACACTACACCAACTACTCACAGGGCAAAAGACCTCATACCCATACCAAGAAGGGCCAACGTAATATACAAAATCCCATGTAACAACCACCATAAACTACAGACAGACTGAAAGAAAACCAACTGTTCTGGATACTGAACACCAACGAGCAGCAAAACAGCACGACCAACTCTCCTTCACTTCAGTAAACACAGACAAAGAGGGCCACCAATCTGACTGGGACAATTAACCATCCTAGGACAAGCTAAACAGAGACATGCATAGGAATTCTTCGAGACCAGGTTTTCAACCCGCAATGCCATTAACAAGCATGTTGACATCGACCCCATATACAAACCACTGCAAAGGTGAACCAGAAGTGAGACCACCCCAGCTTAACATCCACATCCACAACCCGAACGACAAATCTTTGCAAGAACCTCTAAAGTCACTTTTGCTTTACTAAACCAAACTTTGTACGTCACGGGACCTGACCTTGCATCGATCATGCCTCTTACCCATGGAGAGCCATTTCCGTGGTTTCGGCACAAAGCTTCAAACCCGGAAGTAAACAGTCTCTCTTGCTTGGAGGCGTCTGTGTCCACCATTGGAATTCCTGATTCTGTTTCACCATCCCCCTCACCCCCAGGTCCAGGAAGATCAGATTTAACCTGGTGTAGAGTTTTCACTCCATTAGCAACTCTGCTGAAGCTATCCCTGTAGTTGAGTGAGGGGTGGTCCTACAATCAAATAGGAACCAGGGCAGTTTGGTATTGAATGAAGCTGTAGGCTGTTTCCTTAAGTCAGCCTTCAAAGTTTGTACTGCTCTTTCTGCCAAACCATTGGATGATGGATGGTATGGAGTTGTCCTTATCTATCATTCGACTTTAGGAAATATTGTTGGTAACTGTTGGCCCGTTGTCTGTGACCAACACTTCTGGGAGCCCGTGTATTGCAAAAGATGCTTGCAGCCTTTTTAATGTCATTCCCGTATTTGATGAATGAACTCTATGCACATCCAATCACTATGAGTGGACATCCACAATGATGAAAAATGCTGAGTCCATGAAAGAGACAGTATTTTCGACATCTAACCTCATCTGGGGTTTTACCCAGCCATTCCCACAAATGTGGGGGAGCTGCTGGTAGTAAATTTTATCCTTGTTGGCACTCTGGGCTCTGCCCCACCAATGTGGCTATGTCTGCATCCAATCCTGGCCACCAGATATAACTTCAGGAGAACATCTTCATTTTGGACACTTCTGGATAATACTGGTGCAGTTCGGCCAGTAACCGGGGGTGATCTTTGCCTGGGACAATCACTCCTGCTTCCCATAATAAAATGCCATCCTCCACCATGATCTGATCTCACCGGGTCCTGAAAGGTTGTGATGGCCCTTTTGTTTTCGCAATCACCACCAGCTCTTTTAGTTTGGCCAGGACTGGATCTTTTTGTGACCACAGTCTGATATTGAATGAGAATTAGAATCCCTCCTGTGTGGAAACAGGCCCTTCAGCCCAACAAGTTCACAATGATCCTCCAAAGTGTAACCCACCCAGACACATTTCCCTACCCTTTATTTATCCGTGACTAATCCCTGAACACTACGGGCAATTTTAACATGGCCAATTCACTTGGGAGGAAACCGGAGCCCCTGGAGGAAACCCACGCAGACATGGGGAGAATATGCAGACTCCACGCAGACAGTTATCCGAGGCTGGAATCGAGCCCAGGTCCCTGGCGCTGTGTGGCAGCAGGGCTAACCACTACATCACCGTGCCGCCCATTAAAAGTCAGTTTAGAAACCACAACACTGCGATGGCTGGGAGTCGAACCCGGGTCAACTGCTTGGAAGGCAGCTATGCTCACCACTATACCACTATCACCCTGCTGTT
Source organism: Chiloscyllium plagiosum (assembly GCF_004010195.1). Lineage (NCBI taxonomy): Eukaryota > Metazoa > Chordata > Chondrichthyes > Orectolobiformes > Hemiscylliidae > Chiloscyllium > Chiloscyllium plagiosum. The sequence goes on along the minus strand of NC_057714.1, from coordinate 92,055,086 downwards.
TGGCAGTGACCGGAAGGGTGTCCAGAAAGTTTAAAACCAGAACATACTCTTCCAGTGGCAGATACATCGGTCATGTATCTGTCAGAGGGAGGAAGCTTAAGCTAACCACATTTGCTACTTGGTCTCCCGAACAGTGTTCCAACTTGTAATTGTACGCACTTAGAATGAAAGCCCACTGCTGAATTCAACTTGAAGGTATGGATGGCACAGCCTTGTCCCCTTTGAGTAGCCCTAGAAGAGGTTTGTAGTCTGTTACAATCGTAAAATTATGTCTGTAAAGGTATAAGTGGAACTTTCTCACACCAAAGATAGCTGCCAAAACTTCCTTCTCTATCTGTGTGTAGTTGAGCTGTGCATCAGCCAAAGTCTGGGAAGCATACACTATTGGGCATTCCCCTCCATTGGGCCATCTGTGAGCCAACATTACTCCGATTCTCGCCGGACTGGGAGACGTTGCATGCCAGCATTACATCTCACTTGGGATCATAGTGTGCCAATACCTTAGACGATGATAGCTGCTTCTTTGCTTCCCTAAAGGCTTCATCTTGGCTATGAGATAATTTCCAAAGCCGACCCATTTTCAATAGTAGATGTAAGATACCAGGATGGACACCAGATTACGTGTGAATTTTCTGTAATAATTCACTGATCCAAGGAAAGACCTAAGCTCCAGTACAGACAAGGGAGCTGAGGCAGCTTTGACCACTTTCACGTTATCTTCCAACTGGTGTAACCCAGTTTTTTAGACTCTGAAGCCCAAGTAGATCACTAGAAACGCACATTTTTCCCTTCTAAGGTGTACACTTGCCTTGGAGACCAAATCCAAGTTCTGTAACTGCCCTTTATTGGTGTTCCATGTTGTTAGCACATCACCCAGAGGAATGGTGACCTGAGGTGAACCTTGTAAAATGTTCTCCATCATGGCACAGGCCATGATACCCCATATGGCAGACTCATATATTGGTATAAACCCTTATGGGTATTAATTGTATCTTACTTCTGGGAATCCTCATATAACCACAAAGGTGAACCAAACCGCTGGACTTCACAATAGGTACAACTGGTACTGCCCTTTCTGCAAGCTGGATTGGTTTGGTGATTCCTTTGCTTTCCTAGCCCCGATTTCTGCCTCTACTTTGGTCCATAAGGCAAATGGACTGGATGGGCCTTGCAGAATCATGGAATTGTTTTGCAATCAATATGCAGGATGGCCTTGGCTCTTTTGATAGTCCCTAGACCTTCCTGAAAAACATCCGGGTATTTAATTAGGACTTCACTCAGGTGGCGATTTTCTCATTGAAAAATATCGAGCCCAGAGGTGAATCTTTCTCAACCAATTTCACCGCATCAGGCTTGGGCCTGAGCATTTTACTACAATCAGTGGTAACTGAACCAGCTGCTTGTCATATGAGACTAGAACCAAAGTTATACCCTTAATCGAGAAAGCTCCCCCAGGATATGTTCTCAATCTAGCTGAGGTCTTATGCAAACTAAAGGGTTGGAATCCAAAGCGAATTTTCTTAGAAGCTGGTATCCATCACTGATACAGCCGGTATCAACCTCAATTAGAATCGGGTGACCATTGAAACCAGACGTTTATTTTGATTGTTTCTGACTTGGATGTTGCTAAGCAGAGCTCTGAAGAAGAGTCACCGAAACTTGAAACGTTAGTTCACTCTCTCTCCATGTATGCTGCCTGATCTGCTGATTTCTAGCACTTTTTGTTTTCAGTTAGGAATAAATGGGTCTTTTGCAGGCTGAGTGGGGGGCCACAGGTGTCAGTGCTGAGGCCCCAACTCTTTACAATTTGCATCATCAAGATGGCGGCAGGGTAGAGCTCCTGAGGCGGAGCTCAACCATCAAATGGCTTTTCTCTTTTCTCTTTTCTCTTTTCTTGTTCTTTTCTTCTTTTCCTTTCCTTTACATACCTCTTGTCCTGAGCTTGGACGGCATTGGCAGCAGTGTGGACTCAAGTGAGCTCCTACTTTCCTTTCCGGGACGGTGGGGGGTGGGGGGAGCATGGGACCTGAAATCAGAATTGGCGGCTACCACTTTGGCGGAGGCGACATTGGAGAGGTGAGCTGATCAGCAAAAAGATGGCAGATAAGGATCAGCGATTTTGTCATCGGTTGGGTCTGGCGCTGGCTGTGAAGTGGTGGCAGAAGGGCGTCACAGCGATATCGATGATGTGGGCACAGCGGCAAGAGATGCGATTCCGACATTGGTAGGTATGGCACAGGTGGCAGCAAGGTGGTATGGAGGAGAATCAGCTCAGCGACAAAAAATGGTGCCTGAAGAATGGCGGCTTCAATGTTGGTTGGGTCCGTTGTAGATGACAGCGAGGCAATGGAGAAGGTGCAGGCGTCGTTGATAATGGTTCAGGACTGATGGATTCTCTTTAAGCTATATTTTATGGGCGGCACGGTGGCACAGTGGTTAGCACTGCTGCCTCACAGCGCCTGAGACCCGGGTTCAATTCCCGCCTCAGGCGACTGACTGTGTGGAGTTTGCACGTTCTCCCCGTGTCTGCGTGGGTTTCCTCCGGGTGCTCCGGTTTCCTCCCACAGTCCAAAAGATGTGCAGGGTCAGGTGAATTGGCCATGCTAAATTGCCCGTAGTGTTAGGTAAGGGGTAAATGTAGGGGTATGGGGTGGGTTTCGCTTCGGCGGGTCGGTGTGGACTTGTTGGGCCGAAGGGCCTGTTTCCACACTGTAATGTAATCTAATCTAATCTAATGTAATCTAATCTGTAATGTAATCTAATCTAATCTATATATTTCTAGTCTTTGTTCTTATTCTTAAACCATTCAAAATGGCAACAGTGGAAAAGTTTTCTATTGTATTTTATTGATTTTTCTCACTTTAAAATGCATGCGCCAATAAAATTATTCATTCATTATGGATGAAAGGCTCAAAGATATGATAGTTACATTTGCAGATGCCACAATGATAGGTAGGAAAATGAGTTGTGAATCCGTTATAAGGAACTGACAAAAGGAAAGAGATGGGTTAAGTGAGTGGGCGAAGATCTGGCAAATGGAGTACAATGTGGAGAAACTTTGAAGGTTTGTGAAGGTTTGTAGCTCAGGTTGAGGTTTAGGGTGTAGGTTTGCTCGCTGAGCTGTAGGTTTGATATCCAGATGTTTTATTACCTGGCTAGGTAACATCATCAGTGGCGACCTCCAAGTGAAGCGAAGCTGTTTTCTCCTGCTTTCTATTTATATGTTTGTCTTTGAAACTTTAAAATTATCCATTTTGGTGGAAAGGATAAAAAAGAAGCATATTATCTAAATGGTGAGATCTGGGTGTCCCTAATGAATGAATCAGATAAGTTCATATACAACTACAGCAAGTAATCAGGATAGTCATAGAAGGCCCATTTTTATTGTAAGAGGAATTGAATGTAAGAGTCGGGAGGGTATGCTTCAGTTCGACAGGGCATTGACAAGACCACATCAGGAGTACAGTACTGGTCACTGTAGACACTGAAGGAGCTTAATGCTATGGAAGCAGTTAGGAGAGGTTTGTTAGATTAGTACCTAGAGTAGGCAGATTTCCTTGTGTGGAAAGACTGGACCTGTGTGCTTCAGAGTTTAGAAGAGTCAAGGAAAACTTTACTGAAACATGTAAGATCCTGAGGAAACCTGACCAGGTGCATATTGAAATGATGTTTCCGTGTGTGTAAAGTTCTAGAACCAGGAGTCATAGTTTTAAAAGTAGCGGTTACCTATTTTGTAAAAAAATGATAAAGAAATACTTTTTTTCTCTCAAATGGTTGAGAATCATTGAAATCCCATTCCTCAAAAGCATCGCAAGCAAAATCTTTGACTATTTTAAGCAATGAATTTGTGATTGTCAAAGGACTGGAGGGTTTGAGTTATAGAGAGAGGTTGGATAGGTTGGGATTTTTTTCACTTGAATGCGGGAGGTTGAAGGCCTTATAGAGTTTTATAAAATCATGGAGGGCATAGAGAGGATGAATAGTTAAGGTGTTTTCCTTCAGGTGGGGGAGTTCAAAACTAGGATCATATTTTTAAGGTGAGAGAAGAAAGATTTAAAAGGGACCTAAGAGGCAACTTTTTCACACAGAGGGTGGTTCATACGTAGAATGAACTGCTAGAGGAAGTGATAGATGTAAGTACAGTAACAACATTTGAAAGATATTTGGATAGTTGAATGAATAGGAAGGATTTGGAGGGTTATGGGCCAATGCAGGAAAATGGGATTAGTTTAGCTTGGGGAGCCTGGTCGGCATGGACATGTTGGACCAAAAGCCTGTTTCATGCTGTATGAGTCAAGGGCATGGATAGAGTAAATAGATAAAGTCTTTTCCCCGGGTTGGGGGAGTCCAGAACTAGAGGGCATAGGCTTAAGGTGAAAGGGGAAAGATAAAAAAGAGACCTAAGGAACAACGTTTTCACGCAGAGTGGTACGTGTATGGAATGAGCTGCCAGAGGAAGTGGTGGAGGCGAGTACAATTGCAACATTTAAAAGGCATCTGGATTGGTATATGAATAGGAAGGGTTAAGAGGGATATGGACTGAGTGCTGGCAGATGGGATTAGATTGGGTTGGGATATCTGTTCGACATGGGCAAGTTGCACCTAAGGGTTTATTTCCGTGCTGTACATCTCTATGACTCTATGACTCTATAAATCAAAGATTATTAGAGATACATAGGAATTAAAATCAAATTATTTTATTGAATGGTAGAGTAAACACAAAGTGTCAAGTGGCCTACATTTGATCTTTATCTGTATGTGTGTGTTGTAAATTTTCAATATTGCTCTTCATTCCTAGTTCGAGTTTCTGCTTACACTTGTCATAAGCACATGTTTTTCCTTTCAAATATTAATTTCTACCTCCTTTGTCATCCAAGGATCTCTGGATTTTTTTCCTTACCTTTCCCATTTGAGGAAATATACATTGCCACGACCTGAGTTATCTCCCCTTTGGAAGTAGCCCATGTTCAGTTATTGCTTTTCCTGCCAAAATCTTACTCCAGTTAATCCTGCCCAAATCTGACCTTGTCCATTGAAGTCCACTCCCCACCAAATGATTTTTATCGCTCTGGATTGTTGCACATCACTCTTCACCACCAGTGATACAATGTTCACTGTTTCTTAAATAGCATTTTATCCACTTGGTCCACGTCATTTCCAAGGACTATGTCCAAAGAATGCATCTTTTTTATTGAACCGAGCACTTACTGCTGTTGAAAACTCTCCTGAAAACATTCTAGGAATACTTGTCCCTTATACTACAAGTATTCTAATCTATATTTGATCAATTGAAGTCTACCATTATAACTTCTTGATAATATTGGCATTCCTCTGTAACACTCCTGAAGATTTGCCCATCTATACTTTTCTAATAGTTAGCAGTGGTCAATAGACTATACCAAGTAATATAGTTGTACTCTTCATTCTGTAGGTCTAACCAAAATTGTTTCTCTCTTTGAATACTCTGAGACATCCTCTTTCTCCACCATTGCAATGTACTCTTTAATCAGTGCTGCTACCTCTCCACCTTTTGTTCCTTTTCTGTCTTCCCTGATCAACTCTTATCCAGGAATATTTAACAGCCAGTCCTGCTCTGAAAACACTGAGGTAAGTCAGTGTTTTCACCACAATATTGTATTTCCTACTGGCAATCAGTGTGTATAATTCCCCAAACTTATTTTCTGTACTCCGCGCATTAATATTCATGCTCATTAACTCTACTTTGGACTTTGTTTCTTTCCTCCTTACTCTGACTTTTCTTTCAACTTGCTATTCTCTATGATAGTGCCAGCTGTATCAGCAAGTACTTTACAAATCCTGGTATTCCTCTCTATTAGAGGTTGCCATTCTCCTGCCAAGTTAGTGTAAAGCCCACATAGCAACACTTGCGAAACGTCATACAAGGGACTCAGTCCCAGTTCAGTTCACTGGTTTCTACACATGCCATCTTTCCAAAAGCCAATTTCAGTGCCCCAGGAACCTGATGCCCTCCCAAAAGCATCATTTTCCCAGCAACACATTCATCTGCCTTATCCTCCTGTTTCTATCCTTATTTGTATACAGTACTGGGAGCTATCCAGAGGTTGCTAGATTCAAGGTCTGTTTGCTAAATTTCTACCTAGATCCCTTGATCTGATTCCGGGGCGATATCTTCTTTCCTACCTAAGTCACTTGGGTCACGTTAGAGCACATCCACTGGCTGTTCAAGTTTCCCAAAAAGAATGTCCTGTAGCTGTTCTGTGGCATCCTTAACCCTGGCACCGGAGAGGCAACATACCATCCTGGAATCATATTGAAGGCTATAAAAATGCCCGAGTGTTTCCTTAACTAATGAATTCTTTATCACATCGCTCCTCCTTTCTATTCATCTCCTCTTGTACAGTCAAGTCACTTGTAGTGCCAGAAGCTTTGCTCTGACTACGCTCCCTTGAAGAATGTCAAACAGTCTCATCAGCTTCCAAAATGGGAAGACAATTTATGAGTAGCACCCCAGGGGACTCCTCGACTATCTGCCTGTATCTTTTGAACTGCCTAGGGATCACCCATTCCCTTCTTTCCTTCAGTCCCTTCAGCCCACTCTCTAAATGTGTTGTCCGCCTCAATTGCCAGTCCAGGGTCTCAAGAGATTCAGTTGAGGTGGTACCCGAGCACCCTGGTAAACAGGCATGGGCAGCCCAGGCAGGCAGCCTTCGGTCACTAAAGATGAATAGAAAGAGCATCTTGTCAGTGCCATGCTGTTTCTGAATCTCTGGGAAACCCAGCAACTGAAAGGAGGTGAACACTGATCTGTGGAAGAGGTATGTGTATTGTCAGCACTTTTCTTTTGCATGTCAAATACTTCCTTCTACCTCACTAAGCTTATTTCTAAACCTTAACGATGACATAACACTGCTCCCCACTCCCATACCATCCAATACTTTCCCAACATCATATATGATCTTTTGCCAATCCCTTCACCCCCTGTGGTTCTCCAGAGTTTCCCTGAACCTTCTTCTCACCACCTCTCATCGCTGTGTTCCACCCAATCCCCCATCCTCCACTCGCACCCATGGTAGCTCCTCCAACCTCTTACCCCTCCCAGCTCTCAGGCTGGATCCTGGTGTCACTGACCATCTGACCAATAGCCATTTTGATTGCATGCCATCATGAAACAGGGCTCAGAAATGACAACAAGCCCTGGTGTTAATTAAGACAGACAATGAGAGGAACCCATTCTTCTGGGTTCTGCAATTGCAAAATCGCACTCTTTCCCTACCCCGATGTCTCCCTCCCACCCAACTGATATAAAACCTAATCAATTAGCTGATGAGTATTTATGTTAACAGCTTGGCAACAGGAGTAGCTTGTTCTAGTTCCAGTAACTCCTCAGTACTGTTGCAGGAATGTTATTCAGGCCCATAGACTTTGCTGTATCCAGTGTCTTCAGCCATGTCTTGATATCTCAAGGACTGCATTGACTGATGACTGGCATCTGTGATGCCAAAGACCTCAGAGGTGGCCAAGATGATTGATCCAGTCAGGGATGACGCCTCCCAGCTGGATGTTAGTGAAGACACATTGGAGAAAAATAGCGTGAAGAATCATGTCAAAGGTTGCAGGCAGGTCAAGAAGGATGATGAAGAATAGTTTACCACTGTCATTGACACTTAAGATGTCATTTAATACACAAAATTTGGCAAGTTTATGTTAAGAATTAACTAAAACTATAATTACGGAAATCACATTCTAAATGATAGATTTCTTACATTATGACTGGCAAGTAGGTACATTTGAATGGAAAGTCTTGAACACTACATTCCTGAGCCTGTCTGAAAATTCCCTTATGAGATTACATTGGTCATTAATGGTGTAAGGAAAGAGAAGTGGTAAGCAGGTTATATCGACAGCAACAACAGATAAAGGTCATAGTGTCAGCCATGCTCATGTAAAATGTACTAGACTTACTATACAGCCACTCACCAGTGATGGTATCATGTCAGGCTTGCACTTCACACTAACAAACAGACTCAAAAGCATACTTCCAAGTGCATGAAATTGCTGAGAAAAAATTTACACATTTCTGCCTTCGTGAATGTATTAACCTTATGCTGTACTTTCTTTTGTAAAATTCAAAGGAAGAAAAGAGTGGGAAAGGCTGACTGGATAGGACGCATCATTATCTCTTGCAACCACTGCACAAAACACGAGACCCAGTAAACCAAAACCCTGAATCACAGAGCCCTGCGTTCTGTCAGCACTCTGAAACATTGACTTTCTGTAATTAGCTGATAGGTTTAAGAAATTCTCACTTAATATGAAGTGGGTTAATTATGAACTCAACCTTTTCAAGCTTAAGTCTGCTGGTAGCAGAAGTATGTAACTATCAGCATGATCGCAACTCACTGCTCTTCAGGAAATGAAATGAGGCTTATTTACATTTAGAGTGATTCTTGCTTAAAAGTGAAAGTAAGAGAACCCTGTGCTGTTAATCACATCAAAGCTTTTAAAAATTAACTTTTAACAGCAGCTGAAGAGACTTAATAAATCCCAGGAGGGCAAATTCCTCCAATTTTCTGGTTTAGATGTCAATTTTTCCACAATACCACTTAAAAAATCATTTGACAGATTCCTGATGTTTTGTCTCCCATTAAAGCTTTCCTGACAAACTGCAAAGTTATAATTGGTGAACCATGTAGCGTACAGATATTGAGCCTGGATCCACAATGTAACTTGGGAAAATATGTGCAACCAAACTAGTATAAAATATTCCCATGTATTAGGCAACAATTTTGAACATTAGTCTAGCATATGTATCTCTGACAGTACATTATTCACTGACAATACCTTACTCACTTGTGTTCTAGGCAATCGCCAACACTTATAGTTCAAACATTGCAGTAGGAGTCACAGCTTCTGATGCAATGAAATTTGTCAGAAAAGGTTTCCATTAGCCCTCTTTAAAAATGAAACACTTCATTTTGATCAAGTCTTAGCTCTGATGAAAATTTTAACCTTAAGGATTTGAAGCTGAATTGATTCAGTAAACACCAGACCACTCAGTGACTTCTCTAATTTTAAAAATGTAACATAAAGTAGGTTGCCTGATATACTACATCATGCCAAGTTAGGGCCAGCGCGGTGACTCAGTGGTTAAGCACTGCTGTCTCACAGCACCAGGGTCCCAGGTTTGATTCCAGCCTCGGGTGACTGTCTGTGTGAAGTTTGCACATTCTCCCTATATCTGCGTGGGATTCTTCCCACAATTCAAAGATGGGCAGGTCGGGTGAATTGACCATGCTAAATTGCCCATAGTGTTAGGTGCATTAGTCAGAGGGAAATGCGTCTGGGTGGCTTACTCTTCGGAGGGTCGGTGTGGACTGGTTGGGCTGAAGGGCTTGTTTCCACACTGTAGGGAATCTAATCTAAACTAATCTTAATCAATAACAGGCAAAGTAGCCGCAGTAGTGATACAGTTAATGACAACACACTTAGATTTGGGACATTAGACCTGGTGGCTAACATATATTTCTACTACATGGTGTGCTTGCATGAACATTGTGTTGTCCCACATGAGTAAATAGCACATTCACACATGATATCACCATAACGAATAGTCTCTTGAGTGCAAAGTCAAATGAATCTCAGCACTAAGGAATGGCATCCCAGCATCTTCAGGACAGAGGGGAGAAAATGGCAAAATAAATCCTGAGAACAGGGATGTCTCACACACAATTCAATATTCAGGCAGGAATGACCAATTTCCAAAAAAAAATTTTTAAAAAATGGGCAAACCAGTTAATTTTATCAATTCAAAAACACAGGTTGAAATTTTATAACCCACGTCAACACTGTTGAGCATGACCTGCCTGCTTGACATACCATTTTATAGGAGCATGGCAGAAGTGTCAAGTTACCCATCTGCCCTTGAGCCTATTGAGGGTTCTAAGTTGCCAACTAAATAGCAACTTAAGAGCCTCAACCACAAAGTGCCCCCACATCCGCCACCTGCAACCATATTGGCTGCAGCAGGGATTGCAAGAATCAGGTGGGTAGCCAGTAGCTTTTACAATGTATGCTGGTGCCATGCAGAAGGTGAAGGTATCTTCTTTGAGCACGCCATGTGTCGGTCAGGGAGACAGCCCCACCTTCTAACCCTCCTCTTCAATATCCCTATCCAGCCTCCCAAACCCTAACTCTCTCCTCCATCTTGCTGGATCTTACCAGCCAAGCCATACTAATGCCACAGACTGGCTTCCTTTAAGCTTTTCTTTTCTGAGGACTGACTATAGTCCTAGCAATGTCTACTGTTCAAACCAGGCATTGCTGGAACTATAGAGCTGGAAGGTTTTCCCTGCACCAATTAATGTTAAATGATTTTGGAGCAGGCATTATCAATGGGATATGTTGCCCATTGACCCTTGAGGGGACAGCATGGACAACCTTTAGCTTTAGGTCCTTACCTTGTTTCGCAAATATTCACAGAGCGGTTTCGGGTAACAAAGTATTCAGGAAACAAGATGGGGTGACAGTATTAATTGAGGTGAAACTTGCAGTGTTGGAGAGAGAAAGAGAATGTGTCAGAAAGACCAAAGGCAGGATCTATTTGGCTAAAGCTAATGAATTTCGAGTTTCAAAAGGGGATTGGATTTATTATTTGGAAAGGAAAAATTGCAAGGCCATGGGGAAATGGCCATGGAGTTAGTTCAAATATTCCTGTAGAGGGCCAGCACAGACAAGGTGAGCTGAATAACTTTCCGCATTGTAATCATTCAATGATTTGAGAAGGAATCTGCCAAAGGAACTCTACAGCCTGTACTCATGTGGTGAACATCAGCTGTGTTTCATGTGACTGCCTGTGATTTTATCTTATAAAAGGACAAGGTGCAAGCTGTAAACATCACACAAAAAGCAGCACGATTGATTACGGTAGCATCACTGGCAATAACTGTCACAGATACAAGCAGCAGCTTATTTATATTTCATTCACACTGCTGCAGAATGTAGCTTCAGACAGGATGCACAAAGTATGCAAAGTGTTGCAAAGAGAGAGTGGTCTATACTTTTCTCTCTCAGACTCGGGAATGGCAACCTGACACATCTGGAAGAATCAAAGCTGCCCTTCTCTTAACACTCCATCCGAAATTCCACTGATTCTAATCCAAAGTAAAATCACTTGGACTCTCAAATGCACTTGCACTCTGACCCTTTCTGTCTCCCATTGGGCAGGTTAGTTATCGGTTATCAGCCCAGACATAAGAACTAAAACAAAATGTGGCAAAGGATGGTGACATCGTAAAAGATGTTTGAATCAATCCACAGCTTTTGGAATCAGAAGAAACTTTATTTTGAAACTAGCTGAATTATACTTGACCTCAAAGAAATTGCTGCTGTCAAACATTGTCAGAAATATGGGAATTGTTCTATTTCTTGGTCACTAATGTCATTTACTGTTAATGCCAAACAAACATTCAAAAGCAAAACCTATCGACAGTAAAGCTAAAAATGTTAAAAATAGATGATTTAGAAGATTTAGGGGCGCTTTTCCTAATTAATTGCATGCTGTCAGTGGAGACATCTGAAATATGAACAAATATATCTCAAAGACAATATTCTAGTCCACTTGAAAATACTTGGAGCACTGTGTAAGTAAAATTGAAACGCTTATCAAAATATTCAGCATCAGCTGTTGATCAGATAGAACACAATGACTGTAGCTAGGATTTCTTTCATTTAGTTTGGAAATTTTATCCATGTAGCCTATTTTTATTCTTTGGTGGATAAACTTACAGAGATTTTGCAACTCTGCTTTGTAGGCTTGCCTTATGACTTGTCATTGTTTAACTTCATGTTGAAATTGTAACCAAATCCATGACACAAACGCTATCATTCACCACAAGCTCTAAGTATATATTTACTTTGGTAGCATGTTTTCAGCAGAGGTAAAAGGCAGCTCCTGATCTCATCAACCCGTCTTGGTCCAGCATCAGTCCAAGCCACAAGCCATGTTCTATTTGTGGGGTGAAATAACATTTCATTCTCATTAACTTGAGTCAGTCCTGTCATGTATAACACAGTCGGGTCCTGTAATTGTTCCAAGCTGGGAGTCTAAGGTTTCCTATTCAGCTGCCTGCTGCTAGTTATTATTGAAAGACAGTAGCTGAGAGTCGTTCTACTGCCCTGTGAGACACCATGGGAACGGACATATCCACACACAAGGGCCATCAGAATCTTCAACAAGTTGAAAGGGAGTGGAGGGGCTGTTGGAGTGGGGGAGGAAAGGTGAGTGAGTGGTTAGCTTCAGTAATCCGTAAACACAAAGTCCCTCCAGGAGGGACAGGTTTGGCTAGAGCATGCTAGGCTACGGGCCACTGAAGGTGTTTACAATGGAGATAATTGATTGCAAGAATGTAGCTTTTGCCTGCTCACTAAGGGCTTACAATTTGCAAGACAGGTCCCACCAGAAGGAAGCAGAGGATATCAATTAAATCTAGCCACTGGCTTGGAATCTTAACCTTTCCTTTACAGATCATGTTGCATCTGCACTGATAAGAAAATTTCCTTCATCTGAATTTATTCTGTGCTGCATTTCCCAAGTTTCATCTGTTAACATTCAGATCATTCATGATTCTCTGAATGGGTTCATATCTAGATAAGACAAATTATTCAACTTTGGATAATTTCTTGCAAGAGCAAATAATATTGTTTAAGAAGCAGAGGTAGATTCCCTATAGAGTGGAAACAGCCCCTTCGGCCCAGCAAGTCTACATTGACCCAACCAAACCTATTCCCCTACATTTAGCCTTAACTAACATATCCCTGAACACTATGGACAACTTGGCATGGCCAATTCACCTAACCTGCACATCTTTGGATTGTGGGAAGAAACCAGAGCACCTGGAGGAAACCCACACAGACACGGGGAGAATGTGCAAACTCCACACAGACAGTTGCCCGAGGCTGAAATCGAACCTGGGTCCCTAGTCCTGTGAGGCAGCAGTGTTAACCACTGAGCCACCGTGCCGACCCTCAATATTTTTAGAACAGTCAAAATTAGTGCTACTGCAGATATAAAATTGGCCAATCCTGAATTTTGGCCTGATCACGCAGCCACCGTGGGCGGCACGGTGGCACAGTGGTTAGCACTGCTGCCTCACAGCGCCAGAGACCCGGCTTTAATTCCTGCCTCAGGCGACTGACTGTATGGAGTTTGCACATTTTCCCCATGTCTGCGTGGGTTTCCTCCGGGTGCTCCGGTTTCCTCTCACAGTCCAAAGATGTGCAGGTCAGGTGAATTGGCCATGCTAAATTGCCCGCAGTGTTAGGTAAGGGGTAAATGTAGGGGTATGGGTGGGTTGCGCTTCGGCGGGTCGGTGTGGACTTGTTGGGCCGAAAGGCCTGTTTCCACACTGTAATGTAATCTAATAATCTAATCAATCAAAGTAACTTGAATGTTGTATTCCAAAACAAGTATTTTCCTCATTGCTGCTTCAAGCTTGTAGACTGAGTGATTTTTGAAGCTCAATTGAAATGACTTGAGATTGTCCTGTTTTTTAAAAGATTAGAAAGCCAATTCCACTGGAGGAATAAGGAAGTTATGTATTCAGGTTTGCAGGTAACACAAAGTTAGGGACAGAGCTTTTGTGCAAATAGCAAATGGAACTCACAATAGGACATTGACAAATAAAGGACTGTATAAAAGTGTCTGGAAGCAGTCAATTATCCACTAGCTCTGGGAGAGTGAAATATTTAGATGAGAGATGAGGAGCTGTATAGAGGAATGAGATTTAAGTGTCCAGGTCCATAAAAAACTAACACTGTAACAAAACCTAAAGTTCAAATTCAAACAAAGTATGGAAATCATTCAATATAAAAGAAATAAGAAAATACATCAGGAATATGTGACTTTGGTGGATTTCTCAATGATTTAATAACATACCTTACATCCATTCAAGTTGACAGAATTCGAAAGACAGTGGAATCTGTGGCAGAAGACCAGCTTCCAATGTAACACGGGGTTCAACATATTAGGAATGAGCAGTCCCTTAGCTACACTGGGGGTTTAGTGAAACGAATTATCACTCAGTCTGATAATTTTTAAACAACAGATTTAGCAGATTCTGAGCTTTAAGGACTGCTAGTTAGGCTACTCTAGAAATGGTACATTTTATATCCAAAAAATAAAAGAAATGAAGTTACATTGCTACCCTACTGTTATTAACACAAACTAAATGACTCTCCTTCAAATCTGTCGTGTTTCTGTTTTCACTCTGCTACTGTAAGGTATCTGCTGTGTAAACAAAGACTCCACAAGCCTCTCTGATAAAATTAAATTGTAAAGTGCAGTAGACTATTCAGTGTGACTGTGAAATGTTTGGATTCCAGAGGGGATCGTCCCCGAAAACAGATCCAGAGCCCATGATGCATGATGTATCGATGATTAAATGCAGGCAGCATGCCAACTGAATACAGCAGCCAACCACATTGTAGATTGGCTGCATGTGACAGCCAGTGATGTATTTGACTGGAACAGGTAATATCAGTCATGCAAGAGGTGGCTGTGACCTGGGCAACAATGAAGAATTGCACAATATGGATGAGAACGGCACCAAGGTTTTCAAATACTCTACTGGAGATGTTGGCAAAGGTAGAAAAGAGGTCAGATAAGAGGAGAGAGAATCTTATATCCATTCCTGAAGCAGGTTTAGTTGCACACAGGGCATTTAATCAAGCATTAGAGTGGTGGATAGGGACACTATCACATTCCTACGTACTCTTTGATTACTATGTGCAAGAAGAAATACAAATACATCAGGCACACACACAGAAATACAAGGTGAGTCCAAAACATTAAAAGTATCAAAAGTGTTTGAAGATCAGACTCTGAATTGTTTGTGAAAAGCAGATAAAATGATATTGAGGTCATTACTAGATTGCACTGGTAGTATTGACATTTACGGTTGAGAAATAAATTTTTAGAACTCTGTGGTTCTAATTCTGTTTGATGTATTGAATTCCAGCATTTACGGTGAGAGAGACTCCTTTTGTTGTCCTGTTTCCTTATTGTCTGACTGATAGTTGGCTGATTTGTAGTACTCAAAATGGCTAAGTGCCTTTACTTGTGAAACTGGGGCAGCTTGAGGGTAGTTCTTCAACTGTGACCTTTATAACACATTAATGCTCAAACCTAGCCATACACATAAGAATGGTCAGTCCCACTAGCATGCTTCAGTAGATTTGAAACTGATGAAAGCCAGAGTACAGGATGATAGAGATAGATTGCCAAAGCAATCTGAACCTGGGCTGAAGAATGACAAATGGAATTTAATCCTGAGAAGTGTGTCATAGAGTCATAGAGATGTATAGCATGGAAACAGACCCTTTGGTCCAACCCGTCCATGCCGACCAGATATCCCAATCCAATCTAGTCCCACCTGCCAGCACCCGGCCCATATCCCTCCAAACCTTTCCTATTCATATACCCATCCAAATGCCTCTTAAATGTTGCAATTGTACCAGCCTCCACCATTTCCTCTGGCAGCTCATTCCATTCACATACCAACCTCTGCGTGTGGTGATAAATTTTGAGTGAGTAACAAGGCAAGAGAGTAAACATTGATGGTAAGACCCAAGGATATACCGAGGATCAGAAGGACTGTTATATGTCCATCTATGTCCATATATCCCTGAAGGCAGCAGGACAGGTAGATAAGACAGTAGGGAAGACAAATGGAATACTTATCTTTATTGGTCAAGCTTTGAATACAAGAGTAAGGAGATTATAACCATAGGACTACAAGATATAGAAGCAGACACTGGCCATTTGGCCCATAAAGTCTGCTTCATCATTCAATCATGCCTGATATGTTTCTCAACCCCATTCCACTGCATTCTCCCCAAATCCTTGATCCCCTTACCAATCAAGAACTTCTTTTGTTCTGTCTTAAATACACACAATGATTTGACCCCCAAGGCCCTCTGCGGCAATGAGTTCCACAGATTAACCACCCTCTGTCTGAAGAAATACCTCCTCACCTCAGGTCTACAGGGTCACCCCTTCACTCTGAACCTGTGCTCTTAGGTCCCAGTCCCTCCTACTAGTGGAAATACCTTCTCCATGCCTACTCTAACCAGATTTTTCAGTGTGCTGTAAGTTTCAATGAGATCCCCCTCATCCTTCTAAATTCCATCAAGTACAGACCCAAAATCCTCAACTGTTCCTCATATGACAAACCCTTCATCCCCGGGATCATTCTTATAAGCCTCCTCTTGGCTCCCTCCACATCCTTCCTTAGATATAGGGCCCAAAACTGCTCACAATATTCCAAATGCAGTCTGAACACAGCCTTATGCAGCCTTAGCAGTACATGTCTGCTCTTGTATTCCAGCCCTCTTGAAATGATTGCTAACATTGCATTTGCCTTCCTAACTGCTAACTAACCCTATACATTAACCTTAAGAGAACCCTGAACTGGGACTCCCAAGTCCCTTTGTGCTTTAGTTTTCTGAAGTCTTTCCCATTTTGAAAATAGTCTACACCTTTATTCTTTATACCAAACTTTCCCACATTGTATTCTATCTGCCATTTCTTCACCCATTCTTCTAACTTGTCCAAGTCCTTCTGCAGCCTCCCCACTTCCTCAACACTGCCTTTTGTTCTACCTATCTTTGATGATGGAGGAGTTTATAACTTTAGTTAGGCCACAGCTGGAGTACTGTGTGCAGTTATAGTTGTCAAACTGTAGAAAGGATAAGACTGCACTAGAGAAAGTGCAGAAGGAATTCACTAGAATGTTGCCTGGGCTGGAATGATTCAGCTATAAAGAGAGACTAGATAGACTGGAGTTGCTTCTTTAGAGCTGATAACGCTGAGGGGAGACCCAAATGAGGTGTATGAAGTTCTGGGGGATACAGACAGCAGTAGACACTTGCCCTTAGTGGCAGGATTATTGAGCGGGGGCTTAGATTTAAAGTAAGGAGCATAAGTTTAGAAGGATGCAAAGGTTTTTTTTTCACCCAAGGGTGGTGGAAATTGGAATTTCCTGCCTGTAAACATGGTAGTGGCAGAAACCCACTTAACATTGAAGAAGTGCCATACCAGCTTTTCTACCTCCACCAGTAATCTATCTTCCCTTTTTCTTTGTCCGTGTGTGTAACGGTGGATGGGTCATTTAGAGGGAAATGGGTCAAATGCTGGTAAATGGGATTAGGTCAGCTTGGGATGTCTGGTCAGTGTAGATGAGTTGGTCTAAGAGGTCTGTTTCCATGCTGTATGAGTCTATGACTCTAAGATTGTAAGTATTTCAATGTGCACTTGCGATGTTGGTTCAGTGCTGGAAAATGAGATTCGAATAGTCCGCTGCTCGTTTTCGACTAGGGCAATCTCGATAGGTTGAACAGCATTTTTCTATGCTCTAACCTTCTATGGCTCGAAACTTGCTACTGTTTGGTTCAACAGCCATTAACAAGTGGCTCAAGAATTTCGGAGTCCAAATGGCATGACTCGACACTGCTATGACCTGTCCAAGTTGTAAAGATGCTGAGTTCCTTTACGCAGGGAGTCAAGGGAGCCTGCTGGTACCCCTTGACTAAATCAAGCTTGGTAATGTAGATGGCTTTCCCCATCTTATCTTTGCAATCTTCCAGCCAGGGTATCGGGTTTTTTTCTGGTCACCACATGAACTTTTCAGTAGTCAACGCAGAGTCTTCTGGAGCTGTCTACATTGAGAGCAAGCACAACTGGAGAACTCCAGGTCTTGCTGCTAGGGATCTCAATGCACTTCTCTGACTTTCCTGGCTATCTTATGTAGACCACTGAATGGGGCCAGAAAGCTGTTTTCATCTGGTGTTTTTGGCAGCACTAATAGATAATCTCCTGGCGGAAAGGTTCACACCCTTTTATTTGCATTTTGATTCATCCCTATTGGGGAGATCTTCAAGTGTCTTTGGGCATTTCACAGGCTCACTGGGGCTGCTCTCAGAACTGTAGTCTAACATGAAGACATCTCAAGCCCCCACACTTGATGCCCGATGGAGACAATGTAACATGATCATTAAGCCCTTCAGAGCCATTACCTGAGAGAACAAATTCCTGCTTTCAGATAAGCAAGACTGTTCCTTGCACAGAAAAGGAAAGCAGCAGCAGAGAACTAATGAAGAGGCTCTGTTGCTTGACATGACACTTGCAGCCATTAGCTCACCAAGTAGGATTGCACATGCCTTGGAATCTAGTGCAAAGTTGGGACCAACATTTGGTACTGTATTCTCAGAAAGATCACAGGTCATTTGCCAACTCAACAAAGACTGAGATCACAGTCATTGTTGCCTTTCTGTAGGAGGAAGGTGTGACCTTAGACCTCTCCATCTACATTCTCCAATCCCTCTCCCTCCCTAACCACTTCCTCTCACCCTCAAACTGCTATGAAAATGCAGCAATGAGCTCTGGCAAGAAATAGGAACACACCACAATACCTGAAACAAGAAAACAGACACTCTTCAACGTGAAATATTCCAAAACGTTATCTTATTTTCAATTTGGCTGCCTGGCACTTTAAATCACATGAGTGTAGCACCCATCTTGTAATTGACACTGTAGTTTGCAAAGTCAGCAATGATGAGACTGACTGCACATTCGTTGCTCAGGTTTGAGTTGCTGGTGTCCATTTCCCAGTTTGGCTGTCTGACATCAGGATAGAGTTGTTTCGATGCCTTCTAACACGTGCAAGGAATGACACATTAAGGCAAGCTACTTTTTAGTCCAAATCGTGTTCAGTTAATGAGAACATTTAGATTGCAGTTGGAACACCCAAAAATACCATTAAATTGAAGTAAAATAAAGGAAATTGTAAGTGTTAGTTGGGAATTGAGGTGAAGGCAAAAGAGTGAAGTTTGAAGAGGTGCAAGAAATGACTGTCCAAAGGACCGATAAGTAACTGCTTGTCACTTAATCGCATGTTAGTGCTTATTAAGGAGGCTACATGATATTTTGGTGATTAGTGCTTGACCTAACACTCTGTCCTAACATCAGTCAGCTCATTAGGCATAAATAAGTCACCGTTGAGAATTCAATGCTACTTAAAGCCATATGACTTTTGCTGTCTACCTGCCGCTGGAGGATGGAAGAGGATTTTTGAAACACATTGGGGGCATTTCTGGGGCATCATGTCAGAACGTCAAACATTCAGTCAATATTTATTGCAATTGTTCTCTCAGGAATTGCCCAAAAATAATGAGTACTGAGGTACTCTAGCCTGTCAGACATCCTATTGATATTAACAGAAGAAAGAGACTGTTTGCTTGTGGGCATCCTATTAAGGTGCCTCCGTCCAAAGGAAAATGGACATGAGGCAGCGCAGAGCAGCACAGCAAATAGAAAGTGAGGCTGGTGATCAGAGGCAAAAAGTGTGGTGCTGGAAAAGCACAGCCGGTCAGGCAGCATCCGAGGAGCAGGAGAATCGACGTTTTGAGCATAAGCTCTTCATCAAGAATGTCTCAACGTCAACTCTACTGCTTCTCAGATGCTACCTAACCAGCTGTGCTTTTCCAACACCGCACTTTTTGAGAGCAGCACAGCTGCCAGTTTCAGAGGTAGAAACCGTGTCATGGGATGCTAAAATGATAGCACAATGAGAACACAGAAGATTAATTTAACCAATTACTTGCCTCATTCTCATCAAGTGGACAGGGTTAAATTCTAATTTTTATTATGTTTGGGCAGAATCCTGTAGGTTTAACACCCAAATAAATGTCATGCAGATTGGGATTAGAATACTTTTGTGAGACTGCAGTTTCCAACTTGTGAAATTGTAAATTACTCTGGATGCCCAATCAGTTGGAACCTGTGGACTGGGCTTTCAATCAAGGTCTGGTCCCCTCCTGACCCCAAACTGCATCAGCAGCATTAATATCTAGTTTGATATGCAAAGGCCCCAGTTAGGCGAGAGGTGAATTGAGTGCCTAATTAGAGGCACCAACCTTAGTTGGAAGCAGGAACTGACTGAAGGGAAAACTGAAGAAAGGTCACTGGACCTGAATTATTAACTCTGCTTTCTCTCCTCAGATGCTGCCAGATCTGCTGAGTTTTTTTGAACAATTTCTGTTTATGTTACAGACAGAAGGGTGATTCTCAAAGGCAGAAGGCAGCCGTGACCAGGCTTGTCATTGTGTTGCAGCATGCATGAAAGAGAGTTTACAACCAGCTGCCTCACAGTCCAAACAATTCCTTAAATGCTGACTCATCGGTACTTCATCCAGGCTGCCGAAGCAATTACAACACTCTGTCACCACATGAGCAAATCAGTTTCAAGACTTGAAACTAGCAGTAACAATGAAGCACTCCTGACAGTTGCGTTTTAACATGTCTCAGATCATTCAGTCTTCCCATGATTACCTTTGTAAAGTTCATTGTGGTCCTCTCCAGCTCAAGAACAAGCTCCTCAATGAGTTTAATAGCTAGTTAATGGGAGGTGTGCAGGTTGCTGGTTCTCCATGTCAATCTTCAAATCTCTGTTTTTGAAAATTGTATTGTTTTGAATCAGTGCTCCTCTACATTGTATACCAATTAGATGAAGCACTGAAGCTGGTAAGAGCACAGAATGAACTCTGGGTATGGGGATTTCAATGTAGACAAGTAGTTCAGCAGCACCATTATTGACTGAACTGATTGAATCCCAAAAGAGGTAGCTGCTAGGTTGATCAACAGCAGGGAGGGAAAAGCAAGAGGGAAAAGTTAACTTGATCACATCCTCACCAACATACCCAGTTACAGAAGCATCTGTCCATGACAGTATCAATAGGGTGTAACCATTACACTATCAGTTCAGTGACAAAGTCCCAACTTCACATTGAGAATATCCTCCATCACATGGTAAGGCTGTTCCACTGTACTCAATTGATCAGACTTCAAACAGGTTTGCTAACTCAAGGTTGGACATCCATGAAGAGCTGTGGCCCATCAGCAGAAGCTGCATCATATTCAACCACAATCTGTAAACTCATGGGCCAGCACTGCCTCAACACAACCTCCTCCATTAGCATCAAGCCAACTGTGGCTCAATGAAAAGTACCGGAGGGCATGCCAGGAGCAGCGCCAGGCATATCTAAAAATGAGATATCAACCTGGTGCACCAAAAAAAACAAGACTGCTTACAGTCAAAGCAGTATGCAAAACACAGAACTAAGCAACTCCACAAGCAACAAATCGCATCTAAACACTGTAGTCCTGCATTTCTGGTTGTGGATGGTGGTGACCAATTGCATTGTAGAAGGGGTCTCCACCGATATCCTGATCTTCAATGATGGGGAACGCCAGCATAGAATGGTAAAAGACAAAACTGAATTATTTACATCCATCTTCAGCCAGAAGTACCCAATGAATGATCCATCTCAGCTTCTTCCTATGATACCCAGCATCACAGGTGCCAGATTTCAGCTTATTCAATTCTTCAAGATGTCATGAAAATGACTTAAGACGCTGGAAACTTCAAAGACACTGAATACATTCTAGCAATAGCACTGAAGGTTTGCATTCCAGAACTAAATACACCCCTAACCAAGTTATTGCTGCCCAACAACAGCCTGATAGTGTAGAAAAATGTCAAAGTATGTCCAGTGCACAAAAGCCAGGACAAATCCAACCCAGCCAATTACATGCCAATCCTGTTACTCTGCATAATTAGCTTATCAAGAGGCACTTGCAAAGGAATGATCTGCTTCCTCATGCTCAGTTTGATTTCCTTTGGCTCCTGACCTCATTACAGCCTTGGTACTAATATGCACAATTAAACTGAACTCCAAAGGTGAGGTAAGAGTGAACGTCCTTGACTTCAAGGTAGCATTTGACTGAGTGTGGTAACAAGGAACAGTGACAAATTTGGACTCAACGAGATTTACGGGGAAAAACCACACTGGTTGGAGTCATACCTGTCACAAAGGAAAATGGCTATGGTTATTGGAGGTCAATTATTTCAGCTTCAGGATGTCAATGTGGGAGTTCCTCCGGGTCATTTGTAAGAAACAACCATCTTCAGTCCTTTCATCAATGGCCATTTCATCAGGCAATGACCATCTCCAACTAGTGATAATCTCACCACCTCCCCTTGACACTCAGTAGCATTATCATCACTGAATTTCCCCTTATCAATACCTGGAGGCTTATTATTGACTAGGAACTGAACTGGACCGGTCATATACATGCTGTAGCTACAAAGAGGGGCCAGAGGTTAGATGGCCTTTGGTAAGTAGCTCAGCTCATTTGTCCCAAATATGTCCACCATCTACAAGGCACAAGTCAGGAACATGATGAAATACTCTCCACTTGCCTGAATGGGTGCAGCTCTAACAGCATTCAAGAGGACTGGCATCTTTTTAAGATGAAACAGCCCATTTGAATGGTATCCCATCCACCACCTTCAACATTCATTCCTTTCACTATCAATGCAAAGTGGCAGCAGTGTCTCCCAACTACAAGATGCATTGCAGGAATTCATCAAGACTCCTTTGAAAGTACCTTCCAAACCTTCAGCCTCTACCACCTGGAAGGACAAGGGCAGCAGATGTATGAAAACATTCACCTGCCAGCTCCCCTCCAGGCCACACATCAGCCTGACTTGGAAATATATCAGCATTTCTTTCATTGTCACTGGGTCAAACACCCTGGAACTCGTTCCTTAACAGCATTAACAATATTTACCCCTCAAAGGCAACATTAATTCAGGAAGGCAGCTCACTAACACGTTCTCCAGGGCAATCAGGGATGCGCAAAGAATCCTGTCCCAGCCAGTGACGCTCACATTCCTTGAGCAAAAAAAAAGGTCAGTGCTGGAACCAGTGCCCATTTTCTTTCCAAATGTGAATGACTTGGATCTGAGAATTTGAAAGAAAATTTAGCGACTATACCAAACTTGGAGGAGTGAGAGGCAGTGAGATGATTCAAATTGCCTGCGTCCAGATATAGATAAACCAGTAGGATTAGCAAACAAGTTGGAATTTAATACAGAGAAGTGTGGGTAGAAGAGATGGGGAGAAGCAACATAGACTTAATGGCAGAATTTTGTAAAGCAAGCTGGAAAAATCTGGTGATGAAGGTGTCAGACTCAGTGAGAGAGTGGTGAGAAAAGCATGGGATCTTGGGATTCATAAACAGAAGTATTGAGTAAAGCAGCAGGGAGGTTATACTGAACCCTTGCAAAGTCTCTGCTCAGGCCCCAGATGAGTCCAATTCTGGTCACCACAGAGATGCAAAAATCCTTGAAAAGATGCAAAGGAGATTTACCAGAGTTGTTGAGTGAAGTAGAGTGAAGAGTTTGTTCCAAATTTAGTTTCGTGGGGTTCTTTGGAACAAAGGAGATCAAACGGAGGTTGATGGAGGTGTACAAGATTATGGGAGATGTAGATATGGTAGATCAGGAAAAACTGCTCCCATTAGCTGACTGCGCAGGAACTGGAGCACATAGATTTATAATTTCACATAAAAGATATAGGGGGATGTAAGGGAGATAACTATCTGAAATTTGCTGCCCATTAGGATGGTGGCTGTGAACACAATCAATGATCTCAAAGGGGAGTAGTCTGAGCAGCTAAAGAAGAACAAATCTGCTGTCTTACAAGGACCTTTCAGAAATTTACAGGAACTGAGAGTGGGAGTGGGACTGAGTGGTTTACTCTACAGGTTACCAGTAAGGACTTGATAGGATGAATGAATTCTTCAGTTCAGCAATGACTTTCTTCCTCATGAAGGAACATTGCTACACACAACCATTGTGATCTACACAATAGCTTGATATATTGCAGCTTACTGAATTGTAAAACATTAAATGTGGGAACAAAGGATTCAAAATGTTAATTGCAGTTTATTGCTTCGGCAAAAGTAGTAGTTTTTATTATCCAATTTGCTCTTTCTGTATCTTCTCTCCTGAAGGTGGTGATTAATGCTGCATTCAAGTTTATGTAGATACTTGTAATTTTCCTGTTGCTAATACAAGTAGTTGTTTTTTTGCATGCAAACTTTCACAGAAGTATTGGCAGGTAGTACAGCCAAGTCCAACTCACCCCGAACAAATGGCATGATGTGAGCGATTTTCAGCATTGGTCACAGAATGCAGATTAAGAGTTAGAAATCCACCAGTGTTCCCTGGAGGTGTACAACTCTTCAATGTCTCTGAATTGGAACATTTACCGTGGCTACCTCAGTACAGATAGGCCAACAACCAACCTGTAAGACCTAATGTAATCAATGAGATTCATTGAATTAAATTTATTGTTTCTATGCATAGAAATTATTCTGCAATAAATCCCCGCAACCAAAAACAATGTCATTTTATTAACAGGGCTGGACTAGTGCAATGCTAAATTTAGAGCACAATGCTGGGGAAGAATAGTTCTGCTGAGCACAGGTCACTTTACAAGTCTCTGAGGTAATGGATATCTGAAGTGATAATACAGCAACAATCATAACAAGGGATTTAGATGACATCGTAAATTGTCACAACAAAACTCAGGCAGCTTTAAACAACCTCTGAGCTCTGAGAATAAAAATATATCTTTAATTCCAAGAGATCCATTAGTTACATAATAATGATGAAGTTGAGTTTTTCCAGGCTTTTTCCCAATCCTCTGCTGTAACTTTGGCACAAAAATCAGCAAATTCTTCATCATGACATTTTTTTTATTGTGTGCTGGATGTTAACTTGCTAGGCCAGCACTTGTTGCCAATTTCTAATTGCCTCGAAAGATGGTGGTGAGGTGCCTTTGTGAATCCCTGCTGTCCATGTGACATGGTTACACTTATAGTGCCTTAAGGGGGAGTTCCATGATTTTGACTAAATAATGTTGAAGGAACAGCAATGCATTTCCAAGTCAGGATGGTGAGTGGTTTGAAGGGGAACATGCAGATAGCGATGTTGTCATGCATCTGCAACCCTTGTCTTTCCAGGAGGTAAGGGTTACTGTTTTGGAAGGTGCGGTCAGAGGATACTGTATTGCATCATGTTGATGGTACACACTGCTGTGACTGTGTGCCAGTGATGAAGGCAATAAATGCCAAAGGTGTTGAATTGGGTGCTAATCAAGCAGGCTTCTTTGTTCTAGCCTGTTGCTATTGTTGCCTGCTGTTGGAGCTGCTACCATCCACATAACTGGAGAGTATACAATCACACTCCTGACTTGAATCCTGTTGACTTCCTCTCCCGACATCCCCTCCGTTTCTTCCTCTCCCGACGTCCCTAACAGTACCCTTCCACTGACGCTCTCATTTGTTTGACCGAACTGGTCCTCACCCTTAACAATTTCTCCTTCAAATCCTCCCATTTCCTCCAGACAAAAGGGGTAGCCATGGGCACCCATATGAGCCCCAGCTTTGCCTGTCTCTTTGTTGGCTATGTAGAACAGTCCATCTTCCGTAATTACACTGGCACTACTCCCCACCTCTTTCTCCGCTACATTGATGACTGCATTGGCGCCACCTCATGCTCCTGCGAGGAGGTTGAGTAATTCATTAACTTCACCAACACTTTCCACCCTGACATTAAATTTACCTAGACCATCTCTGACACCTCCCTCCCCTTCCTGGACCTCTCCATCTCCATTACACCGACATTTTTTACAAACCCACTGACTCCCACAGCTACCTGGATTACACCTCTTCCTACCCTACCTCCTGCAAAAATGCCATCCCATATTCCCAATTCATCCGCCTCCACCGTATCTGCTCCCAGGAGGACCAGTTCCACCACAGAACACACCAGATGGCCTCCTTCTTTAGAGA
>NC_057714.1:92019507-92028703 GCF_004010195.1 Chiloscyllium plagiosum | reverse complement strand
CCACTCTTTAGGATCCCTGCCTGTATTCCTGATGAAGGGCTTTTGCCCGAAACGTCGATTTTACTGCTCCTCAGATGCTGCCTGAACTGCTGTGCTTTTCCAGCACCACTTTAATCTCGACCCCCCCCATAAGCAGAACGGAGACAGGAGGTGAGTTACATGCCACAGAATTCCTAACTTCTAACCTACTTTTGTAATTACAATATTTATATGACTGGTCCCATTGTGATTCTGGCCAATGGTGGTCCTAAGATGTCGATTGTGGGGGATTCAGTGATGGAAATACAATTAAACATTAAGGGCCAATGATAAGATTCTCTCTTGTACAACATGGTCTTTGGTACTTGTGTGGCACAAACATTACTTTCTACATATACTCCCAAGATTGGATGTTGTCCAGGCCTTGGTGTATTTGGACATGGACTACTTCACTAGCTCAGGCATAATGAATAGTGCTGAACATTGTGCAATCATTGGTGAACATCCCTACTTAGAGTCATATAGTCATAGAGCGGTACAGCATGGAAACAAATCCTTCAGTCCAACTCGTCCACACCAACCAGACATCTTAAATCAAAATAGTCCCATTTGCCAGCATTTGGCCCATATCCCTCTGAACCCTTCCTATTCATATACCCATCCAGATGCCTTTTAAATGTTGTAACTGTACCAACCTCAACCACTTCCTATGGCAGCTCATTCCATACATGCACCACCCTCTGCGTGAAAAAGTTGCCCTTAGGTCCATTTAACTCTTTCCTCTCTCACCCTAAACCTATGCCCTCTAGTTTGGACCCCGCCCCCATCTGACCTTATGATGGATGGAAGATCATTGATGAAGCAATTGAAGACGGTTGGGCCTAAGACCTCCCTCCCTCTACACCCCCCACCCCCACCCCCACCCCCTGATGAACTCTTGATCCATTTCTCTGGGATGTATACCAGGGATTGGATATCAGGAAAATCCCAGCATCGGATCTACAACAATTGACACATATGGAAAGTTTTTACAACATCTCACTGCCAGCACAAAACCCTATTTTCACAAAGTAGGTCTTGGGGTTTGATCTCATGATTTTAATAAAAGATCTGCATGTAATTCATAATAGGCACTCTCATTAAATAAAGGAAATGATTTCATTAAATCATTAACTACAGAAGTGTAAGTGTGATGCATCGATTTTGGTGCTTAGTTGATCACCAAAAATCGCATTGTGTGATTAAAGTTGATGTTAGTCAGAATGTTCATGATAGAATAGATGCCAATCACTGTAGATAAATGCCTATCCTTTCACATGCCATTCCCCATCCCATTATTTTAACAGAAGCATTCACTCATTTAAAACCAAAAAGCTACAATTTTCCTTTCAAACTTGACAGAAATGGAACAAACATTTATTGAGTGTTATCAACAAAAAGTCATTTTTAGCCTCTAACCTTTACATCTGTTTCAAGTGGTGAAAAAGCAGATATCCGAAAAGTCAATATAGTTTACGAAACACTGGCGTGCTTTATCAAACTAAATGAACAATGTACATAGCAACCATCAGAGGTGGGATGCGTACCTGGGGAAAGTATTTGTAAATATTACCCATCCATCATGATAGACATAAGATAAAACATCTGTTCACCCTCTGATTTGGTCCATTGTTCCAATGTTTTATGTTGTTTCTTATGGATCTGGGGAATCTTGCTGAAGTGACATTTTACTGCAAGTTCATACTTTTCCTCAGATATTAGCATTAAAATTTTAATTAAAGTTATTTCAAAGGTTAGAAAATTTAACAACTCCATTAAAACTTAAGTCATGTGAGGACTCCTGCTTGACTGCTGACACAAGAACTAAAAGTTTACTGGTGAATTATTTGGAATAATCTCAACTTTAAATGTTTCATTTTATTCACATCTAACATTGCAATAAATTAGGACAGAGAGATATTTTGACAGGTTATTTTATATTTTAATGTATTTTCCCCAATTCCTTTTCACTCTGTGCCTGTACAATAACTAAGACTCCAAGCACTTACAGACGTTTAATCACTCAGTCAGATCAGTCGGGGATGTCAAACAGTCAATGCTAATAACAATGTGCATTTTGTAGGAATGTTAACAAACAAAATTGGTCATTGAGTTATATAACCAGCCAGCACAATCAAAAACTTCTTAATGAAGGTAGAGAGGCAGATATGTTTTGTGAGTGAATTCCAGTTCATAGGTTTTGCTCGCTGAAAGCTTGGTGGTGAAATAAAATTTTTAAAAGCAGGAAATACTGGAGAAACTTAGTATTTCTGGCAGAATCTGCAAAGAGAGGAAGATAGTTAATGTTTCAAGTTCAAAATGTCATTTCTTTGAAGGACGTCATATTGAACTCAAAACGTTGGGCAGGATTCTCTGTTCCTCAGGATGGCAAGCATGGAGGTGGGAAGGATATTTTATTAGCTGGGGAACTCTACAATGTTCATTCCTTGAATGAAGTTCTGGGCAGTTAGACCTATGGTTTTCTTTCCAAACCACTGTTGACCAAGGCCCTAAAGTGATCCATTAAGGACTACTTAGGGGCCCAAATCCATATCCCCCTCACCCCCAGTACTGCAATCAGCCCCAGTGGCAGGCAGACCTATTTTCATGCAATGTGCATAGCAGGCCACTCATTGCTCTTGATCAACCAAAGATAAAGAACAGAGTGGAGAGTGTGGTGCTGAAAAAGCACAGCAGGCCAGGCAGCATCCGAGGAGCAGAAGAATCAACATTTCGGGCATAAGCCCTTCATCAGGAATGAATACTTTTCCACGACCACATTCTCGACTCTGATCTCCAGCATCTGCAGTCCTCACTTTCTCCTTGAAAAACTGATTAAGGGCCTGGACATTGAAGGTGGGGAATGGGAGTTGAATGTGAGTGACACCCTTGCTTCAAACCCTTTTGCCACCATTTTCTTGTGACCCTCAACAACTGAGCCATTCATTCCCAACCCTCTGGCCTGGGCCCTGCACTTTCCTGGTTCTCTGTGGTGGTGGAAGTGAGATGTATCCATTCAGCCATGGTCTCTGACTAACTGGGTCTCCTGATGCAGACTATGAGCCCCCAGCATCTTGTCTCCAAGGGAAGTCCCTCCAAATTCTTTCTGTGAAGAGTTAATGCGGTCTCTCACAGGCACTGCAAACCAACAGATGAGACCCTTGATGTCACCATAAGACCCCTCAGTTAACTTTCTGTCTGTCTTCAATGATTCTGCTAGGCCAGCTGAACGCATCACCATTCAAACTTGGAGCAAGAGTAGGTCACTCAGCCCTTTAAACATCTTTCTCCACTCGTTAAGAACACAGCTAATCTTATCACTTCACGTTCCCACATATCCCTTATAGCTTTTCATCCACTTTCTTATGAAGAATCTATCAACACCTGCATTAAAACTATTCAAGGACGCTGATTACTTCCTTTACTGTTGAAAAGAATTCCAAAGACACACAACCCTCAATAAGAGAAAAGCATTCTCCTTGTCTTGTTTTAAATGGACGACCCATTATTTTTAACAGCAATCCCTAGTTCCAGATTCTCCCACAAAAGGAAACATCATTTTCACATCCACTCAGCATCTTTTATATTTAGATCAAATTGCCCTTTACTCTTATAAATTCCAAAAGATACAAGCCAGGATTTTTCCAGCACTGTTTTGTTTTATATTTCAAATCCCTAACATTCACAGTATTTT
This sequence comes from Chiloscyllium plagiosum, assembly GCF_004010195.1. Taxonomy (NCBI): domain Eukaryota; kingdom Metazoa; phylum Chordata; class Chondrichthyes; order Orectolobiformes; family Hemiscylliidae; genus Chiloscyllium; species Chiloscyllium plagiosum. The sequence continues at coordinate 92,024,991 of NC_057714.1, read as the reverse complement.
CCTTTTATTCGAGTGGCGACATTAAAAATTGGGGATGTTCAAGTGGTTGGAATGGAGGAGCCCAGGGATCTAATCTGAACAAGATCAGAGAGGTAGAGAGGGTGGAGACCGTGAAGGTGATTGAATCCCTAGAGCTGGCGATCTCTCTCTGTCTTCCTCTTGCTCTCTCCCTGACTCCATGCTCCTCCTGTCCTTTGACAGCCATCGCCAAGATTGGCAGTCCTCAGGTGAAGAACTTTAACACAAATATGTGCCCTGTCATTCAGTTGCACAACAAATTGAAGCAATGCAGCACCGCGCTGCCTGCTTTGTTGAAATTGCAGTTTAACATCTGCTGGGTAATGCCTGTGGACAGAAACAATTAATCATGAGTTAGTTAGTTACCAGAAAAAGCAATGAACTGGCTGAACATGCTGAGTGCATTAAAGGGTCACTGAAGCCTGAAGATTTAATGACATTATGGTGGGAACAGACATCCTAGAGTGATGTTATCTGAGGCCCACTGTTTACTGCAGCAAGGGGACAGTCCACGAGATGGATGGCTTCAGAGGTCCTCCATCACCTGATGAGGACAGAAGTTATTTGGTAAAAGCTGGACCTTACTATTATTTGTCTGTGGTGAAAGAATGAGGGTTATTTGTTCTGTCATTCTGTGCGCCTCCGCTTTTGGGCTGTCTTAATATGCCCGAGAACAAGACGGGGAAGGGATTCACCTTTTCCTGTGGGACTCAGCTTTGTGAGCTGTTCAGGTTCAGTGACATTATGTCTTATATGCCCTGAGCAAGGCAGCAGCTTACTGAGTGCAATTACCTTGCATTATACCAAAACCTCATTCTGACCAACATACCTGAGAAGATCCAAAAATGTCATAGGCTTGCTGAGAAGATTTTAATAAAAACAATCACTCCCAAAATCTAATTTGTTTTGTAATTGAATAGTACCAAATTGAGCAACTGTACTACATTGAATGGGTAATTTAAAGGCAGCTCACTTGCCAACTTTCTGAAAGCATCCTAGTAGCTTCAATTTGAACCTGCTGTTTTCTATCTCAATGATACTCCCTTGAAATCTGTCGAGATTATTGTTTTAAAATGCAAACTGGTAACTAATAGAATGCAGATTTTATTCTGGCCTGGGTGAGGAAACTATGTGTGCCCATTGATTATTTGCCTGTGGGGAGGTTTTTTTTCAGCTGGCATTTTATTATACAGCCCCTGAACAGCAGTCTGAAAAGCAAGAAGAGGATCAGAGACCATTTTAAGATGTATTTTCTTCATTGGGAACAGATAGGATTAGGAGCAATGCTATTCTAGGGCCTCAAATGAGAGTTGAGGCCTTTGTTGACCTAGATTCCTGTGGTATTTTGGGGATAAGGACTCTACTTCCTCCTGACTGGGTCTAAGAGTCTATTTTGTTTTCATAGTAGAAAATAAAACAGGACTGTACCTTAATAAGTAGAGGTTCTTGTCTTAACAAGATGTAGTTTATTTACATGATAGCATATAGGTACAAGTTGCACTAGTTGTTGAGGGCTCTTGTGGTGGAGTGGTAGTGTCTCTACCTCAATTCCCACCTGCCCCAGAAGTCATTACACGCCTGAGCACATGAACTAGAAATATCTACATCAGATCATTAGATATTGTCACTAAAACTATCAGGAGACCTGAGGATATAGGTCTGCATTATACATTCTATAGGCCTATAATATCCTGCCTTATCCACACCCAAGACAATGAGACATCATCCAGTTGTATAGAGCTTAATGCCATCTTCAGCATTAACCCTTGAAGAGCCATTATCTTAGTCAACAGATTTCATTGCTCTATCTCACAAGACCCTTCCAGTGACTTGAGTTCTTGTTGACGAGGCATGTTTCCATTAATGCAGCCAGATTGATTTTTGACTTTCCCTCCACTGAACAATGCAAGTTTGTTTTTGGTGGACAGCTGACTGACAACATGTTGTTAAGGTCAGAGGAGTAAAAATCACCTGAACTGTATGCTGTCAAGGGCAGTTTAGTTAACATTTATCTTTAACTTGTACCACTAAATCAGATTGTTGTTTGTGGGAATTCACTATGATCAAATCGGCTTGCATGTTTCCCACAATGCAACTGTACGCAGGTAACTGACCATTGTCCACAAAGGACCTTGGGCATCTCTCCATCAAGGAGAAAACTACTAGAGCCAGTACAGGGATTAAACTCACACTATTGGCATCATTTTGCACCACACGTTCTTGTTAACTGAGTGCCCCAACCCAACACCAAAAATATTTCATTGGCTGCAGGACAATTGGCCTTTGTTTTAAGATTTTTTTCATTTGTTCAAGAGATGTGTCCATGGCTCATTTCCCTCGAGAAAGTGATGGTGAACAACCTTCTTGAACAACTGAAGAGTTTGACACAATGACTAATGAAGTTTTGGAAGGGAAGTTGTGGGTGGTGGCATTTTCATTTACCTGCTGCCGTTCTCCAAGATGTTAGTGATTGTGGGTTTGAAAGTTGCTGTTCAAACAGCCTTTGTGAATTACTGTAATGCATCTTGTGGATGGTACATATTGTTGCCACTGTGTCGACGTTGATGGGAGTGAATGTTGAAAATGATAGATGGGCTGCAGTAAATCAGTCTGCTTTATTGTTGGTCGTGTTGAGCTTCTTGAATTATTGGAGTTGGACTCATCCAGGCAAGGGGGAATTATTCCACCACACTCCTAACTTGTGTCTTGTAGACAGTGGACAGGCTTTGGGAGTCAGAAAATGACTTAATTACTGCAAAATTCCTAGCATAGAATCATTGAATCATAGGATCGCTACAGTGTGGAAACAGACCATTTGCCCCATTGAGTCCACATTGACCCTCCGAAGAGCATCCCACCCAGATCCACTCCCTATCCTTTCCCTGTAACCCTGCCTTTCCTATAGCTAATTCACCTAGTCTGCACATCCCCGGACACTATAGGGAATTTACCATGGCCGATCCTAACCTGCACACCTTTGGATGTGCGAACAACAAATGTTGGAGATCACAGTGGGTCAGACAGTATCCATGGAGAGAGAGCAAGCTAGCGTTTCAAGTCTCGATGACTTTTTATCACAGCTGAAGTAAAGTGTGGAGGGGACAGCAGCTCTACACTAGAAATGTTAGCTTGCTGTCTCTCCATGAATGCTGTCTGACCCACTGTGATCTCCAACATTTGTTGCTTTCAGTACAGCTTTCAGCATCTGCAGTCATTTGCCCCTACATCTTTGGATGTGACCTGCTGTTGTAACCATGGTATTTATGTAGCTAGTACAGTGTAAATTACGGTCAATTGTAACCCCCAAGATTTTGACAGTGGGGGGGATTCAGCGAAGGTCATGTCAATAAACATCAAGAAATGACGGTTAGTTTCTCTCTTCTCAGAGATGAGTATTACCTGCATTTGTGTGGCCCGAATGCCACTTGCACATTGTGCAAGACACTACATCCATGCAAATTCTGCCATTTTTCTTGAAAGATGAGAATGCCAATTAACACCAAAATGGTTAAGCTTTTCTAAAGCAGCTGGAACTCTGTCTCTAACCACACTGTGGGTAGGCCCTGAGCATTGCAGCAGTTCAAGAAAGCAGCCAACTTCTCGAAGGCAGTTTCGGAAGGGCAATAAATGCTGGCTTTACCACCATTGCCCCATTCCAAAAGCAACTTCAAAAATGGCAGAGCAATGCGGCATGTCAGAATTGTTATCTTTCAGAGAAAGACACATCAGTTTGTTTGGCTGAGATGTTAAAAAATAGTTGATAGGAAGATGATAGTGTTGATTTTGTAAAGGACAAGATGAAAAATGAGCTTTCTTCATCAAACCTATCATGAGCTCCCTAACTAAAACATTGAAAGGGCTGACAATCCCTGTCAGCTGGAAGTATATCCATTTCATTAATCTTCATTTTTCTCACAGTGTGGAGTCCCAGTGGACTGCATATTCATTTTGGCAACTGAAATATTATCAGCTATTATAGTTGCAGCCTCTATCCCTTTCCTGTGTCTACAAGGTGGAATAGATGACAGCAGCAGTCAAAAGGAACTGTATTCGCATTTCAATGGTCTGTTGAATGTATTGTTCAGAGGTCACTTAGTGGATGTAATATCTGGTTTACAACTGAACCACCCTGCGACACTGAGTTAACTGATCAGAGTGGTAATTGGCAAAGCAGTGCTGACCTCAGAACCTTAGGCTATAGAGACAAAAGATCATCCAGAACTCCAACCCCCAGTCACTGTACTATTATTCATTCCTGCTGATTAGTACACATATACCGTGCTAGGGAGTCCTAGGTTCAGGTGGGACTCGGCCCCTGACTGTAGATCCCACCAACACATATTGCTGGAGCTCCACTCTGACGTGGCCAACTTGGGAAAGCTATAACTAGACTCCAACTTGAGTCAGCACAGTAGTTAGGAGATCAGTAAAGGAGATTGACCAGGTTTTACATGGTTGTTGCATCAGATAATGTAAAAGGTGCAAGAGAAGATGTGCTCTGAATCAATCCCTTTGTCTCGCTTTGCTGAAACCCAAACTATAAGACCATAAGCTACGGGAGCAGAATTAAGCCATTCAGCCTATCAAGTCTGCTCTGCTGTTTAATCCTGACTGATATGTTTCTCAACCCCATTCTCCCGCCTTCTCCTCATAACCCTTGATCCTCTTACTAGTTAAGAACTTGCCTTTCTCTGTCTTAAATACACTCAATGACTTGCTTCCACAGCCCTCTGTGGCAATGAATTCCACAGATCAACCACCCTCTAGATGAATAAATTCCTGCTCATCTCATTTCTAACGGATCATCTGTGGGAATTCAGGAACACTTCTGATGTTCCTGACTCCTTCACGTGCAGGAAGTGTGTCCAGCTGCAGCTCCTGCCTGACCACTTGTCAGCTCTGGAGATGCAGCCAGCTTCACTTCGGAGCATCCTCAAGGCTGAGGGAATTGTGGATAGCACATTCAGTAAGTTGGTCACACTGCCGATAAAAATTACTGAGGAAGACAGGGAATGGGTGACCAATAGACAGAGGAAGAGTAGGAAAATAGTGCAGGGGTTCCCTGCAGTCATCTCCCTCCAAAACAGATATGCCAGTTTGTATTAATGAGGCAGAAAACTCGGAAAGGCATCATGCTGTAAGGTTGAGTGAAATAAGGGTTGATGGGAAGGGTGAGAGCAGTAACAAATTAAAAATACTATACATGAATGCACGAAGCATTAGACATAAGATGGATGAGCTTGAGGCTCTTTTGGAAATTGGCAGATACGATATTGTGGGGATAACTGAAACGTGGCTTCAAGTGGACAGGGCCAGGGAAATGAATATTCAAGACAGACTGACGGGCAGAGGGGGTGGGGTAGCCTTGTTGGTAAGGGAGGATATTCAGTCCCTCGCGCGGGGGGACATGGAGTCAGGGAATGTAGAGTCAGTGTGGATAGAGCTACGAAATACTAAGGGTAAAAA
>NC_057714.1:92007534-92016999 GCF_004010195.1 Chiloscyllium plagiosum | reverse complement strand
GGAGAAACTTCTTCACCCAGAGAGTGGTGGCTGTGTGGAATGCTCTGCCACAGGGGGCAGTGGAGGCCCACTCTCTGGATTCATTTAAGAAGGAGTTGGATAGAGCTCTCAAAGATAGTGGAATCAAGGGTTATGGAGATAAGGCAGGAACAGGATACTGATTAGGAATGATCAGCCATGATTATATTGAATGGCGGTGCAGGCTTGAAGGGCTGAATGGCCTACTCCTGCACCTATTGTCTATTGTCTATTGTCTATACTGCTAGTGGGTTTTGGCTCACCAGGGGAAGGTTTCTGCACCCATGTTCATGGCACCATGGCTACCTCTGCTGCACAGGAGGGCAAGGAAAAGATTGGCAGAGCTTTAGTGATAGGGGATTCAATTGTAAGATGAATTGAATAACACTAGATGTCAACCACAGCCACAAATGAGATCCCAGGGTGGCATGTTGCCTTTCTGGTGAAGGGGCAAGGATGTCTCGGAATGGCTGCAGGACATTCTCCGGTGGGAAGGATGGTGAACAGCCAGCTGTCGTGGTACATATAGGCACCAACAGTATCGCTAAAAATGGGATAATGTCTGACAAACTAGGTTTAGGAGTTAAACTAAAAATTAGGACTCAAAGATGGTAAACATGGGATTGCTATCAGTGCCACATACTAGTCAGAATAGGAATGGCAGGATAGGTAAGGTTAATTTGTAGCTTAAAGGATGGTGCAAGAGGGAGGGATTCAAATTCCTGGGACATTGGAACCAGTTCAAACCAGACAGCCTGCACCTGGGCAGGACTGTTTGCTAGTGCTATTGAGGAGGATTTAAACTAATATGGCAGGGGGTTGGGAACCAATGCAGGAAGTTGGAGAGAAGTAAAGAGGGAACAGAACCAAAATACAGTAAGGGGAAAATTGAAATTAGAAGACGGAGATACTAAATCCAAAAACCAAAAAGGGCCACATTACACCATGATTCTAAAAGGGCAATAAGTGTCAAAAAAAGATCCTGAATCTCTGTGTCTCAATGTGAGGAGCATTTGTAATAAGGTGGACAAATTAACTGTGTAGACAATTATTAATGATTATGATGTAATTTTGATCACAGAGACCTGGCTCCAGGGTGAGCAAGGACGGGAATTCAACATCCAGGGATATTCAATGTTCAGGAAAGATAGATGAAAATGAAGGGGAGTCGGGTTAGCATTGCTGGTTAAGGAGATGATAAGGGAGAACATTAGCCTGGACAATGTGGAATCTGTATGAGTGAAGCAGCAGAACATCAAAGGGGGAAAGACATTAGTGGGAGTTGTATACAGGCTAGTAAACAGGGTAGTCATGAGGTTAGGCATCAAATAGAAAATTAGAGATGTATGCAGTAAGGGTAAAGCAATTATTATGGGTGACTTCAATCTACAAATTAATTGGACTAACCGACCTGGTAGCAATGCAATGGAGAAGGTTTCCTGAAATGTAAGACGAACAGTTTCCTCGACCAATATGTTGACAAACCTACCAGAGAGTGAGACATCCTAGACTGAGTATTCTGTAATGAGAGAGGATTAATTAGCAGCATTGTAGTGCGAGATCCTTTGAAGGAGAGTGACCATATATGGCAGAATTCTTCATTAAGGTGGAGAGAGGCACAGTTAAATCTGAGACTAAGATCCAGAACTTAAAGAAAGCTAACTTTCATGATAGGAAGCATGCATTGGCTAAGATAAACTGGTCAAGGATACTTAAAGGGTTGACGGTGGATAGACAATGGCAGACATTTTAAGAATACATGGATGAATTTCAACAATTGTACATCCCTGTCTGGCATAAGAGTAAAACAGGGAAGGTGGCTCAACCATGGCTAACAAGGGAAATCAGAGATAGTGTTAAAGCTACAGGGGAGGCATATAAATTGGCCAGAAAAGGCAGCAAGCCTGAGGATTGGAAGAAATTTAAACTATATCAGGGGAGGACAAAGAGTTTATTTCAGAACGGGAAAATAAATTATGAAAGGAAGCTTGTCGAAAACATGAAAATTGACTGCAAATCTTCTATAGACCTGTGAAGAGAAAAAGACTGGTGAAGATAAATGTAGGTCACTTGCAGGTAGAATCAGATGAATTCATAATGGACAACAAAAGGATGGCAGACCAACTGAACAAATAATCTGGATTTGTCTTTACTAAGGAGGACACAAATAGCCCTTCCTTATGCTAGGGGACATGGGGTCAAGAATGAAGGAGGAACAGAAGGAACTCCTTCTTAGTCAGGAAATGATATTGGGGAAATTGATGGAATTTAAACCCAATAAGTCCCCAGGGCCTGGTGCTCTGCATCCCAGAGTACTTCAGGAAGTGGCATTAGAAATAGCAGATGCATTGGTAATCATTTTCCAGCATTCTATAGACACTGAAAGAGTTCCAATGGGCTGGAGGGTTACTAAGGTATGCCCACTCTTTAAAAAAGGAGGGGTCAGAGAAAATAGGCAATTATAGGCTGGTTAGCCTGACATCAGTGGGAGGGAAAATGCTGCAGTCTATTATTAAGGATGTGATAACTGAGCATTTGGAAAGAGGTGACAGAATCGGTTCTAGTCAGCATGGATTCACTAAAAGGAAATCAAGCTTGATAAATCTTCTGGAATTTTTTGAGGATGTGACCAGTAGAGTGGACAAGGGTGAATCAGTAGATGTGGTGCATCTAGAATTTCAAAAGACTTTTGACAAGATTCCACACAAGAGATTAGGAAGGAAAATTAAAGCTCATGGTATCAGGGGTAATGTATTGACACAGATAGAGAATTGGTTAGCAGACAGGAAGTAGAGCATTGGAATAAACAAGTCCTTTTCAGAGTGGCAGGCTGTGATGAGTGAGGTGCCGCAGGGTTCAGTGCTGGGACCCCAGCTGTCCACAATATACATTAATGATTTGGATGAAGGAATTGAATGCAGTATCTCCAAATCTGCAGATGACACTCAGCTGGGTGGCAATGTTTGCTGTGAGGAGGAGGCTAAGACATTGCAGGATTTCTTGATGCTGGCTGAGTAGGCAAATACTTGGCCAATGCAATATAATGTGGATAAATGTGAGGTTATCCACTGAGGTCATAAAAACAGGAAAGCAGATTATTTTCTGAATGGTACCAGTTTAGGAAAAAGTGAGGTGCAACGAAACCTGGTGGAATACTCACTGAAGGTTGGCATGCAGGTGCAGCAGGCAGTGAGGAAAGCTAATGGCATGTGAGAGGATTTGAGTAAAGGAGTAGGGACGTCTTGCTGCAGTTATACAGGGCCCTGGTGAGGCCACACCTTGAATATCTTGTGCAGTTTTGGTCTCCTAAACTGAGGAAGGACATTCAGGGCCTGGACTGTGTTGTAATGTTCTGTGTTTTATGCAATTGAGGGAGTCCAGCGAAGGATCACCAGATCGATTCCCGGGATGACGGAACTGACATACGAGGAAAGAATGGATCAATTGGGCTTGTGCCCACTGGAATTTTGAAGAATGAGGGGGAATCCCATAGAAACATAGAAAATTCTGATGGGACTTGGACAGGCTAGATGCGGGAAGAATGTTTTTGATGTTGGGGAGGTCAAGGACAAAGGGTCACAGTCTAAGAGTAAGTGGTAAGCCATTCAGGACTGAGATGAGGAAGAATTTCTTCACTCAGAGAGTTGTGAACCTGTGGAATTCTCTCTCACAGGAAGCTGTTGCAGCAAGTTCATTAGAAATATTCAAAAGGGAGCTCGACATGGTCCTTACGGTTATAGTGATCAAAGGGTATGGAGAGAAAGTGGTAATGGGTTATGGAAATTGCATGATCGCCTTCTTGATTTTATTTATTATCACATCTGCCTAACTACATTGAAAAACTTTATTTACAAGCAGTGCAGACAGATCAGAGCAAGCAAGGAACATACAGAGCATAGGGTGAAAGTAAAACTTGGTCAGAGGCATACAGGCTATATCATACAGAACATGCACTAGGCAAGATCAGCAATATTTGAAGTTAGAATGTTCATTCATCAATTTACTAATGGCAGGGAAGAAGCTGTTCTTGAATCTATTGGTGACTGTATGCAAGCTTCTGTGTCTTCTGCCTGACGGAAGAGGTTGGAGGAATTCATTACCGATGTGGGAAGGGTATTTGATGATGTTGACTTTGCAAATAAAGTCATGGATAGGAGCTTGGCTTCCATGATGGTCTATGCCGTGCAAACAGCCTTCTGTATTTTCTTACGGTCCCAGGCAGAGCAGTTGCTGTACCAGGCCTTTATGCACGCAGACAGTATGCTTTCAATGGTAGATCTGTAACAGTTGGTGAGGGTACTTATGGACATGCCAAATTTCCCAAGCAGCCTGAGGAAGAAGAGGCGTTGTTATGTCGTCTTGACAGTTGCATCTACGTGAGAAGTGCAGAACAGGTTGTCAGTTATCATCACTCCTTGGAGCTTGACGCTCCCAACCATCTCAACCTCATCTCCAGTGATGTAGATGGGGGCGTGTTCTTCTCCTCTCTGTCTGAAGTCAATGATCAGTTCTTTAGTTTTGCTGACATTGAGAGAGAGTATGCTGTCATTGCACCACGTGATCAAGCTCTCGATCTCCTTTCTGTATTCGGACTCATCGTTATTTGCTATCCATCTTACCACAGTGGTGTAGTCAACAACCTTGTAGATGGTATTCATTCAGAATTTGACAACACACAGTCATCAGTGTACAGGGAATACAGAAGGCGACTGAAGATGTGTCCTTGGGGGGCTCCAGTGTTGAGTGTTATTGTGGTGCAGTTGCTTATTTTCCTTGACTGTGGTCTGTGAGTCAGAAAGCTGAGGTTCCATTTGCAGAGACCAGAACCAAGACCTAGGTCTTGGAGTTTTGAGATCAGTGTAGAAGGCATGATGATGTTGAAGGCAAACTTTAGTCAATGAGCAGGCGTCTAACATAGGTGTCCTTGTTGTCCGGATATTCCAGGAATGCGGTAGGACTAGGGATATGGTGTCTACTGTGGACCTGTTATATCAGTAGATAAATTGTAGAGGATCGAGGCAGGCTAGAGTTGATGTGGGCCATGACCAGCCTCTCAAAGCATTCATGATTGTGGAAATCAGAGCTACTGATCATATTGATCCAGCCATGATCGTATTGAAGGGTGGTGCAGCCTCGAAGGACTGAATGGCCTACATCTGAACCTATTTTCTATATTTCTGTGTTTCTATGGCAGGTGTTACACTTTCTGCAGACGTAGGAAATGGTGCAATGGGACTGTGGGCAGTGTTGGGAGTGAAGGAGAAGTGGACCAGGGTGTTCCGGAGGGAACAGTCCTTGCAAGAGGCTGCAAGTCGACCCATAGGAAGAAAATTCCAGAATTTTGACCCAGTGACATTGAAGGAATAGCAATACATTTGCAAGTCAGGATGGTATGTGGCTTGGAGGGGAGCTTGCAGGTAATGATCTTCCCATGCATCTATTGGCTTTGTCCTTCTAGACAGAAGAAATTACATCTAAGGACTTTGATTAATTTCTACAGTGCATTTTGTAGATAGTACACACTGCTGCTACTGAGTGTCGGTGATGGAGCGAGTGAATCTTAATGTGGTGCCAATGAAGAAGGCTGTCCTGGATGGTGTCAAGCTTCTTATGTATGGTTCATTGCACTCATCTAAGTGAGTATTGTATAGAGCAACCCAGTAAAATAAGCCTGCTTTACCATTTACTGAGTGGTAAAGCAGGCTTGAAGGGCTAAATGGCCTATTCCTGTTCCTACTTTCTGTTTCTGTTTCTAACAATGCAAACTCTTTTGCCATGTTACTTTCTGCCCACATCTATGAGTTTGGGTTCAAGACAAACTGGTTGAGGAGAAGGCAAGGTCAACATTCAGCATTGGATTCCTTTAGAACTCTGTTTATTACATATTAGTAATAATTTCTACCATACATGAGATGGAACAGAGAACACTATAACACATGATGTTGTGCTGGCATGATGCCAAATGAAACGATCCCTTCTGTCTGCCCTTGGTCATATCACTCCATTCCTTCCATATTCATGTGCTTATCTAAAAATCCTTTTAATACCCCTGTTGTATCTGCCTCAATCATCACCCTTGGCAGTGTTAGACTCCTAACACTGTCTGTTGAGTGTGTCCCTCATGTCTCAGATTAGATTACCTACAGTATGGAAACAGGCTCTTCAGCCCACAAGTCCATACTGACCCTTCGAAGAGTAACCCACCCAAACCCATTTACCTACCCTATATTTACCCCTGACTAATGCACCTACCTATGGGCAATTGAGTATGACCAATTCACCTGGCCTGCACATCTTCAGATTGTGGGAGGATACCAGACACGTAGAGGAAACCCACACAGACACAGGGAGAATGTGCAAATTCCATACAGAGAGTCGTCCAAGGTGGGAATCGAACCTGGGTCCCTGATGTTATGAGGCAGCAGTGCCAACCACTGAACCACCCTGCCACCCTTTTCCCCTTTGAACTTTTCCCCTTTCACCTTAAATGCATGTCCCTGAGTATTAGACATTTCAATTCTGGGAAAAAGATTATGACCATCAACCCTATCTACAAATCTCATAATTTTATAGAGTTCCATCAAGTCTCCCTGCAGCCCCTGCTGCTCCAGAAAATCAACTTGAGTTTTTCTCACCTCTCCTTAAAGTTCATATCCTCTAATCCAGTCAGCATCCTGGTAAATCTCTTCTGCACCCTCTCCAAAGCCTCTACATCCTTCCTGTAATGTGGTGATCAGAATTAAATGCAATAATCTAAGTGTGGCCTACTCAAAGTCTTATAAAGGTGCAACATGACATCCTAACTCTTGTACTCAATTCCCTGACCAATAACGGCAAACATGCCATACTATTTGTTTACCATACTATCTACTTGAGTGACCATTTACAGGGAGCTATGGATTTGAATCCCAAGGTCCCTCTTGTATATCAATGCTATTTAGGATCTTCCTATTATCTGTAAATTTTTCTTTACTATTTGATCTCCCAAAGTGCAGCACCTCACACGTACCCAGATTAAACTCCATCTTCCATTTCGCTGCCCATATCTGCAACTGAACCCATTGTATCCTTTGAAAACCTCTTACACTATCCACAAATCCACCAATCTTTGTATCATCTGCAAACTTACTAACCCTCCCATCTCCAAATCATTTACATATATCACAAGCAGCAGAAGTCCCAACACAGATCCCTGCAGTACACCGTAGTCATGGATCTCCAGCCTTCCACTACTACCCTCTGTCTTCTCTGAGCAAGCCAATTCTGAATCCACATTGCCAAGTCACTGTGCATCTCAATCTTCTGGATAAGCCTACCATGAGGGACCTTGTCAAAAAACCTATTAAAATCCATGTAGACAATATCCACTGTTGAATAACATACAATCTGCAGGCAGTCAATCCATGTGACATTTCATCAATTCCTACTTTGGAAATAGAACCAGTCTCACCCAAGACTGGAATATAGACAGATTCTAACCTCACACCTTTAAGGGATGTAACCTTCATTTGCTACCTGATGAAGGAGCAATGATCTGAAAGCTTATACTTCCAAATAAATCTCTTGGACTATAACCTGGTGTTATGTGATTTTTAACTTTGCTCACACCTTTAATGCATTGTCTGAGCTGAGATGTCACCTTTTTTTATAAAACCTTAAATTACCTTGGGATTGTGACTTGAAAGAAGTTCTGGGATTTACATATTGCTGAATCGAAACCTACAACCCATTCTAAAAAATGAAAGACTTAATAGCAATCTAGGTTTGTTCAATACAGTACATGACACTTTGATCTTTTGCTATAAATTCTGTGTCCTATAATCCTGCCCCACTAGCTACCTGATGAAGCTAGTGCTTCCAAATAAACCTGTTGGATTATAACCGCCTGTTGTGTAATTTCTAACTTTGTTCAAGATAATGAATGACATTTGCTGTAACCACGGTAAATATATCCAACCCTCCCCCCTGTTGGCATGTAGTAAAATCATCCACTTGGTATAATCCAGTGGGACTAGCCTGGTAGACTCTGAATGCAAATAGTGCAATTTCACTAAGGGCTTTCCTTTCAATCTTGTATGATTACATTGCAGAGTAACCCAAGAAGCTATCGCTGGTCCACTGTCCTCTTCCCTTTGTGCATGCTGTTTGCTCAATGCTATCACCTCATATTGTGAGAGCCCAGATTACGTGAGGCTATGATGGTGGCCAAAGTTGAAGAGCACATTGATAAACACAATGAAACTTAACATGATTATCAATTGTACTGTGAAATTTATTCAGGCTTGTATTACAATCTTCAGAAGAAATAATATGCAGAGGAAGAGTCAACTATATCACTTTATAACATATTAGATGATTTGAGAAAGCAGATGAACTACCCTTTTAATAAATGGCCAACTTCTTTAAGTCATTGCAGCAAATGTAATTGTTGTAAGTCGACAGAAACAGATGCTATCTTTGACAAGTAGTGGAAAATTTTAAATATTTGGTATGAGGATGATAAATAATCCAGGACCATATCATTAGCATGTAAGTAGTTTCCTAGCCCAGTTATTATTGAGCAGAAAATTGCTCAATCTCAGGGGTAACGGTAGTTTCAGCAGTTAATTACAACCACACATTGTACAATATGCTTTAACACTTGGCAATCATATACAGTTGTGAATGAAAGCAACATTTGACCTGCTTTGGAACATTTGATTCTATTCAATTCAGTTAGATAGCCATTCATACACTCCCCATTCTGTACACTAACAACAATGTAAATCAAATTGGAAGTTGATTTTGCTAGCACTGCCAGATTTCACTTGGTGTTTTTATTTTGTTTTAATTAGGTTTATTTTGTCATGGTTAAATAGCAACATAGCAATCTAGAGTGTGTTCAAACTGGAGTGATACTGATGATCTTTCTACTGTTGCTTTATGTTTCACTACATTCAACAAATAATTTAGTGTGTTGTGTCTTTATGACATTCTGCGTGGATGTAAGAAAATCTTATTATTGCGCAATGATTGCAAAGTTTATATGAGAGACCTGTGCAGTGTTGGGCTAAAGGGTCTGTGTCTGCGCTTTATGGATCTATGACTCTATGATGCTATAAATGCCAAACAGGTACTTACATTGAAATCTGTATGAGAGTTTTCCACCAACTTGCCCAAAGCATGATATGGGCAGTCAAAGCCACATAAACAAAGGTGGTCCTGGCTGATATTATGGCACCTCAGAAGGAGGAGATTTAGAGGCAGGCAGATTACACAGTAATAAAGTTGTTTCTGGATTAGTGGTGCTGGAAGAGCACAGCAGTTCAGGCAGCATCCAAGGAGCTTTGAAATCGACGTTTCGGGCAAAAGCCCTTCATCAGGAATAAAGGCAGTGAGCCTGGAGCGTGGAGAGATAAGCTAGAGGAGGGTGGGGGTGGGGAGAAAGTAGCATAGAGTACAATGGAT
>NC_057714.1:92002116-92005290 GCF_004010195.1 Chiloscyllium plagiosum | reverse complement strand
CCAGACTACCACTGCGCCCCCTTTATCCGCTGGCTTGATGGTGAGGTTGGGATTGGAGCAGAGGGTTTGGAGGGCTGCGGGTTGTGAGGGTGAGAGGTTGGAGTGGGGGAGGGAGGTAGCCAGGTTGAGGCGGCTAATGTCCCGGCGGCAGTTGGAAATGAAGAGGTCGAGGCAGGTAATAGGCCAGCGCGGGGTGTGTTGGAGGTGGGCAAAGGGGTCCTCGGAAGGTGGGCGGGAGTCCTGATTGTGAAAGTAAGCTCAGAGGCGGAGGCGACGGAAGAATTGTTAAGTTGTAGCAATTTGTGATTGTCTTACCAGGAGTACAGATGAGACTTTCTTTTAAAAAAGCAAGATACTACAGATGCTGGTCATCTGAAATAACAGATAATCTGGAGACACTCAACTGGTCTGGCAACATCTGTGGAGAAAGAAACAGATATAACATTTTGAGTCCAAAGGACTCATCTTCAGAACACAGGTTTTCTTTAATCGTGAACAGGACTCCTTATAGTATGTTTCCTCCCTGGATCAACATGGCATTGGTGGGATATTTCTGTAAAGGGATGGAGTGAATTCTAAAGTCACAGGATCCATGACAAAGCTGGAACTATGTTTTAAGGTCTGACAGAGGTTTTTTTTATGAGTTTTCACGTGGTTGAAAAACAAATGTACGCATGCCAATCTGAGATCTTTATCTTCATTTTTACAAGTAAAGGACAAGAAAAGACAAGACTCATGAGGTGCCTGCAGGAGGGATGGGTTCATATTTTTAAGGCATCAGAATGAATTCTGGAATAATGGAAGGAATATTGAACGGTTAGCCCTAATCTTATCCGAGGTGATACCAATGATCTTGTGGAAAGTAAATAGAGTGATGAAGGAGGATTTATGTGAATATCTTAAAGCCTGGGGAAACTTTATTTTTGAAAAAATCAGGGAATGCAGGAGTGATTAAACCATACAAATGAAGGCAGAGGTTTAGCTGAAATAAATAGTGCAAGAACACAAAAGAAAGAGTGGTTTTGAAAAACAAAGAAAAAGCCATGAGGTAGGTCAAATGATATCAAAAATGTATAGAAGACAGAGTAAAGAACATGGGCAAAATTTTAAGCCATTAAGATTGATCCGTATGTAAATATTGAAATATAGAAAAGTCACAGTATAGAAAGGAGCCATTCAGCCCATTGTATCTGTGCTGGTTGAACAAAGTAACCACCCATTCTCATCTCACTTTCCAGAATCTCATCTATAAACTTGCTGTTTTCAATTAGAATGCCTACAGTATAGAAACAGGCCATTCAGCCCAAGTCCACACTGACCGTCTGAAGAGTAACCCACCCAGACCCATTTCCCTACATTTACCCCTCATGTACCTAACACGATGACAATTTAGCATGGCCAATTCATCTGACCAGTACATCTTTTGATTGTGGGAGGAAACCCTGGCCTTTCTATCCAAGACCCTCATTATTTTGTACACCTCAATCTTGAAAGATTTCAGCTTCCTCTTTTCTAAGGAAAACAACCCTACACCATTCAATGTATTCTCATAGGTACAATTTCCAAGCCCTGGCACCATTCTTGTAAATCTCCTCTGTACTGTCTCCAGAATAATTACATCCTAGTGACTAAAACTCTATATAAAATTCCAGCTTTGGCGTAACCAGTATCTTATGTAGTCTCAGAATTGCATCTCTGCTTTTGTATTCAGTGCCTCATCCGGTGAAGGAAAACAACCCATAAGCCCTATTTACCACCTCATCTACCTGTCTTGCCATCCTGAGGGACCTGAGGGCATCCACTCCAATTCTCTAACTTTCTCCATACCTCTCAACAGCTCTCTGTTTATTGAATATGTGATAAATGCATAATCTCACACTTCTCCAGATTAAATTAGATTTGTCGCTTTCCAACAACACTATTGACATCAATCCTGCACTCAACAGCCATCCTCTTCAAGCTATGGTACCACATTTAAGTCTAAATTCCCAAGTCTAAACAGCAAGAGACCCACCACTGAGCCCTGTGAAACACCACTGGAAACTGTGTTCCATTCATAGAAACATCTGTTGACTATTAACTTTGTTTCCTGTCAGTGAGCCAACTTTGGATCCAACTCATTGCATTCTCCTGTATCCCATGGGTTTAATCTTTCTGACAAGTCCAACCAAGTCAGACAAGTGGGACCTTGTCAAACACCTTACTAAAATCCATGTAGACAATGTCCATGTGGACCTTAATCAATTCTCCTTCTAATTTCCTCAGAAAATTAAATCAGTCAGTAAGATATGACCTCTGGTTAGCAAACCATGCTGACTATCTCTGATTAGTCTGTGTCTTTCTAAGTAATAGTTAATCCTATCTCTCAGTAATGAAGCAAGTGTTTGCCCACTATTGAGATCAGACCGACTGACCTTGAATTATTTGGCCAATCCTTACACACTTTCTAAGTAATGAAACAACAGTTGCAGATCTCCAACCGTCTGATACTTCACCTGTATCTAGTGAGGATTGGAAAATGACCTTCATGGCAACTGTTATTTCTTCTCTGACTTCCTTTGGCAGCCTAGGATACAATTCATCCAGTCCTGGTGATATATCTATCTTCAAAGAGGTCATTCTATCCAGAATTTCCCTTCTCATTATGCTGATTGCACCTGATTTTTCACAGACTTCCTGAACTGAATTAGCCTTTATTGTCACAAGCACTCAAATGGCACTTTGGTGCTATCTTAGTTACAGGGTATCTTGGTACAGATACTTATGTATGTGTTCCAGTCTTGAAAGAATCATAAATACAAGTTCAGCATAAAGAATAAAGAATATAGTACTCAAATTTTAGATTTTTTATTAAGTCCGTGCCAGCATCGTGCCTTCAGACCGCCCAGCTTCAAACTTCTAGGCCTCATTTCCAGTCCTCAAGGGCCTCGCCTCCATTCCGGGACTCCAATCCCCCACCCTGGGATTCACATCTCCCACTCTAGGACTCCCAACCTCCACTCCTGGACACCCATCCACCACTCTGGGACTCACATCCCCCTCTCTGGGAATCACATCCCCTACTCTGGGACTCACATCCCCCACTCTGGGAATCACTTCCCCCACTCTGGGAATCACATCCCCCACTCTGGGACTCACATCCCCCACTCTGGGAATCACATCCCCCACTCTGGG
>NC_057714.1:91989679-92001814 GCF_004010195.1 Chiloscyllium plagiosum | reverse complement strand
ACTCCGGGACTCACATTCCCCCATTCTGGGATTCACATACGCCACTCTGGGACTCATATGCCCCACTCCGGGACTCCCATCCTTCGCACTGGGACTCCCATCCTCTGCTCTGGGATTCACGTCCCCCGCTCTGGGACTCACATCCCCCGCTCTGGGACTCCTATCCTCCATTCTGGGACTCCCAACCTCCGCTCTGAGACTCGTATTCCCCACTCCAGAACTCACATCCCCCACACCGGGACTCCTATCCTCCATTCTGGACTCCCAACCTCCACTCTGGGACTCACATCCCCCACTCTGGGAATCACATCCCCCACTCTGGGAATCACATCCCCCACTCTGGGACTCACATCCCCCACTCTGGGAATCACATCCCCCACTCTGGGACTCACATCCCCCACTCTGGGACTCGCATCCCCCACTCTGGGACTCGCATCCCCCATTCCGGGACTCACATCATCCATTCCGGGACTCACATCCCCCACTCTGGGACTCACATTCCCCACTCCGGGACTCACATCCCCCATTCTGGGACTCCCATCCACCACTCCGGGACTCACACTCCCCCACTCCGGGACTCACATTCCCCCACTCCAGGACTCCCATCCCCGACTCCGGGACTCCCATCCCCCACTCCGGGACTCCCATCCTTCGCACTGGGACTCCCATCCTCTGCTCTGGGATTCACGTCCCCTGCTCTGGGACTCACGTCCCCCGCTCTGGGACTCACATCCACCGCTCTGGGACTCCTATCCTCCATTCTGGGACTCCCAACCTCCGCTCTGAGACTCACATTCCCCACTCCAGAACTCACATCCCCCACACCGGGACTCACATCCCCCAATCCTGGACTCACATCCCCTACTCAGGGACTCACATCCCCCACTCTGGGACTCCCAACTTCCGCTCCGGGACTCACATCCCCCATTCTGGGATTCACATCCCCCACTCTGGGACTCACATCCCCCATTCCGGGACTCACATCCCCCTCTCCGGGACTCACATCCCCCACTCCAGGACTCCCAACCTCAGCTCCAGGACTCACATCTTCCACACCGGTTGACACACCCCCTGCTCCAGGACTCCCATCCCCAACTCTCATACTCCCATGCCCCGCTCCGGGAGTCCCATCCCCACTCCGTGACTCGTATCCCTTGCTCCGGGACTCGCATGCCTCATTCCAGAACTTGTACCCCTACTCCAGGACTCGTATTTGCCACTCTGGGACTAATATTGCCCGCTCCAGGCATCACATTCCCTGCTCCGGGACTCACATCTCCCACAGTGGGACTCCCATTCACCACTGTCAGAGTCCCATTCCCTGCTCTGGGACTTGCCACCTCTATGCTTGGTATTCGTTGCCAATACTCACTGCCCCTGTGCTGACCTGTCCTGGCACTCGCCTAGACTAACCGTCCTCGAACTACAATGTTTTCATCATCCCTGTCCTTTGTGAGAACAAAGAAAATAATCATTCAGAATGCTGCCTACATTTTCTACATCTGCACACAAGGTACCATTAACACCTCTGTTAGACCCAGTCATTTCTTTCGTCATCCTCTTGTACTGATGTTCTGATAAAATATCTTTTTTTCTGTTTTATATTACCCTTTTTTAATTCTTCATTCATGGGATGTGGGCGAGGCTGTTTGGGCCAGCATTTATTGTCCATCCTTGTTTGCCCTTGAAAAGGTATTGTATTTGTGAGCTGCCTTCTTGACCTATTACTGTCCATTTGTTGGAATGGAAGAACGTGTCTGCATTTCTGAGGAGATCTGATCAGAATGTCCTCTCAGAAATGTGGAGATCCCTGCTTTCGTAAACATGAAGGGCCAGTTTGGCAAACTCATGCACATTGACACTGTGGAAAATCTGACCCACAATTTCATGTGTAATATTGGATATATATTCCTATGCCCAAAATTCTCTCCCAGTTCAACTTAAGGGCAGCACTGTGGTTCAGTAGTTAGCACTGCTGCCTCACAGCCCCAGGTACCTGGGTTCAATTCCAACATTAGGTGACTGTCTGTGTGGCGTTTTCATATTCTCCCCGTTTCAGCCGCGTGCTCCAGTTTCCTCCCACAGTTGAAAGATGTGCAGGTCAGGTGGATTGCCCACAGTGATAGGTGCAATCGGCAGGGGAATGGGTCTGGGTGGGTGACTCATCAGAGGGTTGGTGTGGGGAATGGGTGTGGGTGGGTGACTCTTTGGAGGGTCAGTGTGGACTTGTTGGGCTGAAGGGCTGATTCCACACTGTAGGGAATCTAATCTAATCTTATAAATTGTACTGCCAACCTGACCACCTTGTGTTTTTAAAATGAAACAGGAGCTCCACCGATGAGTTAAATAAAAATGTAAGAGAAGGAATTCAATTAATTTGGCTTGCTTTGCTATTTCATTGACCTTGCCATCGTTTTAATATCAATTTCCAGCTTAATCCATATCCCTTCTAGTCTACCTGGGAAGGACTAATCTCCCTTTGGAACATTGTCAATGATTTTGCATCTATGTGCTTCTGTAACATTTGATTCCACTTTCTCACAACTTTTCATGAAAACAGATCCTTTCTAAATGGACTTTAGTGGCTTGATACTTAAATATCCCAGGTATGCAAACTACAAACATAACTTAAACTTGCAGTCTGTGCTGACTCAGCTGATCTCAATCTCAAGGAATGATAATTGACCATTATCTCTATACAATGGTTGCAATTAATTTGAACATCAAGTAAGAACAGGCTTTAGCTTGACAGTGATGTCCGACATCAAGAGGAGATTTGATAATGGTAGTCAAATAACATGAATGAATTTGGTAGGTAAATGAGGATAAACTGCTTCCAGAGACAAAACAGCCAGTAAACAGTGGACATAAATTTAGGGTGATTGACAAAAGTACCAGAGGCAGCATGAAGAGATTTTATCTTTTAACACAGCAAGTCATTATAATTTGGAATGAAAAATGGAAGGAACTGCAGATGCTGGAAATCAGAAACAAAAATAGAAATTGCTGGAAAAAAACTCAGCAAGTCTAGCAGCATCTGTGGAGAGAAATCATTGTTAAAGCTTCAGAACCAGTGACCCTTCTTTTGAAGGAGAGTCACGGGACCCAAAATGTTAACCATAATTTGGAATGAATTGCCTGAAAGAGTGACAGACGCAGAAGCAATCATACCCTTCAAAAGGGAATTGGATAAATACTTAAAGGGAAAAACATGCTCGTAGCTCGAAAAGATCAAGGAAATAGGTCTAAGTGAATCAGTTCCCCTGAGGAGTTGGCGCTAGCACAATGAGACAAATAATCTCCTTCTGTGCGCTATGACATTGTGATGTCAGGAAGAATGAAGACATGACTGATGTACTCAATGGATGATGCAGCAAAGAGGAAGTGTTAAAATGAGGGTTCAATCTTCCTTCACCAATGAATGTCTGTAGCAGTTGGTACTAGTTACCTTCAGTGTAGTACATGGGTAGTGCATTTTGTCTCTGAGTCAAAAGATTTGTGAGTTCAAGCCTCTCTCTAGCTTGTGAGTACTTAACCTCACTTGATATGTCATTGTAAAACTGGAGCAGCTGCTACCTTCGAGATAAGCTTAGACCCTGTCAGGCTGTTAGATGGGTGTCAAGAATCCTTTACACTTCTTTGAAGAAGCTCAGGAATCCTTCTAATTCCTTGGCTACATATATCTATCAAATCATACCAAGGGAACAGAGCAACTGTTTGCAATTCTCAATGTTGCTATGTGGAAAGTGGTTCCTCCAATTATCGACATGCTTGTGGCAATATTGCAAAAGTAATTAGTTGGCTATGAGGCACTGTGAGGCATTCCAAACATAGAAGGCATAACATAAATTAATTTCATTTTTCACCTTCAGGAGGGAAGAGGACAAAAGTTTGAAATAACAGATCTGGACCATTTTAAAAGTGTAATATTAGTTCAATTCTTTTTAGTTAATGTGTTGAAGCTTGATAGATCAGAATATTGGTTGAAACTGTACTAAAAGGTAAGCCCCAATTAGAATGGTAAACAATCATCATCTCATTCTAATATGACTAATATCATATTAAAATGAGTTGATTTTCCACCTTGTTATTGTTCAATTTTTCAGTTTAAGTGGGTCAGTTAAAACAAAATTCATGTAAAGCAAAACAAATTAACAATGTACCAAGAGAAATTTGCAGGTCTAAATCTTTGAGTGAATTTCAATGCTCAGTGCTCCTGCAGGTAACTGCAAACACCTCATTAATAAACTTAAATATATGACAAATAAGACAGCTAGGATAGAAATATAATTTTGGTTTTTCTCAGTGCTGCTTCTCCAGATTTCTCAGCCATCCCACCAACCATTACCATGGGAGCTGTCCTTTGCTGCACTCGGGATCATGAGCCAAAGTTGGAAGCAGAACATTTAATTTATTAATTTTGAGACCTTGAAGCCTCAAAGCTTGACTTAAATTTAATACCTCACTGTTAGGTATGTGGTCTACATTTCCCTGTCACTCCCATTACGTAGCTTCTATTGACCCAAATGCCCCTTCTCAGTCTTAGACTTCATGTTCTCAAGGATGAATTAACAAGATTAATGCCAGTACTTGGGCAGTCCACTAGGCCCAACCAACAAATTTGACCCATTCTTTCACATCACTTCAATGAGAGAGCCTGCAGAGGTTATAAACCAGGTATGAGAATTGACCAAAACACATTTTGTTTATTTCAGATCAGGAAATGCTGATATTTAATTTATATCTGTGCGCTCATGGAGCAATTAACAAAGCCTATCTGCAAAGTATAGGGCAGTATGGTGGCTCAGTGGTTAATGCTGCTGCCTCACAGCACCAGGAACCTGGGTTTGATTCTGATCTGTTGCAGACATTTGCATTTTCTCCCCATGTCTGTGTGGGTTTCTGCCAGGTGTTCTGGTTTCCTCCCACTGTCCAAAGACGTGCAGGTTAGGTGGATGAGCCATGCTAAATTGCCTGTCATGTCAATAGATGTGCAGGTTAGGTGGATTAGCCATGGGAAATGTGAGGTTATGGGAATAGGGTAGGCAATTGGATCTGGGTGGGAAGCTTTTTGGAGGGTGGGTGCAAACTCAGTGAGCCAAATGGCCTCTTTCTGCACTGTAGGATTCTATTAGCAATTCAAGGTCTAACATCAGCTTCTCCCTTGGATTTAGTGACATGATCTGATCGCAGTGGTCCAGTACCACTGTAAAGAAGCTTTCTGCTTAAGAAAGGAAATGATAATGATTAGATTTATAAACCCTCTTGACAAAGTAGTTATTTGCAATAAATTTGCAAATGTGCACTATGTTATTTTCTTTGTGCATATCTACCCATTTTTAACCTACACGTCGACAGAGATGAAACTATGCTGGAAATCAGAAATAAGACAGATAATATTGAACATCATCAAGCATCACGCCAATAACCTTTCATCAGAAGGCCAATAACTCACATTGGACTGGTATTATTTTATGTTGGAGAAGGCATGACACTTCACAGAGCTGATTATCAAACACGTTTTGACACCAAGTCACCTTGTAAAAATCTAGGGGGCTCACAGGGGGACCAAGACCCAGAACCGGGAGGTATGTTAGGGGCCAAGGACTGGGACTGAGGGCTCTAGGGGGCCCACAGTGTTCAGGCTGGGGACAGAGCCCCTTTTTTTTGTACAGGGACAGGGCCACTCAATTCATGTCAGAGTTGTGGGGTCTCCATTTTAGGGCTGGGTGGGTAAAAATGCACTGTTTAGACTGGGGTTAGGGGCAGCAGGGGGGTCAGGAGCACACTGTGTTCGGGCTGGAGCTGGTCTTTTGGCCTCTCCCCGTATGATTTTACATTTTCTGTTCACTTTTAATTGTGGAAGCTGGCACTAAAATTCCAACAAAGCCATTGAATTTTTAAAGAATCTCATAAACATCATCCTTCATGCATTTGGTGAAGGTCTCCCACCCTCAAATTGCCAATTCACTAACAGTGGAAATAGATTGCCAGAGCAGCCACTGAAGACATCAAAGTTTACTGTCAAAACTAACTATTTATATTTGGTCCAGGTCCAAGTGCCATCTTGTCTCAAGAATTGATCAAAAGCTGTGAAAGGTTTACTCTTAACATGTCACGTGAGTTTGTTCCATAAATGTAGTTCATATTCAAGTTTGTGTACAATTGTTTTAAACCAGGGTATGTGATAGTCTGGTGGTATTATCACTGGACTGTTAATCCAGGGACCCAGGTAATGTCCTGGTGTCCCAGGTTCACATCCTGAATTCAATGATATCTGGAAGTAAGAGTCTGATGATGACCATGAAAGCATTGTTGATTGTCAGGAAAAACACATCTGGTTCTTGCACTTTGGAAAAAAGAATAGAAGCATGGATTACTTTCTAAACGGTGAGAAAATTCATAAAGCCAAAGTACAGAGGGATCTGGGAGTGCTAGTTGAGAATTCTCTAAAGGTAAACATGCAGGTTGAGTCCGTGATTAAGAAAGCGAATGCAATGTTGTCAATTATCTCAAGAGGGTTAGAATATAAAAGCACTGTTGTGCTACTGAGACTTTATAAAGCTCTGGTTAGACCCCATTTGGAGTACTGTGTCCAGTATTGGTCCCCACACCTCAGGAAGGACATACTGGCACTGGAGCATGTCCAGCGGAGATTCACACGGATGATCCCTGCAATGGTAGGTCTAACATATGAGAAACGGCTGAGGATCCTGGGATTGTATTCAGTGGAGTTTAGAAGATTAAGGGAATTGATAAATTCTTGATGTCACAAGGAATTAAGGGCTACGGGGAGAATGCGGGTAAGTGGAGTTGAAATGCTGATCAGCCATGATTGAATGGCGGAGTGGACTCGATGGGCCGAATGGCCTTACTTCCGCTCCTATGTCTTATGGTCTTATGGTTCACTAATGTTCTTTAAGGAAAGAATTCTGCCTGCCTTATCGAATCTGGTCTGGTCTACAGACCCACAGCAATGTGGTTGATTCTTAACTGCCCTCTGGGAATTAGAAATGGGCAATAAATACTGGCCCAGCCAGTGACACTCACATCCTGTGAGTGAATAAAACAGAAAGGATAAAACAAAAGGAAGGTCGTGAGATTTTTTCGTTCGTGCTTTAAACTATAGAAGGCAAAGAGGCATGTGTGAATGTTCCAGTATATAAATATTATACACAGCCCACAAATGTTGATACATTTTATGACTGAACAGGGTGTACACTTTACAATGCACAATTTATTGTGGACTACAGGAACTCAGTTCACTATTTCCTGCAACATGCAAAAGGAACTGTCTGCACACACTATTAAATAGGATGGAATTGCATTTTATGTTTAAGAAACATTTCATTCTACGGCCATGGATCTACACCTCCTTGACATCCCTTCTGTAACTTTTTTTAAAAGCTCACTATAAAACTATGAACTATTGTTCACAGATATTTAGATTGCATATTGAACAGGAATTCTTCACTCAAGCAGCATATTGTTATGTTGAAAGGGCAGGATATTAGAAAATGTTTTGTCAAGAATATGTTAAAACCTACATATTTTATTCCTCAAGTTCCTTCCGCCTAGTAGGGATGGGGCTCCAAGGATACTGCCAAACTTCCATTACCTCACCCTTTCTTCATGGTTGAGTCCATATTAAGGCATCAATAAATTATATAGTAACATTGTCAATGCAGATAAAATGTTTACTTCACAGAGGCACAGGAAAAAAGACAGATGCTGATGAAAAGAGAGAAATTAGGAAATGTGACCTAAAATATATTCAGAATTAAGTTTTAACAAGGTTCTTTTTTAACAGGAGGAGATGGTGTCAAGTTGCAAGTTTAGGGGAAAGCAATGTCGAGTGTGGGCTATTGATGGCTGAAGGTAAGACCGGCAGTGGCCAGACACTGAGCAGAAATGGGATAGGCAAATGCAGCCACTATCAGAAGAATGGCAAACTCATGAGATGGATGATTTGGGGGAGATTTGGCACAGCTAGATGAGGGGGAATAGATAAGCAGAATTTGGTAAGGGGTGGCAAATGAGAGGTTGAGTTTCAAATCAGTGGGAGTGTGCAGAGAGTGGAAGATGACAGGTCACCGAAAAAAATTTCAACATTCGAGCCTGGGCATGACATGTTGGATTTAGCTGAAGCGGAGATTGGGGGGGTGTAGGGAATCCACTGTAAAGCAGGTGGAAGAAGGCAACATTTGCATGGATCAGGAGCATAGAAACAAATGGCAAAATTGCAAAAAGTCCAACAAAGCCAGAGGGAATCAAGGCAATGGTCAGGGAGGGAGAATAGAGAAAAGGACAACAGCTTATCCTCAGCTTAAGGAGCTTATGCCTCATCCAAAATTA
This sequence comes from Chiloscyllium plagiosum, assembly GCF_004010195.1. Taxonomy (NCBI): domain Eukaryota; kingdom Metazoa; phylum Chordata; class Chondrichthyes; order Orectolobiformes; family Hemiscylliidae; genus Chiloscyllium; species Chiloscyllium plagiosum. The sequence continues at coordinate 91,993,459 of NC_057714.1, read as the reverse complement.
AATTTCAGACAAAAGCAGTCTTATAGCTGATAGGTTGTGCGTTCTGGTGGAGAGGAAGAAATGGGTGTTTTATCTTGCATGTGGAAGCTGATGATATATCAACAAATAATGTTGCTAATGACTGCATGTGGATTTGGAAGAAGAGGGGGTCTTGAACCTCAGGAAACTTCCAGACTGAAGCTTTAAGGCAGCAGAGTAGATATTGCTAGATATGTTCTGACTATGATGGCATTGGTAAGAATTAACCCAAGCGAGAGAAATGCCAATGAGTCAAATAATGGAGATCCTTATGGGTCTGAAAGATTCAACCACTCATTGTTTTAACCAACTGAACCATTAAAGGAGCATGTAAACCTGATGACTTCAGCAGCTGACAGAACATAGGCTGCAAAGTAATGAAACATGGTCACTGTTGTAGTTAGATGCCAGATGTTTTTTTTTTAATTCTCTCGAATTATTTTAGCTCACAAAACATCATTTGAAATCACCTGAGCATTTCGCTGCTGAAATACACAAACAAAATGTCCTCAAAGGACCACATCTGGCAAGTTGTTTGTGATCTTTTTCTCCTAACCCTTGGCCTTTAAAGGAACTCATATAATAACAGGCCATGCCATTTAAAATAAATATTGTCAGTTCTCTTAAAGAGGCTGCATTGTATCTTTTTTTATGGTTTCCACATGCTTTATGTTGGAATGATCAGAAAACAGATCTGTTACATGTACTTTTTTAAATGTCTCAATCCTCTGAAAACATTCAGAATTCTCTCCATCCTTGGTCTGGACTGATGGAATTGATCTAAGTTGGACTGGCCAAAGGGTAGGGCAAACAAAGGAAGAAAAATAATTATGATCACTATTCATTAAACATTGACTGGTAAGTAAATGTATGTGAATTTCATACAATTAAGGAAAGTTTTGTGCCCCATGGTTAAATAGCCATTGCATGATTTAATATCCTAAGGTTGTGCAGATGTGTGCAGTGATGTAATGATGCTGTATGACTGTGTTTTCATGAGTTGCATCTTCAACAGCCAAGTGTATAAAATTAGAGAAACAGCAAATTCAGAATAATTGCTGTAAAAGCTTTCATACAAATAAACTGCACTCCACACTGATTTGTCTTCAAAGTCAACAATTGAATTTATTTATTTATTGTCGTGTGTATTTTGTTACAAAATGCAATGAAAAGTGATGTATAGTGTCACCACTTCCAGTGTCATTTTGAAACAGAGAAAAATAAACCAAAACTAAGAATTTAAAGGTAGAAAATTAAAGAAATAAAGAAAAAGTATGCAACCTTACAATCCTTTTTATTAAGTGCTCTGTCATGGGCTAAGGGGCTGATGGCCAGGAATGAATCTCCCTCACTGTGCTGCTAGGATGATAGTTCCACTATTCAGCACCATCTCACCTCCACCGATACCCTGCCCACTATGAGTCCTTGATAGATCTTCCCAATGCAGATGCCACCAGTGCCTTTGTGTACCGCACCAACCCAAAATCAACTCCACTGCTGCCATTAGTCCACTTCATGCCCACGCTGGTCAGTGCAGCCACAGCTGATGCTACCTGGTCTTGTACTAGGCCCATGCATCTGCACCAGGCGCAGATGCTGCCAGGAACTCAAGCTCACCTCCAGACTGGAACCCAAGCTCACCTCCAGAGCAGCAGCCAGGATTTGGCACTCATCGATACAGAAGCCGACGGGCAATCAAACTGGCCTGTGACAACACCACCATGAGGCCACGCTGCAGGGCCAGCATGAGTCTGTGCTGGGTCGATTTGCTACCGATGCCATCACCGGGACTGAGCTCTTCCAGAAGAGCTAAGTCAAAAAACAGAAAAAAGTCAGACAAGAGAAAAAGAAAGAAATTATAACAAAAGTGGATGGAGCAGATGAACCCAGGGTTCGGAAGCCATACTCCACTACCATCTTACAGGGAGTAAGTACCGAAGGGAACATTTGAGCATTTTGAGAGTCACATCAAAACAGTCTCTCTCTGTCACATGTACTCTTTCTCTCTCGTGGATCCTCAAGCATTGTTTAAGAGTTAACATTCCCACACAAATAGGAAATTTCCCACAGTTACTGTCACTGAAAGAACATGCAGGCTGCCTTAATGAAGCTTTTACAAGTCCTTTGTTTTTATTTTGTTTAACGAAAACATCATTGAAAACCCTTTAATGTGTTTTCTCAGGCATCATTTAAGTAGATTGTACATTATGTAACTTCCTGATTAATAGAAGACGAATAATGCACTCCAATACGTGCAAATGCTTCTTTTGGAAGAGCGCTGGGAATATATGAGTCAATAATTTTGATATTTCAGCATGCACCTAATCTTAAAAACAACTTTTGCCTCACTCTGCGGCAGGCTGAGTCAGTGTTGAAAGTTGTTGCATTGAATTCTGTTGTATTTGGATTTGATTATGTTAATACTGAGGAGTACCATAACACCACCCACCATGATGATGTCATATGGCCTGGAGAGCAGAGTAGCTTAGGATCTCAAAGGAGTGAGTAAGCAAATGTGATTTTCCTCATAGTCTCTGTTATAATGTCTATCATATTAATGAAACCCATAACTAGCTACCAACATACAATAAACTATATCTTGTTAACAACAAGAGAGTCTTCCAGTTAGGCCAGAAAGTGATTTTCCTTTACCACACTAGACCAAGCTGGCCCCAAAGATCAAGTGGATTCTGAAAATTTGACAGTGCTGCTCTCCATGGTGTTGTAAGAGCATTCAAAACAAATTCAAAAACTATTGCCTATACTGTTATATGGCCATGACAACTCACTACACTGTATGAGGTACTGCTCATGATAAATGTTCTGGATTAGTGGTGCTGGAAGAGCACAGCAGTTCAGGCAGCATCCAAGGAGCAGTAAAATCGACGTTTCGGGCAAAAGCCCTACATCAGGAATACAGGTTATCATAAATGTTGCTGATGCAATCGTCTCTAAGTGTAAGGATCTACTAAAGTTAAAATAAATAGGCTTATGCTCAACAAACTACCATTTTTCCTGAGTCCAAAGAAAGCAGGTTCCAGAAAAAGTAAAACCTCTATTTCTCCTGTATTTGGAAAATCAAAGATTAGGATGAGATAAGATACTAGTAACTGCAATTATGTGCACAAATGAATAATGTTAATAATAAAAAGATAGCTGGGAAGATGTTGGACATGGATCAAAAAGTATTAATATAGACGAATACCATAAGCACCACATACTTTGATGATAATCCTGATTTGGATTCAGTGAATTGTTCCTTCACAGTCACTGGGTCAAAATCATGGAAATCCATTCTGAACAACACTGTGGGTGCATCCCAATGACTTCAAGTGTTCAAGAAGACAGCTCACCATCACCTTTGCCAGTGCAATTAGAACATAGAACATAGAACATAGAACATAGAACATAGAACAATACAGCATAGAACAGGCCCTTCGGCCCACGATGTTGTGCCGAACTTCTAACCTAGATTAAGTACCCATCCATGTACCTATCCAAATGCCGCTTAAAGGTCGCCAATGATTCCGACTCCACCACTCCCACGGGCAGCGCATTCCATGCCCCCAACACTCTCTGGGTAAAGAACCCACCCCTGACATCTCCCCATAACCTTCCACCCTTCACCTTAAATTTATGTCCCCTTGTAACACTCTGTTGTACCCAGGGAAAAAGTTTCTGACTGTCTACTCTACCTATTCCTCTGATCATCTTATAAACCTCTATCAAGTCACCCCTCATCCTTCGCCGTCCCAACGAGAA
>NC_057714.1:91933364-91986396 GCF_004010195.1 Chiloscyllium plagiosum | reverse complement strand
CTTGCCCATGTCCACAGAACCGCCTGTCCGTCCCTCTAACTAGAGAGTCCCCTATAACTAGCGCTCTCCTCCTCTCCCCCTTTCCCTTCTGAGTCTCAGTGCCACAGACCCCTTCACTGCAGCTTACACCTGCAACGCTGTCCCCCCCAACAGTTTCCAAAGCTGTATATTTATTTTTTAGGGGAACGACCACAGGGGAACCCTGCACTGCCTGCTTCTTCCCCTTCCCACCTCTAACTGTTACCCAGCTCCCTCTGTTCTCCGGCGTAACTATGTCCCTGTAGCTTCTATCTAGCACCCTCTCAGCCTCTGGAATGATCCTCAGTTCATCCAACTCCAGTTCCAGTTCCCTAACTCGTTCGGTGAGGATCAGGATCTGACTGCATTTCCTGCAGACGAAGTTGGCAGGAGTATCGGTGGTCACCCCTATCTCAAACATCCTGCAGGAGGAACATTTCACCGCCTGCGCTGCCATGACTGTACACTTTCTCCAAAAACAAGAACACTGAGTCAATAACACTGAGTCACTTACCTGTGGACTTTAAAGTTAGGTTAGAGGAGGCCCTACGGAAGTAGGACCTGGGGTCTAGAACACACCCACTCAAATACTAATCACTTACCTTCCCGCCCAGCTATGCGCTCCAACCTCACTTCCGCTGCTCCCACTCAAATGACCGTTGGTGATTAAAGGGTGAGTATTTATACTCACAGTTCTCCTTCCCGGCTGCCCCTCTGTTTGCCGTCACTTCCTCTGCTGCTCCCGCTCTTTTTGTGATTAGGGGTGAGCAATGAATATTAGCCTAGCCAGTGACACTCACGTCCCATGAACAAATTTAAAAAGGGTTTCTGGGGAGAACAGCTCAGGGTCTTGATGAGATGGAACCATATCATATCAACGTAATTTGTGACTCATCCGTAACATGCAAGAAACTATTCCTTATTAACCAAAAGGGATTCTTCTGATTTGACCAAGGAGTGGCTCTGTTACTGCACTAGACTAAACAGGACATGTAGTTTCCTACACTTAAAGGGGAAAGTGGCAGCAACTTTTATGGTGACCAGTAGCTTCACACAGTGCAATGAGGTGGGGGCTGCCATACCACAAAGCTGACTAATCTAATTACTCCACAGACTGGGCAGTTTCTCAGCTCATCATCATTGCTCTCCACAAACCATGAGATTAAAAAATCCACCAATTTCAGTGTAATTGGGACAAGAAGACTGGAAAGTTCTGGGAAATGAGACTCTGTCACTCACCATCTTCTTTTTTTATATTTTTATGAAGAAAAAATAGATTTTTAAATATTACAACAAATACAAAACAATGCAATTCAAAACAGTACAAAAATAGTACAAAACTAAACCCAAATAATTTGAAAAAATATTCCCCAACCCACCCTCCTATACGAACGTATAAACATATATAGAGAAGTATAAAATTAAAAACAACCTAAACTAGCTATTTAACTAACTAAATAAATACCTAACAACGGGAACAAATAAATAATAATAACTCAGCCCAGCCAAACAGAACACTCATACATTCACAGTTCCTCCTCCCAGGATATTGGACTCATGAAACACAATCGTTACGTCTATATAAAAGCCCTTGTTAGTGTGGCAGATAAATCTGTGTCCAGGTATTTCAAAATGGGTTGCCATGTCTTGTAAAAATTCTCAGTTTTGTGGTGTACCATATTTGTGAGAAAATCCAGGGGAATATGCTCCATAACAATCTTCCGCCAACCCGACAGGCCTGGGGGGTTTTCTGATATCCAACCTAGCAAGATATTCTTCCATGCACAGAATGTAAGAATATTGAAAAGTTTTTTCTGATGCGCGTCTACAGAAAATACAATGGGTAGGCCCAAAAGGAGAGAAATAGGGTCCTTCTCCACCCCTACACCTAAAATCCTCTCTATTGCACCCACCACAGCACTCCAATATGTTTGAAGCCTGTCACCAGACTAAAGACAATGGGTAAGAGTGCCCGTGCAAACCTGCACTTGGGACATGCTGGAGATACCCCTGGTTTAAATTTTGACAAACGGTCTGGGGCTAAGTGGACCCTGTGGAGAATCTTCAACTGTAAAGTATGGGTCCTATTGCAAATTGATATCTTCCTTGCATTCTCCCAAATATCCTCCCATGCCTCTGAAGAAACTTCAACACCCAGCTCTCTTTCCCACATCTTGCAGAGTCGATCAGACTCATCTGAGGTGGCAGCCCCCAGTTGGTGATATAAAGTACTGACAGAGAGTGTACTCTTAGCCCTTAGTACCCCTCTTTCTATGTCAGATTTGTAGGGATCAGTCAAAAGTGTGTGTTTTTTTTAATAAAATCCCTAACTTGAAAAAAACGAAAGAGGTAACTCGTACTTCCGTACTAACTGATCGAAGGACATCATTACATCCTCTGGACCCTTCCTCTGGAGTCTGGAAGCCTCCATGACTCTTTCCTTATCCCGATAATGATGGAACTGCACCAGGAAAGGACGAGGTCGTTGACCCAGACCCGACCTCCGCGCTGCGACCCGGTGAGCCCTCTCTATCTTCAATCCTCTCATGCCAGCCTCCAAGTCAAGGAATTTCGGAAGTCAATCTTCAACAAATTCCACAGGCCGCTCACCTTCCTTACCCTCAGGCAGACCAATGATCTGAATGTTTTTTCTCCTGCCCCTTTTTTCAAGATCATCCACTTGGTCACGCAAATTACGAACCTGCATCTTCAGGCCTTGGATCTCATCCTTGAATGAACTGGCATCAGCTTCCACCACTGTGACCCTGTGCTCCACCTCATCCGTCCTCTTCTCCAGGTCTCCCAGCTGCTGCTCATGCTTCTGCAGCATGAGAGAGACTGGAGCCAGCTTCTCTTCAATCTGTTTCCCTAGCATCAAGAGCTGGTTCACCAGGTCCTGGAGAGTAATCGGCTCCGAGGCTGCTGCAGGCTGAGCTGCAGGCCTGGCCTCAGATGATCCTCCACCCTTTTTAGGCATTTCTGGATAGCTGAAAATACAGGTAAGTCAATTTTTAAATGTTTCTTGGGGCTCCACAATCTTTCCAATGCCCCAAGAAATCCTAATGACCTGGGTTGGGCGGGTTAAAGGACCGTCCTGCTCCTGCTGCGATGCGAAGCTCTGCAGTGTGATCTTCTCAGATCACAGTCAATTTTTAAATGTTTCTTGGGGCTCCACAATCTTTCCAATGCCCAAAGAAATCCTAATGACCTGGGTTGGGCGGGTTAAAGGACCATCCTGCTCCTGCTGCGATGCGAAGCTCTGCAGTGTGATCTTCTCAGATCACCACCATCTTAGATCCCACACTCACCATCTACTAACTCACTTAAAATTAACTCAGTGGTGCAGGGATAGAGGTGGGGAGAGAAAGATTATAAGCACAAAATGAGCACATAAACGTGGAGTGCTCAACGTGCAATCCTGATTGCTAACAGTAGAATGATATCTGGAACACACGTTCTTCCAACTTCCTATTTCTCATTTTCCAACTCCACTTAATTTCCTTCTTTTTTCCTGATAATTAGTTTTGCACTTCTTAATTTCTTTTTCTTTGCATTGTTCAGTGCTTTTGCCTCTTTTGTTTCACACCTAATTTACTGTCTGCTCACATATTTACATTTTCCTCATTTCGACTTTCATCAATTTACCTTTTAAGATCATATGGCCATAAGAAATGGGAACAGTAGTAGGCCATTCGACGTCTCAAGCCTGCTCCACCATTCAATAACTAATCCAATATTTCTCATGTCCACTTTCCTGCTTTTCCACCTATCCCTTATTTCCCTATGGATCATGAATCTATCTATCTCGGCATTAAATATACAAAAGGACTCTGCCCTCACAGTGGCAGGGAGTTCCAAAGACTTACAATCCGCTGAGAGAAGAAATTCCTCCGAATCTCAGTCTTAAATTGGTGCCCTTTTATTCTAAGACATTGTCCTTTGGTTTTAGATTCTACCGTGAGGGGAAACATCCCTTCAGTATTTATCCTGTCAAGTGTCTTAAGAATGCTATATGTTTAAATGTGATCTCCTTTCATTCTTCTTAACTCCAATGAGTAGAAGCCCAACTTGTTTTGCCTTTGCTCATTAGACAATCCTTCCATGCTGGGGATCAGCCCAGTGAATCTTTTGCAACTATTTGTTTCTTACTCAATGTTATAGGTATTACAGAGAGATGATAGGCAAAGTGGGAAGCAATAAGTGGTGGGTAGAACTTTAAACACAGTCAGTGACAATCCCTGTAATTTAATTGACAACAGGCTCGTGCTAAGTGTTAATTGGGATTTTGCTAACCACCCCAGCAGTGTTCAGGATTTAGTTTTCCTTTAATGTTTATATTCTTATGTAAATCTTTGAAGAGCTGTCTCAAGTGTTGCTTTTCACAAAGAAAATCCAAAGTTTACCAATCTGCTTAAAATTAAAATAGTCACTGGACTCCAAAAATACATTAATTGATGAAGGAATTTGAAACATTTTGACAACGGTTATGACAAAGTGGAATTGATTTTATTAGCAATTTTGTGGCAACAGACATTATTTCACCGCTCTTTAATCTTTTGATGGCAAGTATCAATCTGATGGGTTCTCCACAGTATCTCTAGTGTTTGAATATCTCAGTTATTTCAGTCAGCAGTACAAGAGGAAAATCAAAACTTAGTGTGACGTAAACAATGTAGACTTTAAGCATGGTTTAAGCAGCAACCATTAAGCATGTTGTTGACTACTTCAGCAGAGTTAAACTGGTTAAAAGGAAAATCTTGTCAGTTGAATTCTACTGATTTCTCCTTTTAATGGGCCTGCCTTCAAAAGCAAAGTCAGTTGCAGGAAGAGGAATAATTGCTCAATCTGCCAAGTCTTTCTTGCATCAGGATTCCAATTTGTAGAAGCAGTGACTCTACAAGATCTTTACTCATTCACTGCCGCCCCCCCAATCAGAGCTGAAGACTCCAAGTTTGCCTGTGAAGCAAAAAGTTACCGACAAGTAATTTTGTTTACAGCTATAATGCCCAATCTCTCTCTATCGCTCCAGTGCAACCTTTAACTGTGTTTCAGTTTCATCAAGATTTTCTAAGGTTAATGCCCCTTGGAACATTCCCCTTTGTTTATCTTTAATAGCGTATGCATCATTCTTCCCTTTATTCTCCTGGCAATCTTGCTTTGTTTAAACTGAGACTTATCATGTAGCCTCATTAACCTATTTCTTTCTCAGGACCTCTCTCTCTGTCTTTCTATCGGACTAAATGCATCAGGCTTTTAAATTCTTAGCTGGGTGACATCTACTCGCCACTTTCTGATTTACCTACTCACTGTTATTCTTCTCAGCCTTGTTGCTCTCTTGTACTCAGAGCACTGGCATTTTACATTGGCTTCTCAGGAATGTAATCCTGCCAGTAGGCAATGTATTCAAAACTATTGAACAAAATAATAATGTCTGAATAACAGTATGTACTTGTACTCAGAGCACTGGCATTTTACATTGGCTTCTCAGGAATTAATCCTGCCAGTAGGCAATGTATTCAAAACTATTGAACAAAATAATAATGTCTGAATAACAGTATGTATATAATCTAAACTAACTTACTACAGCATTACATTTTTTAAAAAACACTGATTAATCAATTATTAGCTTGTAACTATGGGATAGATCTTGACATTGATTGGTACCGTAACAAGCTTTCAAGATTTCACATCTTGAATTTTTATTTGCTATGAAATCAATGGTAATAAAATTGGGAAAGATTAAAACTAGGCTACTGACTTGCAAATCACCCATTTTACAATTACACAAAATGCAAAAATCGGCTTTAATACAATCAATAACAATTGTATTACATAAAGAATCAATCCTAACTTCTTGAGATTACAGTCACTGAAATCCACCATGCATTTGGATGGGCTTTTTGTTAGACACTTTGTGTCACAGGTTCACTGTGTATTTTCTGAATGATCTTTACCTTTTCTCCAGATCATTTTCATGTTCTATCTATGAAATTGACTTTTCCATTCCTGGTTTCAGGATGCATAACCTTGTATCAATATCAGTGATGGGGCTCATACTTACTATCCGCACACTGAAACCTCCAAGATGCTCCAGAATAATAGCTTCTGCAAAATGTTCTATCATCTCACCCAGTTTCACCTGCAAATATCTTTTTATTGGAGAAAGCAAGAGAATAGGGTTGAGAAGCTTATCAGCCATGATTAAATGGCAGAGCAGATGCCATGGGCTGAATGGCCTAATTTCTGCTCCTATGTCTTATGGTCTTATGGTCTATTATTTCACTTTTGCTCCATTATCCTCCAAATTAAAATCACTGAGAACAAATTTTTAAAAAGACCAAAAAGTTAGCATTTTGTAAATGGTCTACTGTTGTAATCTGTTGCGCCATAGTAAAAATGTGTTTAGTTTCTTTCAATATTTATTGAGAGTTTAACTCCAACTCTCTCTATCAGTTTATGAATACTTATAACAATCACCACTTAAAATGTTTACGATGATTTATCAGCGATAAAACTGTCAACACCACATATTCACTGACTCAAGTCTCTTTTCTTGCGTTCCTTCAATTTAAATAATGCATTTATGAGAACTTAGCATTGATAAGTACCTGCAAAAATACTGTTAGGCTATAATAGTAGTGATCAACTTTTCATTGGAGGGGGAGCAGGCTTACGGTATCTATTTTATGCTTAATAATTTGCCAAATTTCTTTCAAACTTATTAAACTTGGTGTAAACCAGAATAGTAGCATTAAGTATTGAATCACTAGTTGTCATTAAGTTACTTAATGTGGGCGGCACGGTGGCACAGTGGTTAGCACTGCTGCCTCGCAGCGCCTGAGACCCGGGTTCATTTCCCGCCTCAGGCGACTGACTGTGTGGAGTTTGCACGTTCTCCCCGTGTCTGCGTGGGTTTCCTCCGGGTGCTCCGGTTTCCTCCCACAGTCCAAAAGATGTGCAGGGTCAGGTGAATTGGCCATGCTAAATTGCCCGTAGTGTTAGGTAGGGGGTAAATGTAGGGGTATGGGTGGGTTTCGCTTCGGCGGGTCGGTGTGGACTTGTTGGGCCGAAGGGCCTGTTTCCACACTGTAATGTAATCTAATCTAATCTAATCTAAATCTTTAATTGCTGAAGATGTGGCGGTAGGACTAGTACATTTGATTTTAGCTCAACAAGGAAAACAATTCAGAAATTAAAAGCTTCTGTTTACTATCTAATTATTCCTACTGGTAAATGGAGATTGAATGAGATAAAAAACAAACAAACAGTTCTTGCCGTCTGTCATTTTCAAGCACTCTCTCAATAACTTACTACCACAAGTTCAAATAAGGATTGGCTCTTCTGTAGATGACTGCTGACGTATTGAAACATAAGTCAATAACCTCAGGAATGGATGAGAAAAAAATTGGAAATGAGAGAAGGGAACCAAAAATACTTCAAAATAATTTGTTAGTGTATACAAAATAGCTTGTTGAGCAAAAGAAAGCTTTTCAAAATATAATTTGTAATGTTTGCCATTCCCAATGATGCTTGGTTGATTTGAAGTCAATTGACTTCTTGAAATGTTGGGTCAACATTTGTTGAAAAAGAAGTTTGAGAATTACAAAGATATTGAATAATGTTGTTTCTATTTTTGGGGTATGTCGAAAATGTAAAATCTTGGTCTTTATGGAAGAAAATTAAGAGATGATGTGAGGTGGAATTTTATGAATAGGTCATCAGAGTAAGCTTCATTGCTTGAGTGCTTTGGATGTTCTTTTGTGTTCAACTTGATTTTGACATATTACCCCATTATCCAAAAAAGGAGTCGCAGTCAGATTAATTATTTTTTCACCTGACACAAAGGCAGCAAGCGCATGGTCTGTAAGGGAGAGAGAGAAAGAAACCCACACTGCTAATTGACCCAGCAGTGAATCTGTGCAGTTATTGCCTTTGCTGTTTGAATTCATGTATCTCTGGACATCGGAGTGTGTCTAGGAAAACTTTACAAACAGCAAAATTCACAACTGATCTTGGAGGAACCCGTTTGGGAGAAGTCACAGCACAGAAAACAGATAAGTGAATAGTTTTAAGTTTAGCCTTGCTGTAAATCTACAATAGTCAAGTGGGCTCTTTCTTGATTATATCTTTTCATTGGTATCTGTTCCTTGATTAAATTTTAAAAATATAAGCCATAAGTATTAAGTTAGCCTGGAGCAGCATCCTAGGCAAAAATGAGGACTGCAGATGACTGCAGAAACGTCAATTTTCCTGCCCCTCGGATGCTGCCTGACCTGCTGTGCCTTTTCAGCACCACTCTAATCTAGACTCTGGAGCAACGTTCTGTAGAGCAATAAGATGGTGCTATTTTCTGGGTCTGTACATTGGAAGGAGCAAAATGGCCTTTAGTAGAGTGATATGCTCTTCTTGTCAGATATGGAGTTTCAGGAGAGTTTAAGGGTTACTGAGGGTTATATATGAAATACATGTCATTGGTTGTCAGATCAAATGGATCAGTTGGAGCAGAAGTTAGAGGCAATGAGGAATTTACAAGAGCTAGGGGTGTGATGGGTGGCAGTTATAGGAAGGGCAAAAAGTCACAGATACAGTTAGGTGGATAGGTTAACTGCAGGAAATGTAGGAGAGGTAGATGGTGGTACAGGAGTCTTCTGTGGCTATCCCCATTTCAAACAAGAATACTGTTTTGGAAAATGTAGGGAGTGATGGACTTTCAGGGGAATGTAACACGAACAACCAAGTTTCTGGCATCAAGACTGGCTCAAATGTAATGAGGGGTACATTAGGTTCCAAGCAATCGATTGTGTTGGGCACTCTCTAGTCTGAGGCACCGATGTTTATGTGGCCAGCAGTGAAAAAGCAGAATGGTATGTTGTCTCCCTGGTGCTAGGACCAATGATGTCTCAGACAGGGTGCAGAATGTTCTCAAAGGGGAGAGGGACATTAGTACCAATAACATAGAAAGGGAAAAGGATAAGATTCTGAAAGGAGAAGATAGAAGGCTAGGCAGGAATTTAAAAAGGAGGTCCTCAAGGGTAGTAATATCAGGATTACTCCCGGTGCTACAAACTAGTGAGGGCAGGAATAGGAGGATAGAGCAGATGAATGCATGGCTGTGGAGCTGGTGCATAGGAGAAGAATTCGCATTTTTGGATCATTGGAATCTCTTTTGGGGTAGAAGTGACTTGTACAGGAAGGATGGATTACACCTGAATTGGAAGGGGACTAATATACTGGTAGGGAGATATGCACGAGCTGCTCGGGAGGATTTAAACCAGTAAGGAGGGAGGTGGGACCCAGGGAGATAGTCAGGAAAGAGATCAATCTGAGACTGGTACAGTTGAGAAAAGTAGCAAGTCAAATAGTTAGGCCAGGCAGAAACAAAGCAGAGAATAAAGTAGGACTGATAAGTTAAGCTGCATTTATTTCAACTCAAGAGACCTAACAGGGAAGGCAGATGAACTCAGGGCATGGTAAGGAACATGGGACTGGAATATCTAGCAATTACAGAAATGTGGCTCAGGGATGGAGAGAACAAGCAGCTTAATGTTCCAGGATACAAATGCTGCAGGAAGGATAGAAAGGGAGGCAAGAGAAGAGTTTTTGATAAAGGACATCATTACAGCTGTACTTAGGGAGGATATTCCAGAAATACATCCAGGGAAGTAATTTGGGTGGAACTGAGAAATAAGAAAGGGATGATCGCCTTATTGAGATTGTATTATAGACCCCCAAATAATAAGTGCGAAATTATAAAACAAATTTGTAAGGAGATTTCAATTGTCTGCAAGAATAATAGGGTGGCTATGGTAGAGGATTTTAACTTTCCAAACATAGACTGGGATTGCCATAGTGTTAAGGGTTTAGATGGAGAGGAATTTATTAAGTGTGTACAAGAAAATGTTCTGAGTCAGTATGTGGATGTACCTACTAAAGAAGGTGCAAAACCTGACCTACTCTTGGGAAATAAGGCAGGGCAGGTGACTGAGGTGTCAGTGGGGGAGTACTTTGGGGCCAGCGACTATAATTCAATCAGTTTTAAAATAGTGTTGGGAAAAGATAGACCAAATCTAAAAGTTGAAGTTCTAAATTGGAGGAAGGCTAATTTTGACAGTATTAGGCAAGAACTTTCAAAAGCTGATTGGGGGCAGATGTTTGCAGGTAAAGGGACGGCTGGAAAGTGTGAAGCCTTCAGAAAAGAGATAACGAGAATCCAGAGAAAGTATATTCCTGTTAGGGTGAAAGGAAAGGCTGGTTGGTGTAGGGAATGCTGGATGACTAGAGGAATTGAAGGTTTGTGTAAGAAAAAGAAGGAAGCATATGTCAGGTGTCGACAGGATAGATCAAGTGAATTCTTAGAAGTGTATAAAGGCAATAGGAGTATACTTAAGAGGGAAATCAGGAGGGCATAAAGGTAATATGAGATAGCTTTGGCAAATAGAGTTAAGGAGAATCCAAAGAATTTTTTACAAATATATTAAGGACAAAAAGGTAATGAGGGAGAGAATAAGACCCCTCAAAGATCAGCAAGGCAGCCTTTGTGTGGAACTGCAGAAGATGGGGGAGATACTAAATGAGTACTTTGCACCAGTGTTTACTGTAGAGAATGTCAGGAAATAGATGGTAACATCTTGAAAAATGTCCATATTACAGAGGAGGAAATACTGGTATAAAGCTCGATAAATCCCCAGGACCTGATCAGGTGTACCCTCGAACTCTGTGGGAAGCTAAGGAAGTGATTGCTGAGCCCCTTGCTGAGATATTTGTAACATCGATAGTCATAGGTGAGGTGTCAGAAGACTGGAGGTTGACTAACGTGGTACCATTGTTTTGGGAAAGGTGGTTAGGACAAGCCAGGGAACAATGGACTGGTGAGCCCTGACGTCGGTGGTGGGCAAGTTGTTGGAGGGAATCCTGAGGGACAGGATTTACACACATTTGGAAAGGCAAGTACTGATTAGGAATAGTCAACATGGCTTTATGCTTGCAATAAAGTGTCTCACGAAATTGATTGAGTTTTTTGAAGAAGTAACAAAGAGGGTTGATGAGGGCAGAGTGGTGGAGTGATCTATATGGACCTCAGTAAGGCGTTCGAAGGACTCCCCATGGGAGACTGGTTAGTAAGGTTACATCTCATGGAATACACAGAGAACTAGCCATTTGGATACAGAGCTCGCTCAGACCAGATGATGGTGGAGGGTTGTTTTTCAGATTGGAGACCTGTGACCAGTGGAGTGCCACAAGGATCGGTGCTAGGTCCACTACTTTTTGTCATTTAATTTGCCTATTTACCCTATCCATGCCCCTCATAATTTTGTAAACCTCTATAAGGTCACCCCTCAGCCTCCGATGCTCCAGGGAAAACAGCCCCAGCCTGTTCAGCCTCTCCCTATAGCTCAAATCCTCCAGCCCCGGCAACATCCTTGTAAATCTTTTCTGAACCCTTTCAAGTTTCATAACATCTTTCCGATAGGAAGGAGACCAGAATTGCATGCAATATTCAAGCAGTGGCCTAACCAATGTCCTGTACAGCCACAACATGACCTCCCAGCTCCTGTACTCAATACTCTGACCAATAAAGGAAAGCATACTAAATGCCTTCTTCAATATCCTATCTACCTGCAACTCCACTTTCAAGGAGCTATGAATCTGCACTCCAAGGTCTCTTTGTTCAGCAACACTCCCTAGGACCTCACCATTAAGTGTATAAGTCCTGCTAATATTTGCTTTCCCACCATGCAGCACCTCTCATTTATCTGAATTAAATTCCATCTGCCACTTCGCAGCCAATTGACCCATCTGGTCAAGATCCTGTTGTAATCTGAGGTAAACCTCTTCGCTGTCCACTATACGTCCAATTTTGGTGTCATCTGCAAACTTACTAACTGTACCTCTTATGCTCGCATCCAAATCATTTATGTAAATAACAAAAAATAGAGGACCCAGCACTGATCCTTGTGGCACTCCACTGGTCACAGGCCTCCAGTCTGAAAAACAACCCTCCTCCACCACCCTCTGTCTTCTACCTTTGAGCCAGTTCTGTATCCAAATGACTAGTTCTCCCTGTATTCCATGAGATCTAACTTTTCTAATCAGTCTCCAATGGAGAACCTTGTCAAACGCCTTACTGAAGTCCATATAGATCACATCTACTGCTCTGCCCTCATCAATCCTCTTTGTTACTTCTTCAAAAAACTCAATCAAGTTTGTGAGATATGATTTCCCACGCACAAAGCCATGTTGACTATCCCTAATGGCTGATGGTGAAGTTAACCTGAGGGTCATGGCACCTCAGGCATAGGGCAAGGTTGTAAAAGCAGGGCCTTCATCGTGACCCCAGCCAGTACAGAAATTGAAGCCATGCTGTTGGTGGTAGTCCACATCACAAACGCAGCTGTACAGCCAATGGACCTAACTTCAACCTGTGCTAAATAAGTTTGAGCTTAGTCACTGTTAAGTGGATAAATACCAATTAGAATAATGTCTTAATGATTAATGACATGTTCTAATTGCCCTTTCAACTGTGAGAAAACAAATCATAATTCACTAGTACAAGTATTACTCATGAGTTATGGATCAACTGTGGTTGTTAAAAAAGGTAACACATAGTCAGACCTGCAGCAGCCAATGTCAGTACTTTAGAAGTCCTATTTATAGTGTCAAAGACGTATGGAACATTTAGAATGGACAACTATCCTAATATATTAATGTTAGTCCTGACTGACTGACTATTCTTGATGAACAACAAATATTGAGAGTCAATAGCTTATTTCCTTAACTGAAATGTACTGTTATGATGGGTTAATGCATTCAGGACACACAGTTATGATTTGTGCTTTTAATCAATTAACACTGAAGTGCAAGGAACAAATTGAAGTTTATATGAGTTAGAATTTTTCATTCTCTATCCTCTGATCCATTTCTGAAGAGAAATAGCCTGGAAATGATGCCTACATCTTGGACATTGGAAGATATAGAGACCAATTATGCATAAGTGCTTATCATAAAAATGTCTATTAGACAAGGGTTGATTTATTACAAGGTGTGCACGTCATGGGCCAATTTGTATTCCAATAGACAGAATTCCATTCTACAGCCAGCTTGCTAAGAAAAGAACATTATTTTCCCCACCATCATTAAGTGGAGGTGCCACTGTTGTACCTGGGTGGACAAAGTCAGAAAGTCACACGACATCAGGTTATTGTCCAACAGGTTTATTTAAAATTGCGAAGTTTTGGAGCGCCGCTCCATCGTCAGGTGAGGCGACAAAGGAGCAGCAATCCAGAAGCTTGTGATTTTAAATAAACCTGTTGGACCATAACCTGATGTCATGTGACCTCTGACTTTGTCTATTTAGGAGCATTTCTATTTCGTGCATTCATTAAGGACTCCAAAATAATGTCAATGTGGTCAAAGCAGACAAATCCTCCACTTTCTTTTTTACTAATTTCCAGTTCCCTTCCTAACAGCTTGTGGATATACCTGCAGTGTTTCAGGAAGGAAGCTCACTACTACCTTCTCCAGGGCAGTTAGGGATTGGCAACATATGCTGGCTCAGCCAGAGATGCCCACATCCTGCGAAAGAGAAAGATTTTGCGAAGCACCGACAGAAAGCCTTCTTGTAAGCTTTTGCTTGCTTTCTCTAGTATGAAGGTCTCCTCGGATTCACACTTTGTTCTTGCCTGTGATGAATTAATGTACTTTCAGCCGCATGGAAAAATATCACAATTTCCTCACCAATTCCTTTAGACAGGCAAGGTGTACACCACTGTCCACTGCCCACGCAACATACGTTTCAAATGGAAAATGTCCACAATGAATCAAGTCCACCCTCTACATATTTTATACCCTGTGCATTAACATATATTCAGTTTTCTTTTAATTCCCCTAGTTTCAAAATTTCTCAATTTTTTTTCCTTCCTCATCTGAATATTCGCTTTTTTTGAAATGACAGCTTGTCGTGCTTTCCTCTTTCAACTTCTTGCATCGCTTAATTCCTTGATGAAGCTCTTGTGGAATATCTTCCCGCAGGCAGTGTGGAGCACTGGAAGGAAGTGTGAAGCTCAACAGGGGCCCCTCTGGGTCCTGCAGAAATCCAACTTCATTTTTCCTTTGGTTGTTCCATTGGCATGGATCGGGCTTATCGTAATCCCAAAATTCATGCGATTCAATTAAGTGTGTCCCGGGATGAATTCCGAACATTTTCTCACCATTCACTTCTGCATGTGCTGCCTGTTCATGTGAAACAGGTGTTTGGCAGTTTCATGTGGTGTTTGCTGAAGAATGCCACTTCCTAAAGTGAGATTTGCTGTTTTATTGTGAATGCTGCATTTTTTTGTTACTTTTTCAACTGAAACGTACCACTGTTCAACATTTATTGGCTCACTCTGATGGCTTATCAGGAGGTTGACTCATCGCAAACAACTTCTGCCCCCACTTACAGTCTCAATGCCCACATCCTTAACAATCTAAAGGGCTTTTTGCTGATGGGGAGAGGGTCAAAGCAGATTTATTGGTACTCTCAACACTTGGAAGTATTTTCGTCCTTTAGTATGACAGAGCTTGAAGGTAGCTTTGGACACTAAACTCTCCCCATTCCCTCTGTGGCCTCTATCCTCAGAATCTGCAGACCACTTATCTTTAAGAACTCATCAGTGCACGAGTCTCCTCTAATTCACACTTTGCCCCACCTATGGGTTTATCTCTTCCCGTCAAAAGGTGAAAAAATGTGTTTCAGTTAGAATTTGGCACAATATAGGCTCAAATGGCAAAGAGTCTAGATTAGAGTGGTGATGGAGCTCTATTCCTGATGAAGGGCTTTTGCCCGAAACGTCGATTTTCCTGCTCCTCAGATGCTGCCTGCTTTTCCAGCACCATTCTAATCTAGACTCTGGTTTCCAGCATCTGCAGTCCTTGTTTTTACCTCATATGGCAAAGAGCCCAGTCAGTCTACAGCACCTTTGTGTGAATCCACTGACATACAGCACTCAAGAAACTTTGATGGCAATATTCTCTCTGTTGTGACTTGCAAGGTTTATGTGTGACATCGGAAGCATGTCTGTGTGCAAGAAGCAGACAATGTCCTAGAGGAATATAGACAGGTATGTGCATGTGTCAGCTGAAGCTTTGTGCAATTGCTCTGCATGTTATGTCAGTGAAGCAGTATCAAGGTAAAAATGAGTTGTTAATCACAGACATCATAAATTCATATGTTAAAAGTAAACAAACCATGGGTATTCATAGCTTGGTAAGCATCATGAGTTCAGGAAATATCTTTTTCACCTCAATTCACAACCTTAGCATTCACCTGAATGATCATTTCTATACATGTATTTGAAAGACTGTTCCCAATTCAGGATGGGTGCACCCAATTTCCTAAGAGATTAAAGTTCATTTGCAGTAGTTACATGTATTCCATGTGCATATGCTTGGGGTTTCATCAGGGACAGGACTTTACCATTGACCTCAACAGATTCTACTTCTCTCTGAGAAAACTTTGTTTCCTGTAGTATAAAATGGACCAGTGAATAATGAGGATACTCCACATCAGGGCATCACTCGGGAGTTTTACCTCAATTCTTTAACCTCAATGTATAAGCTACAAAATTTGATAAAAGTTTCCTTTCTTATCACTATCTATGGCTAGTTAAAAGTGATTTGAATCCTAGCCAGTTCAACCAATTACAATGTTAATCGGCAGGGTTTTGTTAATTGGCAGGAAGGTGAGCAAAAAACATAAAAACTCACCTCGAGCGTCAGGGCCAGCCATTTTACATAAGCAGAGGCAGAGGTGAACATTGGGGGCTGCCGGCAATATATTTGGGCAGCAACTGATCACAGTATGGTTGGATTTAGAATACCGATGGAGAGTGTGAAGATAAAATCCAATACCAGGTCCTGTGCTTGAATAAGGGGGACTATGATAGAATGAGGAGGACCTGACTAAAGTAGACTGGAAACAGACTTTATGGCGCGACAGTTGATGAGCAGTGGAGGACCCTCAAATAAATTTTTCAAAGTGCTCAGCAAAAGTATATTCCGGTGAGAAGGAAGGACTGTAAGAGGAGGGGTAATCTGCCATGGGTGTCGAACGAAATAAGGGAAGCTATCAAAGTGACAGAGAAGGCATACTAAGTGGCCAAAAACAGCATGAAACTAGAAGATTGGAAAAACTTTAAAGGTCAGCAGATAGCCACAAAAAGAGCTATAAAGAAAAATAAGATAGAGTGTAAGAAAAAAAAACTAGCATAGAATATAAAGACAGATAGCAAAAGTTTCTATAAATATATAAAACGAAGAAGAGTGGCTAAAGTAAATGTTGGTCCTTTACAGGATGAGAAGGGGCAGTTAGTTATGGGACATGATGAAATGGCTGAGGCATTGAACAGGTACTTTGCATTGGTATTCATAGTGGAGGATACTAATAACATGCCAGTAAGTGACAAAGAGACAAAGGTAGGTGAGGCCCTGGATACAATTATTACTACGGAAGAGTTAGTGTTGGGTAAGCTAATGGAGCGAAGGATAGCTAAGTCTCCTGGCCCTGATGGAATGCATCCCAGGGTACTAAAAGAGATACCTGGAAAAAAAGCAGGTGGACTGGTGACAATTTTCCAAAATTCGCTGGACTCTTGGGCAGTCCCAGCAGATTGGGAAATAGCAAATGTGATGCCACTATTTAAAAATGGAAGTAAACAAAAGATGGAGAATTATAGAACAGTGAGCTTAACTTCTGTAGTGGGGAAGATGCTTGAGTCTATTATCAAAGAAGAAATAGCAAGGCATCTCGAAAGAAATTGTTCCATTGTACAGACGCAACATGGGTCCATGAAGGGCAGGTCATGCTTCACAGATCTTTTGGAATTCTATGAAAACATTTCAAGTAAGATGGACCACAGGGACCCAGTGGAAGTAGTGTACTTGGATTTCCAAATGGCCTTGGACAAGGTGCCACACAAGAGGCTGCTGCATAAGATAAGGATGCATAGTGTTACGGTAGAGTATTATTGTGGATAGAGGATTGGTGGCCTTGTGCATGAATCGCAGAAGGTTGGTCTGCAGGTACAACAATTAATTAGGAAGACAAATGGAATTTTGTCTTTCATTGCTAAAGGGGTTGAGTTTAAAAGCAGAGAGGTAATGTTACAATTGTACAAGATGCTGGTGAGTCCACACCTGGAGTACTGTGTGCAGATTTGGTCTTCTTACTTGAGAAAGGATGTACTGGCACTGGAGGAGGTGCAGAGGAGGTTCACGAGTTTGATTCCGGAGTTAAGGGGATGAGGAGGGATCTTGTAGAAACATAAAATTATGAAGGGAATCGATAACATAGAAATAGATAGGATGTTTCCACTGGTAGGTGAGACTAGGACAAGGGGGCATGGCCTCAAGATTAGTGGAATCAGGTGTAAAACTGACCAGAGAAAGAACCTCTTCGCCCAGAGAGTTGTTAATCTGTGGAATTCCTTGCCCAGTGAAGTAGTTGACGCTACTTCAGTAATCGCTTTTAAAGCTAAGGTAGATACTTTTTTGAAAAACAAAGAAATTAAGGGATATGATGAAAACGTGGGTAAGTGGAGCTAAGTCCATGAAGAGATTGGCCATGATCTTATTGAGTGGCAGAGCAGGCTCGAAGGGCCAGATGGCCTACTCCTGCTCCTAGTTCCTAAGCTCTGATGTTCTTTTAAAGTGGTTGAGATGTCCCTAAAGATTTAACTAATTAAATGAAACAACTTGGTCTTTTGGCTGCTCATAACAGGTACCTTACTTCAGATGAAATTGGTACTTTTCAAATCTGGATGTGGTAACCTTTGTGCCATTTGCATGTTTGCATGATACACAGGGAGAAATTCGCCAATCAGGACACCCATTGTTCTGTTGTTAGCTTTGATGCACTTTATTGCTGCAAGGTACGTGTATGGAATGAGCTGCCAGAGGAAGTGGTGGAGGCTGGTACAATTGCAATATTTAAGAGGCATTTGGATGGGTATATGAATAGGAAGGGTTTGGAGAGATATGGGCCGGGTGCTGGCAGGTGGGACTAGATTGGATTGGGATATCTGGGTTGGCATGGACGAGTTGGACCGAAGGGTCTGTTTCCATGCTGTACATCTCTATGACTCTATGACTCTAAGGTTAACAAATTGTTAAGTTTTCAATTGCACTAATAGCTACACTAATAACTGATTTAAGATAATCCGTCAAGCCTATGGTATTGCTCATTTACACTTGCCAGAAGCAACATACATTCATACAGAGGGAGTCATTCTCTGCAATAAAAAAAAGTTCAAACCTGGTTCCATTTTTGAATTACATGGAAGCATGGGGAAACATAGTTCCTTATTCCTTACTGCATGGCAATATCTGAGTCAATTAGAGTTGAGTTATTAACCAAATAGCATCCTTTTCTTCTGTATTTATTAATTGCCATTATTTGAAATTTGGCATTCTTACATTTGTGCTAATGAGTGCAAGACATAAAGCTTAACCACATATTTTTCTTTTCAGCAAAGTTCCTTGCAAGCTCATATATGATTAGATGAGGTATTGGGTATGTTTCACTAAAGTCCAGAGGAAGGGAGGACCTTAATGGAACAGTGCAATCTGAAATGGATGATCACAGGCATTAAATGTTACATCAAGTTTTCCAGTAAATCAGTAAAATCTAACATTATACTTTTTTTTGCCTTTCCCACGTCTTCCAGGATTATGCAACACACAGAAGTAGTCATCCTCCTATGTCTCTTGTTATAAGCAAGCCCCTGAAAGTTATACAAGAAAAGTTAAAGAAGAATTTTTCCTCTTATTTTCATTAATTCCCTGAGGATATGTGTTGTGCCTCTTCTTAGCTTGTCCTCATGATCAAGAATTCGATGTATAAATAATCAGTGTTGCAAAGTTCAAGCACCACGCAACTGTGAAATATATTAAAGATCATGGAAAGAATAGTCCTCCTCCTCTTTATTCTTTTCAAAAACCCACATGCAAGATCCCAGACCAATCATTCGCCAGAGAAAAACTAATTATCAATCATAGGTAAAGCATAACTGAATTTGCAAGGACCAACACCCTTGTTATTACTAGATGTCAAACCAAACCATCTATAAGTCAGTATTTTTTCGGAGAAGGAACAAAAAAGAACATTTTACCAACTGCATTAAACTGAGTGAAAATGTTTGCATGCTATACCTATCCTAATTATTCACTTCACAAACAGTTTCTGGCCACAGCTTTTGTGATTCTGTTTCAAGTATTTTAAAATAAATATAAACTCGTTCCACACAGCTCTGGCTGTGGTATAAACAGAGCTTAAACAGGAAGCTGTCAAAGGTACAATTTGTACCACTTATCTGCACTGTTTACACGTTGCAGAGAGGGAAGTGGATATGCAGCAGATTCCCCTTGTTCCACATATTCAATTCATTTTTCACAATGTCACTGTCTGATTACTGTTTGGATTATTTGCTGATGATTGGCACCAGATGTTGTTTTCTGTCTCATGGTCAGTGTGTGTGCATGCCTTTAAGAGACATATTCATGATATCGTCATTTAATCATGACATGCTTTGAAGGTGTAAAGGATTCATTGGCCAACTTAGAGAGATCATTTGAAGCATGACACAACGAAGCAAGCATTCAATGTTATTCCAATATAATCTAACAGTTTGATATCAATCCAAACACTAATGCGCTTGTGGGTAGAACGTCTATATATAATAGCCTGCAGTAATAAATGTCTGTCGGTTCCTTCAATATTATAATAATATTATATTTTTACCTATTATAATAATCATGCCTATTATCTTACATCACAAGCGATAACATAAACATTGCTGCATCAGGTAAAATACCCTGCCGGTGGCAAAACTCATGTCATGACCAGAAACAGTGACTACTTATATAGAAGGCTCCAATATTTCAGTAGTAGATATTTGGAAAACTAATTGAAGACCAGGTGAAGAGCAGTTCTGACCATCCATGAATTCAGACAATCAGCAGCATCAGTTTCCATGTGGACAGACAGCCATACAAATCTGTAGCTAGGGGATTAATTAGCTTAAAGACAGACTTGAATCAAAAGGAATTTCGCTGTATGTACTTTCAAGATGCAAGAACTTTTTATGAGTCACTTTAATTAAAAATAAAAATGCTGCAAAGCATTTGTAAAAGAAAGTACAGTTTAAAAAGCATCAATAATGTGACTTTCTACATTAAGGAAACTTATCTGAATCCAGAGACCAGTTGGCTCCTCTATTATCTTACTCCAATTTGGCACAAAAGTAGAGGGAAGCCCCATATATCATCATTCTATATTGGTGTGATCACGACCTACAGGCAAAATCTACATCTAAAAGCCTGCAATTATGATACTGTATAGCTGTAGTTGTTAAAACAACAGTCTTAGTCAGAACAAGTCCTGTCAAGGAACAGACACAGGGGAAACAGAAATAAAATGGGGAAAAATATAAAAGAGAGAAAAGCAAAACTAGTCAAAGAAATAAGAAATGGTTCAGACGGGGCGATGGAGAGTTACAGATTAACTAGGAAGGATTTAAAGAGAGAGTTAAGAAGAGAAAAAGGGAACGTGAGCAATCTTTAGCAGGTAGAATAAAGGAGAATCCTAAAGCTTTCTAAGGGTATGTGAGGAAAAAAAGGATGACGAAGGTAGGAATAGGGCCAGTCAAAGACAGAAGTGGGAAGTTGTGTGTGGGCCCTGTGGAGATCAGAGAGGTGCTAAATGAATATTTCTCATCTGTTTTCACTCAGGAAAAGGAGAATATTGTAGAGGAGAAGACTGAGATACAAGCTAATAGACTAGAAAGAATTGAAGTTAGTAAGGAGGAGGTGTTATCAATTCCAGAAGGACTGAAAATAGACAAGTCCACTGCGCCTGATAGGATTTATCTGAGGATTCTCTGGGAAGCTACAGAGGAGACGGCAGAGCCTTTGGCCTTGATCTATGAGTCGCCATTGTCTACAGATTTAGTACCAGAGGACTGGAGGATTGCAAATGTTGTGCCCTTGTTCAAGAAGGTCATTACAGACCAGTGAGCCTTGCATCTATTGTTGGAAAAGTTTTGGAAAGGATTATAAGAGATAGGATTTATAATCATCTAGCAAGCAACAATTTAATTGGAGATAGTCAACATGGTTTCATCAAGGGCAGGTCATGTCTCACAAACCTCATTGAGTTTTTTGAGAAGGTGACCAAGCATGTGGATGAGGGTAGGGCAGTTGATGTGGCGCACATGGAATTCAGTAAAGCCTTTGGTAAGGTTCCACATGGTAAGCGTTTGGAGAAAATTCAGAGGCATGGGATTGAGGGTGATTTAACAGTTTGGATTAGAAACTGGCTTTCTGTAAGAAGGCAGAAAGTGGTGGTTGATGGAAAATATTTAGCCTGGAGTCCAGTTACTAGTGGTATGCCACAGGGATCTGTTTTGAGACCACTGCTGTTTGTCATTTTTATAAATGACTTGGAAGCAGGCATAGCTGGTCAGGTCAGTAAGTTTGCAGATGACACTGAAGTCGACAGTGGACAGTGTGGAAGAATGTTGCAGGTTGCAGGGGGACTTGGGAAATTCAGAATTGGGCTGAGAGGTAGCGAATTGAGTTCAATGCAGCTACATGTGAGGTGATTCATTATGGGAAGAATAACAGAAAGGCAGAATATTGGGTCAATGGAAAAATTCTTGGTAGTGTGATTGTGCAGAGGGATCTTGGTGTCCATGTACATAGATCCCTGAAAGTTGCCATCCAGGTTAATAATACTGGTATGAAAGCATATGATGTATTAGGTTTTAGTGGTAGAGGGATTGATTTCCGGAGTCGTGATGTCATGCTGCAACTATACAAAACGCTAATGCAGCCTCACTTGGAATATTGTGTACAGTGCTGTTCGCCCCATTACAGGAAGGATGTGGAAGCATTGGAAAAGGTGCAGATGTTGCCTGGTCTGGAGCAAAGGTCTTATGAGGAAAGGCTGAAGGACTTGGTACTGTTCTCATTGGAGACAAGAAGGCTAAGAGAGAATTTAATAGAGACATAAAAGATGATCGGAGGATTTAATAGAGTGGACAGTGAGAGTCTTTTTCCAAGGATGATGACTCCAGCTTGTATGAGGGAACATAGCTGCAAATTGAGAGGTGATAGATTTAAGACAGATGTCAGAGGCAGGTTCTTTACTCAGAGAGTGATAAGGGCATGGAATGCCCTGCCTGCTAATGTAGTTCACTCAGCCACATTAGGGGCATTTAAACGGTCCTTGAATAAGCATATGGATGATGATGGGATAGTGAAGGGGGATGGGCATAGATTAGTTCACAGGTCGGCGCAACATCAAGGGCTGAAGGGCCTGTACTGCACTGTATTGTTCTATGTTCTATACACAAACACTGAACTACATTCTATTTCTAAAAGAAAGCAAAAACGTGCAAAGAGAAATGCAAGGCAAACATTAAGTTTTGAATCGGATATCCAGTGGCATGTTTACTGAATTACAATTGTACAAACATGATAAGCAGTTCTATTTCACAGGTAAAGTAATGAATGATCCTGAGAAAAGCGCTCTAATATTCTTGCTTGCCATTGGTACAAATTGAATTCTCAGAATGTATCCTGGAAAATTTGCAAAGACCAGCTAAAGGTAAGAATAGCAAACATGTAGTGTTTTGTACAGTTGCAGTATGACATGACTATCAATGTGCATAGATCTCAGTATAATCACAATCCCTAAGATTCAAAATAATGATGGAACATAGCGGACTCAATGAAATCAGTCAATGACATCAAATGTCTGCATCCAGACTGATTCAATGCAGAAAATGTGTTGCTGGAAAAGCGCAGCAGGTCAGGAAGCATCCAAGGAGCAGGAGAATCGACGTTTCGGGCATGATTCAATGCAATCAACATTTTGAAGCTTGCTGCAGTATTGCACCGTAACAATAAAGCAAACTCATTTAACAATCTTCCGGGAATATGTGGATTCAGGATAAGTTTCAAGTTTTACATTAATGTTTGAAACTTGTCTTTCAAACTTTGTTTGTTTGTATTCTTTCTGAATTATTGAAAGCAGTCTGCATTCATATGCAGCAAGACCAGGACAACATCCAGGCTTGTTCAGTGGCAAGTGACATTCACACCACACAAGTGTCAGGTAAAGGTCATCGCCAATAAGAGGGAATCTAACTATCAACTTTCACCCCCTGACATTTAACGATATTACCATTGCTGGATACCCCACTATCAACATCCTGGGGTTATTATTGACCAGTCGTATAAATACTGTGACTAAAAAGAGCATGTCAGAGGTTAGAAATTCTATAGTGAGTAAGTTAGCGCCTGCATTTTCAATTCCTGTCCACCGTGTACAAGTCAGAAGTCAGGAATGTGACAGAACACTCCTTGTTTGCCTGGATGAGCCCAGCTCCAACAGCAATCAGGATGCTTGACAATATCCAGAACAAAGCAGGACCACTGAATCAGCACCCCATCCATCACCTTCAGAGTGGCAGTAGAGTGTACCAATTGCAAGATGCATTGCAGTGGCTCACAAAGTTTCGTCTGATAGCACCTTCCAAACTGCAACCTCTACCACCCAGAAGGACAAGGATAGCAGCTGTGCAGGAACACTACGCTAATAGGTTCTCTATCAAACCATGCAGCATCCTGATTACAAAATGCATTGCAGTATATTGCTACCATCACTAGATAAAAATCCTGGAACTCCCTTTCTCACAGTACTGTGGATGTTAAAGAAGGAGCTGAGCACCATCACCTTCTCCAGGGCAATTAGGGATGAACAATAGAGGCTGGCTTAACCAGTCATGTCCATGACCCATGAATAGATCAAAATTAACATTTGCACTTATACAAGATTTTTTCTGTTTGGGACACATTACTATATTTGGGAAAAAGGAGGATGTTGTGTAATGTATTAGGACCAGTATGTCAGGGTACCTTTAAGAAGCATGCTTATGATACCATTACTGTGTTACAGCATGTAAGCTAAGGGTATAACAATCTCATATACCATCCTACCAGTCATCACTTGAAGCATGACCCAATACTGGAAGCATGCTGCTCAATGTTGTTTTGTTGCAATCAAACAACTTTTAATTAGACCAGACACTTATGTGCCTGTGGATATAATGTTGTATATAATAGTTAGTTATAACAAATGTCTGTTGGATTCTTCACTACCATAATATCCATGCCAAGATTCTTATATTACAAGGGATAACATAAGCATCGCTACATTATTTTTTAAATTCCTCTGCTGAAGACAAAGCCCACATCACCAGATGTAATTACAAGAATCATAAACCACTGGTTATTCTTCAGTCTGTTTTAGGTTTTCTGTCTTACTCCTCCATCCTGAATGTCTTTCTGTTGCTTTGTATCTCCTCGGTTGTCTGTTTTCTCATATTCCATTCAATATTTCGAACAGTTTTCTAATACAAAGACATCTGCCTCTTGCAACTCGTATGAACCTGACCTGCTCTCACTTGCAATGATCAAAGAGTAATATTCAAATACACCTTTCTGAGGTTGAGCTAAACAATCAAAGAGTACAATAGTTCTGCTATTTCTTATAAATTCACTTCCTTGAGTTAAGAGTTAAAAGGAAATACTTCACAGAATACCTTCACATTTTCATTATAAACAGACATGAAGTCAGCTTCCATTAATATGTTGGTGACACCCACAAACTCTCTTAATGTCTCCAATGTCTGTGCTATCAATCTTGGGTGAGCTACAATGTCCACTTTTATGCATAGGAAAGACTGAATCCTTCACCTTTGACCTCCACCTCAATACTCAGTTTGAAGGGCACCGGTCCACACCTCCAGCCACAGTCTCAGACTCATGTGATCATTCACCACCACCAGCATTCTGCATAACTAAGAGGCCATTCCTCTTCTCCATCACCAAGATAGTCCGTGCCTAAATATTCCAATCTGGACATTCAAGCCTTTTCATGGCTTTGATTTTCCCCATTTCTGTAACTTACCCCAGCTCTCTAAATCCCCTCACAATTCCCTAAATTTTCTCTGCTAACTCCATCTTTTTTTATTCACTAATGGAATCAGGTGTCACAGGCTAGGCCAGCATTTAGTGCCAATCCCTATTTGCTCAAACAGCAGTTAAGAGACAACCACGTTGCTGTGGGTCTGGAGTCATATGTAGGCTACATAAAGATAGCAGTTTATTTCCCAAAAAGGACTTAGTAGACATCCTTTCCCCTTTAACACACCAAATGGCGTGTTCTCCAGAATTCCTTCTCTTAAACCCACCTACTATGCCACTTCTCTCTTCTCTCAACTACACTGTTTGCCTGGATTTTATTTGCAGTGCTGTTGGTTACTGACACAAAGGAACATCTGCTTCCTTCAAGCACTGTGACCAAAACTTATCTCACCTGCAAGGATACTCAGATCAAAGAAGAATATTTATTTGGTTTCTTCAAAATTTGAATCAAAGACTTTAAAACCCACCTCTTCGATTGAGATTTAATGTTTGTTTGTCCATTGCTCCTTTAGTTTTAGAACTACTCAATGAAATGTTTAAGATGCGTTCCTCAGGGCTTTCTGTAAGTGCTCGGAGGCTGCGTCACTTGTTTTGTGTTGAAAAGTGTGGCGCTGGAAAAACACAGAGAGTCAGGCAGCATCCAAGGAGCAGGAGAATCAACATTTTGGGCATAAACCCTTCATCAGGCTTCTGCTCGAAATGTCGATTCTCCTGCTCCTCAGATGCTGCCTGACCTGCTGTGCTTTTCCAGCGCCACACTTTTCAACTCTGATCTCCAGCATCTGCAGTCCTCACTTTCTCTTGTTTTGTGGAACGCCCACAGCAAAGTTTACTAATTGACACCAGCACCTATCTTCTTCCTTTTCCATTTCAATTGGAGACAGCTGCAATATGAGTAAACCGCTGGCGCTGTAGCTTTGTTGAATAAGAGCTGCTGCTTCAAGTGGTAATATAAGCTTTGCTGCCAGTTGTATGTGGTCTTGTTGTTTGAGGCTACTGCACGCTAACATGCTTATGCCAAGCTGAGCAATATAGAGATGTGGTTCCTCTCCAACCAGAAACAAATTACAAGCTGAAAACAATTGCTGTTTAAGTGTTGTGGAATCTGGCCCAGAAATTAAACAAGCTGAAATCTACAGTAGCATAAACAACTTACATTTTTATCTAAAAACCTACAGAATTTCATTATATTAAGATGGAGGCACTGGAGAGGTAGGCAGTGTTGAGTCTCCTGCCCTCATCCACTCCAGACAGTTGCTTCCACCTTTCTTTCCTTGCTCTTTTTGTCTCCTTTCTGTTTTTTTACCTTTTCCTTCATCTTCCTCTAGAAAAACAGGTGACATCACTGAGGAGACGGGCTAGAGCAGGACACTTGGCGATGGCGAGCCAGGGACTCTTGGTTGTGGTAGGCCATGAGCCGGCATCTCCTGGTTGTGTGGTGAGTGCGGATCCAGCATTGGCAGGATGGGCCTATCAATGAAGAGATGGCCCTGAAGAGGGCAACTCCAACGTTGGTGGGTCTGGCATAGGTATACATGGGTGTGTTGGTTTGTGCGCTCAGTGCTCAGGGCTCCCAGTGGAGGCAGTGGAGTGAAGATGCACTTTCTTTCAGCTTTGTCTTTTTATTCTTAAAGTAAAAGAATGTGGCAGATTTTGGCAATGGTTCACGATTTTCTCTGCATGCTACCATGTAACTCATTATAGAGCACAAGTGACAATAAATCATCATTCATTCATCCCACCCCAAAGTGCTTCACAGATAGATAATCAGACAATAATAGACAGCAACAGGCAATGCTGCAAAACTGTAAATGCAACAGAAGCCTAGGTACAGTATAAGGGAAGCTCCTATGCATCTAACAGTTATCAAAACCATTAGGAATATTTTGCACTTTTTCAATTGATATTGTCGACTTCGTGGGGAATAGGTAGCTCGATCATTGAAGCAACAGCATCTCCAACACAATGCAGCACTTCCTCAGTGAGGAAATAGGTTTAACCAACAAATGTTAATAACTGTCCTACAAACAAGCATTAGTTCTTTGGCTGCATACCTGCCTTCGTCATTCCCACATCCCTTTATTTTCCTTTTCTGCAATGCTGACATGCGGCAAGAAGTTCCTCAGATTTGACTTTTCGAACTGACTACCTTAACTTCAGTGGAAGCTCAGCAGAAACAGTGAATAAATCTTTCAAATCATTTCTCTGCCAAAATGACAATAGCTGATCCAGAAAAGATGGCTGACAATGGTCTGTATATCATGTTCTAATCATGGTCTATTTTACAACCGCATTACATCCTGTGTAAAAAGACGTCTGCTGCTTTACTCTTAATCTTTTTCATTTAATCAGATGTATATTTCCATATTCTGAACCTTCCAATCACTGACAACATTCTGGAACTCCAAGGAGGTTTCTTTGACTAGTCCTCTCAATCATTGGAAGAGCTGTGGAAACCCTGGACATGATATTTGTTTTTCTTGATTCTTTTCTCAAAGAAACAGGGCAACACAGTGGCTCAGTGGTTAGCATGGTTGCCTCGCAGCGCCAGGGACCCAGGTTCAGTTCCAGCCTCGAGCGAATGTCGGCATGGAGTTTGCACATTCTTCCCGTGTCTGCGTGGGTTTCCTCAGGGTGCTCCAGTTTCCTCCCACAGTCCAAAGATGTGCGGGTTAGGTGAATTGGTCATGCTAAATTGCCCGTAGTGATAGGTGCATTAGTAGAGAGTAGGTGAATGGGTCTGGGTAGGTTACTCTTCAGAGAGTCAGTGTGGACTTGTTGGGCCGAAGGGCCTGTTTCTGCACTATAGAGAATCTAATCTAATCATCTAATATGGTGGATGGGCAAAACGTCAAGCGCTGCTGCAATCAAAGAACTGTGATTTATTTCCTCACAATGAATTCCATCAGTTACATTTTTTTGCCCTTTCAGCCACCTGATTAATATCTTCTTGCAGCCTCCTTTGATCCTCGTAATTATATGCGATGGTTCTGATTTATCCTAATCTCCATAAATTCGCTCTAGTTCTATATCCAAATCATTGTTGTTCACAGTAAGTGTTGCAGAGCAGAACTTTAACAAAACTAACCACCACTCTGGAAACTGCCTTCAGGTTCCATTTCCCGTTTCCTGCCTTCCAATTTGGTTTTAGCACAATTGGCAACTCTCCTCCAATGCTCTTCTACAGCATAGAAGGTCAGGTTCTAGTATATCCACTGAGTATATCATCTTCTGGCAAAGAAGCAAGCATGTTACTAAATGAAACAAATTGGCATGTATGGCCTGATATCAGGGTTAGCTTTTTTTAAAATTCATTGATAAGGTGAGGCCATTGCCAACATTTATTGCCCATCCTTAATTGCCCAGAAGGCGGTTAAAAGTCAACCACATTGCTGTGGATCTAGAGTCACATGGAGGCCAGACCAGGTAAGGATGGTTGTTTCCTTTAGTATATAGCAAGCATTGGGTGGCACAGTGGCTCAGTGGTTAGCACTGCTGTCTCACAGCGCCAAACACCCAGGTTTGATTCTAGCCTTGGGCAACTATCTGTGTGGAGTTTGTACATTCTCCCTGTGTCTGTGTGTGTTTCCTCCTACAATCCAAGGATGTGCAGGTCAAGTGAATTTGCCATGCTAAGTTGCCCACACTGTTGAGTGCATTAATCAGGGGCAAATGTAGCAGAATGGGTCTGGGTGAGTTACTCTTCAGAAGGTTGGTGTGGACTTGTTGGGCCAGAAGGCCTGTTTTCATACTGTAGGGAATCTAATCAAACCAGATGGGTTTTTCCAACAATTGACAATGGAACTATGGTCATCATTAGACCCTTAGTTCCAGATTTTTATAGAATTCAAATTTCACTATTTGTTATGGTGGGATTTGAACCCAGGTCTCCAGAATGTTACCTGGATCTCTGGGTTAATAGTCCAGCAGTAATACCACCAGGCCATCCCTCGCCTAAGCAGGCATTTCAGCTATAGGGCCATGTTTAGGTCTGGAAATTTTATGGGGGTGGGGAACCAGTTATAAATACTCAAGATGTGAGCAATTGTTATAAAGTTAAACTTTGATACAAGTAAACAATAAATCTTTATTGATATGACCATTATTTCATCATAGGGACACTTTGCAAAAAATACAAATCTGCCTTATTTTTCATGTCACCTTGACTTGATTTGAATAATACAGTTGGTTGAATAATATATCTTTATATTGGTGTCAAAGTCTAGTGTCACTCTCTTACAATAAATCTTTATTGATATGATCATTATTTCATCATAGGGACACTTTGCAAAAAATACAGAAGCAGAATCTGCCTTATTTTTCATGTCACCTTGACTTGATTTGAATAATACAGTTGGTTGAATAATATATCATTATATTGGTGTCAAAGTCTAGTGTCACTCTCTTACCCTGTCCATAGATGCTTCCGACTGACTGAGTTGTTGCTACAAATCTAAGTGTTAAATTGAGTGAAGAGTTGAAATTACAGTGCACTTACTTGCAAAGGCAAAACAAGCAAATCAGTACTGCAGAGCAGTCCACTAAGTAAAGCTTGTCTTTGGCATCTGATCATTGGCATATTGTAAACTTGGCCCCTGAGTTCTTCCAATGGGTTCAAAGTACTTCCCTTGATGCTGTATGAGATCTGCCTTTTATTTTCACAACTCCTATGCCAATAGACCTGGGGTACCTACCGCCAGTTGCCACACATGCACTTTCAGTCACCTTGCAGTTGCCAGAACAATTTGCATGCTTTCCTTGGCACAGAAATGCAGTCCAGTTTTGGCCAACAGGTTGCACTTTAATAAGGTCTGCCTTAAATGCAGATGAAAACATTTTTTTCAGCACCTTTAATGACCTGAGGACATCTCAAAGTGCATTACAACAATAAGGTGCTTTTGTGATGTTACTGTTGTAATGTAGGAATGAGAGAAACCTACCAGCAAACAGCAAATTCCAAAAACAGCATCAATATTGGTTGGGTCAGAGTGGTGTTGGAAAAGCACAGCAGGTCAGGCAGCATCTGAGAAGCAGGAAAATCGACGTTTCAGGCAAAAGCCCTTCATCAGGAATAGAGGCAGGAAGCTTCCAGGGTGGAGAGATAAATGGGACCTCCACCCTGGAAGCTTCCTGCCTCTATTCCTGATGAAGGGCTTTTGCCCGAAACGTCGATTTTCCTGCTCCTCAGATGCTGCCTGACCTGCTGTGCTTTTCCAGTACCATTCTGATCTAAACTGTGGTTTCCAGCATCTGCAGTCCTCACTTTTACCTAGTCAATATTGGTTGAGACTGTTTGGCAGAATCATACATGCACATTGCTGTATGATTCAGGCAGGAGGCTGGAAGAACCCAGCAAACCAGGCAGTGTTGGGAGGTGGAGAAGTCAACGTTTCAGGTGTAACTCTTCTTCAGGATTACATCCAAAACGTCGACTTCTCCACCTCCTGATGCTGCCTGGCTTGCTGGGTTCTTCCAGCTTCCTGCCTGTCTACTTTGGATTCCATTATCTGCAGTTTTTTTGTCTCTAACCAAGTTTTACAGGTTCAGGCAGAGACTTCGATAAATTTATTAAGAATCTGTCAAAGTTATACAAGTTCTAAGAGCCTAAAGAAAAGCTTTCCAGTACATCAGTTTTCCAGTTTTTCATTCAGTTCTGTTCATGTTTTTGTGCCATTTCTTTGGAATGAATTTACTCAGCGAACATGTTCAGACTACCTTAGCAAAAGCAAGAAATCCCCGGTGATTAGTTTGGAATGTGGAAGCAGCGGAAACCATCTGGTACTGAATTACTTCTCTCCGTGATGTTAACAAGTGTTTTGGCAAATTATTACCTGGCAACATCCTGGTAACACATTACAATTTTCCATTTGGCATACTTGTTCAGAGGCTGACCTTTTGTTCACCGACACAGCATTTCCTCTTACATATGATCATGAGTTCCTTCTACACTCATGCAAAGGTTGATTCATTTTAGCAATGGGGGGGTCAAGGGGGCTGAGAGATAAGTGGGAAGGGAGTAGAGCTGGAGGTAAGGTAACTGGGAATAAAATAAATAGATGACGGTGGGGGCGTGATGGTGATAGATCAGAGTGGAGGGTGGAGCAGATAGGTGGAAAGGAAGATGGACAGGTAGGACAGGTCAAGAGGGCGGTGCTGAGTTGGAGGGTTGGATCTAGGATATGGTGGGGAGAAGGGAGATCAGGAAACTGGTGAAATCGACACTGGTCCCATATGATTGGAGGATCCCGAAGCGGAAGTTGAGGTGTTCTTCTTCCAGGTATTGAATAGCTAGAATTTAGCAATCGAGGAGGCCCAGGACTTGCATGTCCTTGGTGGAGTGGGAGGGGGATGGGGGAATAAAGTGTTCGGCCACAGGGCAGTGGAGTTGATTTGTGTGTGTGTTATAAAACAAACTGCTGACTCACGATCAGCCTGCACTGCTGGTGGTCATTTTCACCCTGCTGCCTCAGACAATGATGTCTTATCACTAACACTGGATACTCTTCAGTGGGTGACCTTATAAAGGTTTATAAAAATCTTGAGGGGCACAGATAAGGTGAATAGCAAAGGTCTTTCCCTTCGGGTTAGAGATTTCAAAACTAGAGGGTGCAAGTTTAAGGTGAGAGTAGAAAGATTCAAAAGAGACCTGAGGGTAAACTTGCTCACACAGAGTTTCTATATGGAAATGAATTGCCAGAAAAAATGGTACATGCAGGTACAGTTACAACATTTAAATGACATGAATAGGAAAGTTTTACAAGGATATGGGCCAACTGCAGGCAAACAGGACTAGCTTAGTTTGGGAAACTACTTCAGCATGGATGAGTTGGACCGATGGGTCTGTTTCCGCGCCTTTGACATGATGATTCTATCTGAGGACCAGTTCTCAAACCCATGGCTCAGCTCATGGTTTAGCAGGCTGCAATGATCTCCATGTTCCTTTCAGTTTTGGAAATTTGAGCAACTTAAAGAGGGCACCTTAACAGACTGGAGAAATGGGACCTTCATAAAGTCTTCCAAGGAAGTGGCAGGAACAGTGGTCAAACAATAGTATTCTCTCTGAAATGAACCTGACCAGTGGCAAGCTGCTAATAGCTGTAAATAACGTAGAATCCCTATAATGTGGAAACAAGCCTTTCAGCCCAGCAAGCCCACACCAACTGTCCAAAGAGTATCCCACACAGACGCATTTCCCTATTATTCTACACTTACCCCTGACTAATGCACCTAATCCACACATCTCTGAACACTAGGCAACTTACTAACTTGCACATCTTTGCATTGTGGGAGGAAACCTATGTAGACACCAGAGAACATGCAAACTCCACACAGACAGTCACCCAAGGTGGGAATCAAACCCAGGTCCCTGGTGCTGTGAGGCAGCAGTGCTAACAACTGAGCCATCCCAACTCTGCTGGGCGGGACATGCTGTTCTTTCACTTAATACCAGACTTCCAAAGCAACTTCTTGCCTCAGTATCCGGTCATGATAGGGTATTCCCAAAGAACAGCAAAACACTTTAAGGATGCCCTCAAGGCAGGTAGACAATATGACTGTGACCACTCAAAATGGAGAAGGTTCATTTAGGCCAGCCCTGAACACATTCGAAGTCTTCAGCGAGAATACACAGAAGTAAAGTCAAACTGTGGGAGACAACATACAAACCCCCAAACAATTCACCCACTCAACCTTCCAAGGACCACCTGCTCCTCATATGGTAGAGTCTGCATCGCAAACAGCGAGCCAATGAATAAGGACAAGGAGGATGAGGCGGCCATAGCTGACAAGAGAAGTCAGGAACAGCATAAAAGCAAAAGCTTACAATATGGTGAAGATTAACCTTAAAAAACCGGCAGAGGATAACTCAAAAAGCAATGAGGGGAGCAAATGAAAAATGAGAGTAAGCCAGCTAATACTATAAAAGGAGGTCACAAGAGTTTTTTTTTAGATGTCTAAAAAAGAGAAATAAAAGCGTGAACATTGAACCACTGAAAAGTTAGGCTGGAGAAGTAGTAATGGGCAACAATGAAATGACAGACGAATAGAATAGGTACTTCACAACTGTCTTCACAGTGAAAGACATCAGCAAAATACCAGAACTTCAAGAGATTGAGGGGCAGATGTGAGTGCAGTGGCCATCATTAAGAAGAAGGTGCTGGGGACACTGAAAGGTTCGAGGGTGGATAAATCACCAGAACAGATGGACGACATCCCAGAGTTGGCGTGGAGTTAGGGAATGTGCCAGAGGACTGGAAAATGGCAAATCTATTCCCCTGTTTAAGAAGGGAGGGAGGTGGAAGACATGAAATTATAGACCTGTTAGCCTCAGTCATCGGTAAGATTTTATGGTGAGATTGTGGAGTACTTGGAAGTGCATGGGTTAAATAAGGTTGAGTCAACACGGTTTTGTCAATGGGAATTTATGCCTGACCAATCTGCTAGAATTCTTTGAGGAGGCAATGAACAAGTTAAACAAAAGAGAGCCGACGGACGTGATCTGTTTGATTTCCAAAGGGCTTTTGACAAGGTGCCACACAGGAGACTGCTCAAAATGATGAGAGCCTGTAGTATTTGGGGCAACATGCTCGCATGCTTAGAGGATTAGCTGACTGTTAGAAGGCAGAAAGTAGAGAAAAGGGGTCTTTTTCAAGATGGCAGCCAAGGACTAGTGGAGTTCCACAGGGATCCATGTTGGGATAACAACTGTTTACATTATGCATTAACAATCTGGATGAACAAGCTGAGGACATTGTTGCTAAGTTTACAGAATGACACAAAAGTTCAGGGGCAGGTAGAGTTGAGGAAGCAGGCAGACGTGGACAGGGTAGGAAAGTGGGCAAAGAAGTGGCAGATGGAATAGAATGTGGGAACGTATGAGGCTATGCATTTTGACAAGGAAGAATAGAGCCAAAGACTATCTCCTAAATGGGGAAAGGCCTTAGAAATCTGAAGCACAATTGGACTGAATAGTCCCAGTTCAGGATTCTACTAAAGTTAACATACAGGTTCATTTGGCAGTTAGGAAGGCAAACGCAATGTTGGCATTCATTTCAAGAGGAGAATGTGAGGACTGCAGATGGTGGAGATCAGAGTTAAATGGTCATAGAGTCATAGAGAGATGTACAGCATGGAAACAGACCCTTCGATCCAACCCGTCCATGCCGACCAGATATCCCAACCCAATTTAGTCCCACCTGCCAGCATCCAGCCTATATCCCTCCAAACCCTTCCTATTCATATAACCATCCAAATGCTTTTTAAATGTTGCAATTGTACCAGCCTCCACCACTTCCTCTGGCAGCTCATTCCATACACATACCACCCTCTGCATGAAACAGTTGTCCCTTAGGTCTCTTTTATAGCTTTGCCCTCTCACCCTAAACCCATGCCCTCTAGTTCTGGACTCCCCCACCCCAGGGAAAAGACTTTGTCTATTTATCCTATCCATGCCCCTCATAATTTTGTAAACCTCTCTAAGGTCACCCCTCAGCCTCCGACGCTCCAGGGAAAACAGCCCCAGCCTGTTCAGCCTCTCCCTAAAGTTAAAATCTTCCAACCCTGGCAATATCCTTGTAAATCTTTTCTAAACCCTTTCAAGTTTCACAACATCTTTCTGATAGGAAGGAGACCAGAATTGCAAACAATATTTTAAATAATGTCCTGTACAGTTGCAACATGACCTCCCAACTCCTGTACTCGCTAGAAAAGCACAGCAGGTCAGGCAGCATCCGAGGAGTAGGAGAATCGATGTTTCGGATATAAGCCCTTCATCAGCACTGAGTTATTTCCAGAGGGCTAGAATACAATAATGGGGATGTACTGCTGAGGCTGTATAAGGCTGGGTCAGATGGTATTTGGAATGTTGTGAACAGTTTTAGACCCCTGTATCTGAGGAAGGATATGCTGGCCTTGCAGAGACTGCAGAGGAGGTTTACAAGAGTGATCCTGGAGATGAAGGCTTGTCATATGAGGAACAACTAAAGGCACTGGGTCTGTCCTCAGTGTTTAGAAGGATGAGGTTGGGTCTCATTGAAAGTTAGAGAAAACTGAGAGGTCTGGATAGAGTGGACATAAAGAAGATGTTTCCACTAGTGGGACACACAAGGACCCGAGGGCACAGCCTCAGATTGAAAGGATGACCCTTTAGAACTGAGATGAGCAGGAATATCTTCAGCCAGAGGGTAGTGAATCTGTGGAACTCATTGCTGCAGAAGGCTGTATAGGCCAAATCATTGAATGCATTTAAGTCAGGTTCTTGATTAATAAGGGGATCAACAGTTACACGGAGAAGGCAGGAGAATGGGGTTGAGAAACATAACAGCCATGATCAAATGGTGGAGCAGGTTTGAAAGGCTGAATGGCCGAATTCTGCTCCAATGTTTTATGGTCTACGTCATCTCTAAGAAATGTGTTTATGGGGTAATTCCACAATCTACTGCTGCTTGGAGAAAACAATGCTTGTGACAAGAATAGTTCAGGAAATCACAAGTCTAGTCCCTTTATTAAAATTAATGGACAGTTATTTAGGTTAAAGCCCTATCCACTACCCTAGTTTTGCCATGCACCAGGATTCTGGGCCCAGCATGATTCAGGTAGAGCCCATCCCATTGAAACAGCTCCCTCCTTGCAGAGTTATGGTGCCAATATCCCATGAATTTGAACCTGTTTTCCCAGGCCAATCTTTTAGCCACAAGTTTACCCCTTTAATCTTGTTAACCCTATGCCAATTTGTTCATTGCGCAGGTCATAATCCAGGCATCCAGTGTGGAAACAGGCCCTTCAGCCCAACAAGTTCACACCAACCCTCTAAAGAGTAATGCACCCAGACCGGCATGGTGGCACAGTGGTTAGCACTGCTGCCTCACAGCGCCTGAGACCCGGGTTCAATTCCCGCCTCAGGCAACTGACTGTGTGGAGTTTGCACGTTCTCCCCGTGTCTGCGTGGATTTCCTCCGGGTGCTCCGGTTTCCTCCCACAGTCCAAAGATGTGCAGGTCAGGTGAATTGGCCACGCTAAATTGCCCATAGTATTAGGTAAGGGGTAAATGTAGGGGTATGGCTGGGTTGCGACTTGTTGGGCCGAAGGGCCTGTTTCTATACTGTAATCTAATCTAATCTAATTACCCATTCCCCTATATTTGCCCCTGACTAATGCACCTAACCTACACACCCCTAAACACTATGGGCAATTTAACATGGCCAATTCACCTAAGTTGCACATCCTTGGATTGTAGGAGGATGCAGAGTGCCCGGAGGAAACCCACACAGACAGTGGGTGAATGTGCAAACTCTCCACAGACAGTCGCCCAAGGCTGGAATGGAGCCCGGATCCCTGGCACTGTGAGGCAGCAATGCTAACCACTGAGCCACTGTGCCGCCTTCACCTTGCTTAGCAAAGAATAATACTAACTTGATAGGAATTGTGAGTTGACAATGCAATTAAGACAGGCATCAGGAATAAAACAATACATTTAAATTAAATAATCTGCAAAGGTGGATTGTGCTGCCCTTCATTTTCTTCTGTCCATGTTCCATTTTTGAAAGTCACTTTCGAGTTCTGCAACGTAAAATTCAAAAAGGGCAAAATCACTAAAGTTGGAACAGTTGGATAGCAGAGATGTACAAGATCAATTCCCAGTTTGTTCTGAGTTGAATAAATGCAATAGGCTTTGTATCAAGAAAGGTATGACTAGTTTTGCAGTCCCAGGAATTTGAAAAGAATTATCATCTTGAGTTCCCTGCCTTAATTTTCATCCAGTGAGCTCTATTGTGAAGCACTCTGGGAACACTGAGGGTGATTTTCGAGATGCATCCAAATTGTACATGAATTTAGTGGATTTACACCTTGCCATCTAGATTGAAAGGTGGAGCCAAGGTCCAGTGATTTTCTTCCCAGTGTGGAGATGATTAGTGTAGGCAGTATGTCCTATTCAGTTGTACGGAGGTGCAGTGAGTTGAACATTGGGAGTGAGCTGCTGCGGAATTGAAGCGAAAGTTGCAGTTTTACAGATATACCTGATCATTAAGGTATAGTGGGCAAGTGAGGAAAAGGTCATTTCTTATTTTTGTCTGGTAATTAGTGAACATTACCTACTGGCTATATGATATATGGCAGCAATGTATTGCATTGAACATAGTGCCAGATTGCACAGCTAAGCTCTAGAAATGTAAGAGCTTCTAAAATAACTACTGTTCTGTAGGCTGACTTCTTCATCAAAACTATTTCCTACTACAAACATTTCAGGCGTGAGAAAGTTTTGCTTCAATT
This sequence comes from Chiloscyllium plagiosum, assembly GCF_004010195.1. Lineage (NCBI taxonomy): Eukaryota > Metazoa > Chordata > Chondrichthyes > Orectolobiformes > Hemiscylliidae > Chiloscyllium > Chiloscyllium plagiosum. The sequence goes on along the minus strand of NC_057714.1, from coordinate 91,949,085 downwards.
GCAAGCTAACTGAAATTCGACTTGAGAATATCTGTTCACACTGGATCTTCAGCTGTTTCACTAACTACCACAGCTGCTTAATTGTAGCGGGAGGTACACATAAGGTATTAATGCCAAACTCCACCTATTTGCTTTACCTGAATGTCTATGTGGGAGTTCATTTAGTAAGTGTTTAGATGTTAAAAAGCCAGCCACATCTCTACAAGGTATACTTCTTCCAATTAATGGGAAAGGGAAAGGTCAGACTATTGGAGCCTTATGTAATGTTAATTGGGCCCTCACTCTATTCAATGGGTCACATAACATGACCCTCACAGCACAGCCTGCAGGCACAAAAGCAAGGAACTATTAAAGAAATGCAACGTCTTTCATACACAAGAGAGGGATATTGCTGGCATGTTGAAAAACTAATCTGAAATATGTGCTAGGCAAAAAAAATTGAGTGGCAATTTATTCTCAAAACTATTATCTTTAGTGCATTTAAAATATTTAATTTTCCCTATAATGCAGAATATGCAATGTAATATCATAAAATCTTACAGCACTGAAGCAGGCCCTTTGGTCTATAGTGTCTACGCTGATACTTTCTAAGAACTGTTCAGTTAACCCCCTTTCCTCCGCTTTTCTTTCCCATAGCTTTGTAAACTTTTAATTGCCAGCTATCTACTCATCTTTTCTTGTAAAAGTTATGATCCGATCTACTTCCATCACCTTTTCAGGCAATATATTCCACTTACACTCTACTAGTATAACTGTGCTATTAATAAGAAGTACAGAAGTGTATTTAAGCACTACAGTTAGAAATTATTTCAATTTTTTTCCCTTAGTCATTCATAGGACATGGGTATCACTGGAATGGTCAACATTTATTACCCATATCAAATTGACCTTATGGCAACATTACTGAAAGTATCTTTCAATACAAAATATATTCATTTAAGTAACTATTGAACTTGCTTCAACAGAACATTAGTATGGTGTTTTCAATAAGTAGTCTAGTGATATTATTATTCTACTACTGCTGCCTCAACTCTGGAAAATATTCCCCGAACCTCTGTACCACTTTCTTCTCCTTCATGACACTTCTTAAAATCTATCTGCTTGACCGAGATGTTTTCCATCTGTCTGAGTAGTGTATTATGTCACTCAGTGTGTAAAGTCCTTGGGATATTTATCACATGAAGGACTTTCTAAATGCAAGTTGTTGTCGGTGTACAATGGGACAAAGAGCGTTACATTTTGTGTGAAGCTGCTTACTCTGTTATGTTCATCCATTTTAAATAGGTTGACAGATCAGTTTCGACAGAAGAGAAATCTAAAGGAAAGTGTGCCACATTTCACCTAACTGTGCCCCACACCGTAAGTTAAGTACCTCCATGGTGCAATGGCGCAATGGGTTACTGAGATATTGAGTACTCACAGTTATAGAGTGTAGAGGTTGCACTCTTATCATACTTTTGAATGAACAATATCAAACAGTAGAACTCAAAAGCAGGTGTAAAAGAATGAAATACAAATAAGAGCAGCAACTGGCAGCATCATAAAATGCAATATTTTTTTCATATTGCCTGATTTCCTGTGCATTAAAAACTATTTACATTTAGCACCATACTCAAGATCAGAATACCAATGAACTACTTCTGAATAGTCACTGTTGTAACATAGAGAAACACAATAGCTATAAAATGGGGACTAACACTTCAGCGCAGCACACCCTCCTGGTATTGCCCTAAAATGTCAGCAGAGATTATGTCTTTAACTCTCTGGAGAAGAGCTCACAGCCACAACTTTAAAAAATTCAGCATGCTATCCTGGCCTTATATCTGTAACTGGATTATTAGAAAGTAGTGAATAACTTGCATTTGCTGTTCCCAGAATAAATTGTACTTCCTCTATGATTGATTGTTTGTAAATAAGCTGACCTTGCATTATTGCATAAGATGAACAAATGGCAATGCAAGAACCCTAATGATCAGATTACAGACAATGTCATATCTGACACTAGTATTTCCTATATAAATACGTGTAAGAACCCTCATTTCATCTCCTTCCTGAAGAAATTATGCGTCACAAATATTTAATAATCACCGGATTATTGAAATTTAAGGCATCAACTTGTAACAATAATAGTAATTTTGCAGAATGGGCATAGCAAGCAGAGACAGGTTCAAAAGAAGCCAAAGCTGAGGAGGAATTTGATCTTTGAACTTCTTGACCCCAGAGAACAGTGGAAGCTCAGAAATTAAACATACTCATGATTAATTGGACAAATTTTTGATCTGCAAGACAGCTATGGAAATGGTGGTATGACCCTGATCAGATCAGCCATGCTATTGACTGATGTAGCAGACTCCAAAAAGCCAACTGGTCTACTCCTGCTCCCATTTCTTGTCATCAGCCACCAGTTGTGTATATCTTACCACTGACTTGCTGACTCAGTTGAAAACTCCATCAATTCAAATCTGGCTCGAGAAGCAAAAGAGTAACATGCAAGTTCACCAGCATGCAAACATCATGAATGTCAGGCCAGAGGGAATACTTTATAAAAATCGGAAGAACTGTGGATGCTGTAAATTAGAAACAAAAACAGAAGCTGCTGGAAAAGCACAGCAAATCTGGCAACATCTGTAAAGAGAAATCAAAGTTAACATTTCGGGTCAGGTGACCCTTGCTCAGAACTGGGGAACTCAGCGGTCACCAGACCCAAAACGTTAACTCCGATTTCTCTCCACAGATGCTGCCAGATCTGCTGAGCTTTTCCAGCAGCTTCTGTTTTTGTTAGAGGGAGTACTTTGGACAAGACTGTAAAAGCTGTGTTGTTGGAACAAAGCTGCAGCCTGTGGGATCCTCCAGCACTGCCAGCAACTGTTTATATTTGCAGCTGCTATTTCTTTGGGATACAATATCTCATGAGATACCTCCGCCCCATATTATAACACTGCATCTGCAGTTAAGAGCGCCTGCAGAGACAATGATGTAACATAAATGCAGCTTGTGAAAGCAATGTTATTTCATTGCGTGGTTATTAGCTCCGTATTAAACCATTTGTAACAATCTTCAAATCTGCACAGCCAGGACTGGATGTTATATAATGTGGAATAGGGTACACACATAAACAGTACATAAAACCCTCAGCCTTGATTAGATTACACTGCTCTAGGAAATCTGTAGCTGTTTCCTTCGGTATTAGATCTTGTACCTAACTTTATCTTGAACATGCTGCAACTGAAAGAACTAACTAAAATCAGTATTTACTAGACAGCTATTGACACTGCCCTGCTTCAGTGAAACAAACTAATACTACTACAATTTGGGGGTGTATATTTCCAAGTGAGTTTCATGCACTTGAAAGAGAATATAAAATCTCATGAGTTTTGCAACGTAATTTCACTACTCTGTAAAAATTCTCCTAATGTGTCTTGGCTTGTTGCAGAGTGTTTTTTTTTCTCAGCTTCTCTGACTAAATTTCAGGAAAATTCTAAAGTTTCTCAATTCTGCAACTGCATTCCTATGTGATGACCTATTACTTTCTATCGTCTTTCATTGTGTATTCTTTGTCAATTACCCGGATTAGGTAATATAGTTTTCCTGTATGGTGCTCTGACAGCTTTATGCTGACAACAACCCTGCCTTCGGGCAGCAACAGCACTGTGGGAGAGAAACTGTGCAGCTATTCGATAGATACTGAAACTGGCTCTCGAGACTGATAAGGCTGCAATGCCAGATCATATTTAGTGAATTTCTGGTGTAAGCTAAATGCTCAAGATGGGAGAGGAATAAAACTGTCAATGGTCTTGTGTCCTTTCCACTGAGTGACCTTGCATGGATTGCATGGAATGATCAAAATGATGTTAGGATCATATTTGCCCATGATAAACCCCACTGTAGTGACACACACATAAAGAATGGAAGGTAGGCTGAAATAGAGGGTGGAAGAAGTCGCTGCCTTCAGGAGATTAGAAAGAGTTAGGGAAGGAATATTTATCATTTATAAATTGCAACAAATGTGCGTTTAAAAGGATATTTGAAGAGAAGCAAAACAACTAACATATTGCAGTCAGGTTGTCGGTTTGCTTGCTAAGCTGGCGGGTTTGTTCTCAGACATTTCATCACCAGGCTAGGTAACATCATCAGTGAGTCTCTGGTGAGCATTGGTATTCTGTCCCGCTTGCTGTTTATGAGTCTTGGTCTGTTGTGGTGGGTGATATCATTTCCGGTTCTGTTTCTGAGTGGTTGGCAAATGGGGTCCAGATCTATATGTTTGTTAATGGTGTTCCGGCTGGAATGCCAGGCCTCTAGGAATTCCCTTGCATGTCTTTGTTTAGCCTGTCCCAAGATAGATGCATTGTCTCAGTTGAGCTAGTGACCCTCTTCGTCTGTGCGTATGGATAATAGTGATAGTCGGTTATGTCTTTTGGTGGCTAGTTGGTGCTCATGTATCTTGGTAGCTAGTTTCCTGCCAGTCTGTCCAATGTAATGTTGTTGTAGTCCTTTCAGGATATTTTGCAGATTATGTTCATTCTGGCCGTGGGTATGGACTCCTTTAAACTTGCCAACAGTTGTTTTAGTGTGTGGGCTACCATGATGCCATGGGGCCGAAGTGGTCAAGTGGTCATCTCTGAAATATGGTTGATGTATGGTTGGGTGACTAGAGTCTCTGGGCATGCTGTGTCTTCCTGTTTAGGTCCGTAGTTCAGACCAGCATTTACAGGAAAGCCAAACATACAGACCAGATACTCAACTACAGAAGCAACCATCTCAACACCCATGAACTGAGCTGCATCAGGACACTATTTAAATGAGCTATGGTACACTATAGCACCCCAAAACTATGAGAAGCTGAGGAGAAACATTTATACAATGTATTCAGGAACAATGGTTACTCAATAAGAGCAGTCAACAACAGCAGACCTAAACAAGATGACACAACACCCCAAAGACTCTAGCCAACCTCCCATCCCACTATCAAAGACATTTCAGAGATGACTGCCAGGTTACCCTGGCCCCTAGGCATCATGCTACCACACAAACCTATTACCCCACTAAACAACTACTGATGGATTTAAAGGACCCCATACCCACAATCACAGAACGGACATGATATACAAAATACCCTGCAAGGACTGCAACAAACATTACATTAAACAAACGGGCAGGAAGCTAGCCATCAGGATACATGAGCACCAACTAACCACCAAAAGCTAACTTTTACTGATATCCAAAAACACGGACAAAGAGGGACATCAGTTCAACTGGGACAATATATCCATCCTGTGTCAGGTCAAACAAAGACACACACAGCAATTCTTGGAGGCCTGGCTTTCAAGCCGGAATTCCATTAACAAAATATAAATCTGGACCCCATTTAACAACCTCTCAGAAACAGAACCTGAAATGATATCACTCACCACAACAAACTGAGACACATAATTAGCAAGCGGGACAGAGCACCAGCACTTCACCGGAGGCTCACTGATGATGTCACCTTGCATGATGACGAAATGTCTGAGAACAGACCCATCAGCTCAGTGAACAAACTTACAACCTGATCCACAACCTGAGCTACAAATCTTTTCCACAATCTCAGATATTACAATCTCCATTAAAACTAATAACCTTTGAAAAGAAATTCAAGCTTCCAGTTAATATCGGGAAGGGATGATACAAGAAGATTTCACCTTATTAAAAAATTACAGCATCATTGACTAAATATTGTTTTGTAGGCAACTTACAGTTTTGTTATGAACCAGACTACACCCCCTCCAAATATATTAAGAAGATAGCCTAGCTCCTGACTTTTTCTTATTTTAAAGGTATGTGTAACGCATTGCATTCCAGATGTAATTAGATTGGTTAAAGTACTCAACTTTAAGCAAAATACACATTATTTTTACACTATAGTTAAAATACAGACTAAATAAAAATAAAAGAAAATATTTGTCTTAACTGTAATTCTATTGAAATGCCTAACAAAATAAAATATGTAGATTAACTACTACTAATTAACTGTTCCAATATAGTAACATCCCTTGGCAATGGCAAATTCAGTAAAATATATTGTCTCACATACAATTCTAGTAGCAGGAAGAGAATTCTAGCTCTTAGCTGTAACAGAGAGGAATAAGAGCTCCCACATCCAGCTTCAAGACCCCAACAATTGCTGAAAGCTAAAACTAAAACTCCTGGTTGTATGGGAGCTTGACCCCACCCATTCAGGCTGCTTCTATTGTTCCAACTTTTAAAAAAGTCCAAAGTCTCACAAGCTGTTTACTTTATTGGCTTTGAATAGTCTGTACATAAGCTCTGTCTCAACCTTTCTTCATAAAAAAGGACAAAATTCACCCTTAAAAGCCATAGCATTGTCACACTTTAAACTTTAGAGCTGAATGCCCCCCTTTATTTTTAAAACAGCCAAGTATACATTCTGCGGCCTTTAAGTGGATATTCAGTGGTCTCAAATACAGTCCAAATTGATTTTGAGCTTCTATGGATTTATCTCTGTGCTTTTCCTCTCTCAGCCTGGTAACTTTAACTCCAGGATTGTCTTTCATGTTGAATATTTTCCTAGAAATTCTCATTGCAGTTAGAGCAAGGTGAATATTCAAGCATTTTTTTAACAGCTTATTTAGAATTTAATCTTTTGCTTCTAAGTGTGAACACCCACCACATTTTTGGTTAGTGAAATATTTTCAAGATTTTCAGCCTACAGCAACTCTCTCTGCTGGATCCAAACAGACTAGTAATTGTCTGTGAGTTTTCAGAAATATTGGAGAAAGCAAGTCCTTATGAAGATCCATGTTTATGGCAATATACATCACATGGGCATTATATCCAGATTAAAATGCCGATTAGCAATTCTTGAGACTACAATTCTCTTTTATCTTAGAAGTAAATTGTGAATTTAAAGCCTAATTATTTATAACCTGACATTCTCAATACCTTCATGGAAATTTGGAGACCAGAACAGTCTAATCTCTGCTAACACAAATACTCATGCTATTATCTCCAAGTATGAACTCTTTACACTTTCCTCCTTGCAAAACCATCTGGTACTTCCTTTAATCTCATTACTTCCTCCCCCAAAACTATTGTCAGGCAGATTTCAGAGTGAGTCGCCTGAACCACTTCATTTTTGCCCTAAATAAAGGCACAATCCCAAGACATATCTAACTTTTAAATTTCAGAAAGTTGATAAGTAGTTCATTAACTGTAAAAGTCATCATGCAGTCATAGGGAACATATTAGAGAAAGTAATCCAAGAGCAAAGCTTGGAACATCTAAATATTCCATTGACCAGATCTGAAAGGACTTTACATTTATTTATATTTGTTCTTGGGGCATGAGTGAAACTAGAAACATTTATTGTCTATTCCTCATTATCCTGAGAGTCATAGGTCAACATCTTTAATAAGATTCCTTCCTCCTCTCTCTTTCTCTGTTCTTCCAAAGCTTTATTTTCAACTTAAAACAATCAAATTAGAATGGGGTAAGTAATTGTCGACACAAACTTTCCTCTATTTATGTGTTCCTCTCTTTGTCTTATGGTAGTTAGAATTTAGAATAGAAAAAACAGCTAGGTGGGCCTGGCTGAGGTCTGAAGAAGGGTCACTGGGCTCGAACCGTTAACTCTGCTTTCTCTCTCCACAGATGCTGTCAGACTTATTGAGTTTCTCCATCAACTTCTGTTTCTGTTTCAGATTTCTGCAGCTGTTTGTTTCATTTTTGAAATCAGTATATCTGTACAATTGGAGCAAATTAATGGCATCAGCCTGTTAATAAATTGCAGGGAAAATGATCAATTAGCATCAAAATACAGCTGTTTTAAAAAAGATTATGTTAAATAAAAATCAAATATTGGGGCAAAAATTGTAACAGACAGGAAGATTTCATGTGGAAATTAAGACTGATTATATCCCCTCTCCCCATTCTTTTCATTAATCCCAGTTTCTTGCCGCTCCAGCCAGAACTCCTCTTCTCTGTCTCTTCTTTTTCTTTCTTTGCTTTTTCTCTCTCTCTTTTTAGCAGCTTTGGAGCAGCGTGCGAAGAAGTGAGTCCTGGAGCGGTGTGTGGGGAAGTGAGTCCTGGAGTGGTGTGTGGGGAAGTGAGTCCCAGAGTAGCATGAGAGTAAGTGTTACGACACTGGGTAAACCCCTCTGCTAATTTAAACCAGCAACACAGAAAAGATTCACCCCATGCTATAATCTGTTAAAATTCAAGAGGCAAATAATTATCCCATAAGTCACTACATAAAGTAAAAATTAACAGCTTTTTTTAAAGTCTAAGAGAGAATAATTAACTAACAACTATTTACAATTCCTTTCTCTAAACCTATCTTTTACCTTCCCCTCCATAATACTGGTCTGATAAAACAAAATCCCGATTCTGCTTTACAAAAAAATCACATTTCAAAACCAGTCAGCTTAGCCGAGTGTCCTCCGTAGATTTTCTTCTGTCTTTTTTTCTTCTTAGGGATTCTGCTTCACAGGTCTTTGATAGGTAAAGGTACCTTTATGAGAGCAGTTTTGCGGACAGTCTGTATTCCTCTGCTTTTGTTGATGCTCTTTGCCACTCTGGGTAACTGTTCAAAATGTCTGATAGTTATACTCCAAAGCATTGGCTTGTTTCTTTGGTTGTAATATTGTCAAAATACTAAATTCAAACTTGATTGGAATTTGGTATCTTGGGGTCATAATCTAAACTGATTGGCCGAATTTGAATTTGTTTTTTGTATCCAGGCAACACAGCTCTTAGCTAGTTGTGTGACCAAATGTTACATTGTTACCTTGTTCAGAACACTGAGCTAGCCAGAAATGTCAGCTCCCTTAAAAGTACAGTACACCCACATCTTCATAACAAAAGTCCTTGAGCAGCCTGTAGGGAATTGAGTCCCAGAGTAGCATGAGAGAAATCTGCCCTGGAGAAATGTGCAGGGAAACGTGTCCCGGAGTAACACGAGGGGAAATTATTCCAGGAGCAGCATGCAGAGAAACAAGTCCCAGAGCAGCACAAGGGGAAACAGGTCCCAGAGTAGCACAAGAGGAAATGAGCCTCGGAGCATGAGAGGGAAAGCAGTCCCTGAGCAGTCTGTGGGGAAACGAGTCACTGAGCCATGTGTGGGGAAACGAGTCACTGAGCAGTGTGTGGGGAAACAAGTCCTGGAGTAGTGTGAGGGGAAATGAGTCCCTGAGTAGCACGAGGAGGAATGACTCCCAGAGCAATGTAAGGGAAAGCAATCCCTGAGCAGTGTGCAGGGAAATGAGTCCTGGAGCAGCACAAGGGGAAACGAATCCCAGAGTAGCACGAGGGAAAGCAGTCCTGACCAGTATGTGGGAAAACGAGTTCCACAGCAGCGTGAGGGAAAGCAGTCCCTGAGCTGTGTGTGGGGAAACAGGTCCCAGAGTAACAAGAGGGGATATGAGTCCCAGAGTAGTGCAAGGGAAAGCAGTCCCTGAACAGTGTGTGGGGAAACAAGTCCCGGAGCAGCGCAAGGGGAAACAAGGTCCAGAACAGCGCGAGGGGAAATGGGTCACAGGGTAGATGGAGGAAAAGCAGTCCCTGAGCAGCGTGAGGGGAAACGAATCCCGGAGCAGCGTGAAGGGATCGAACTCTGGAGCAGCACAACTTGCCTTGGTGCAGCTGAGTGCTGGCAAGGAACAGTCAGACCACATGCTGAGCTACTGCTATTTGAAATTCTTCACCAGACTGTAATGTCAATACTTTAACTAAGTTATAATTATCTTATTTCTAAGTCTTTTTTAAACACTGTAAGTAATGATACTACTTTTCCGTTTATTCCTCTTTTGTATCCAAGATTTGTACCTCTTTACTTGTACTTATGATGGTGCTATTAGAAGGCAGCCATTTTAAAAACTTTACATTGTACTCCTCTACATCTGTACTGGAGTACGTGACAATAAAGGATATTCTATTCAAAAAATTCTCAAACTCTCTTAAAGTCTACTCTCGTGCTATCTCCCACAAATTAATACATAATTAAAGTATTTAGGACACATAAGGAAAGCTGCAACAAATATTGTATTGACCAAGATGGGAGAAGTGCCCTATATCGCTTTAGTCCCACTACTTCAAAGGACCTTTAGTTATTTTACCCAGTGTCTGACATAGCCAACCGTATGCTTTCTCTATTCTAGATTTAGAATAAATGGATCTATCAACCAGTTCCGAAATCAATAACAAATCATTGATTTATTATCAAGCAGAATATATTCTGCAAAACAGCAGAATTGGTTGGTGTGCATACTTTGTAATATGAAATTATGAGAAATCTTTACCTCTTTGAATAATCCAAAACACACATACAAACATGCATATACTGGTTAAAGGGAATAAAATAGATTTCTCTTTGCGGATATTCATTTTGGGGAAGAAAACGTCTTTGGGTAATAATGATGATTTCTTGAAGGAAAGAAAAGGATGAAATGTGGAATGTTCATTTGGCTACCAATCTAGCATTCTTCCAATGAGGTTGTTTTCTCTGGGATCTTAACTAATGCAGCTCGCTCAAGAAATACAATATTAACATATTTTCCAACCACACTACAAGAGGACAATCAGGTTTCACCCTGGATTCACATCAAGGGTGTATCAGCAACAAGCAAGATATGCAGAGTTGAGAGTGTGTTGCTGGAAAAGGACAGCAGGTCAGGCAGCATCTGAGGAGCAGGAGTATCGACATTTCGGCCAGAGCCCTTCATCAGGAATCATTCCTGATGAAGGGGTCCGGGCCGAAACATCGATTCTCCTCCTCCTCGGATGCTGCCTGACCTGCTGTGTTTTTCCAGCAACACACTCTCAACTCTGATTTCCAGCATCTACAGACCTCACTTTCGCCAAGATGAGCAGAGTTGCCTATTATTCAGCAAGATTCCACAATGAATTTTGAAAGCATACAAAACAGGTGACCTCAGCAAACACGTCCAGCAATCTGCTGAAACCATATGTTTTCTAAAAATGCCTTGATTAAAAAGAAGTTCTAATGTACATTTTTATTGACTTTTTTAGAAAAACATTCTAGGTATTTCCACAGAAAGTGAAATAAGTCCATTTTCTTACAATTCTCCAAAACTCACGTTCTCAAAAATATTAAACATGAAGCCTTCATAATAATGCCAATTTAAAAATTAGAACACCATCTTATATTCTCTTTCTTATATTGCAGTGAACATCGAATTTCATGATTCATGTGTTTTAGAGGAGTAACTTTAGTTTTAGGAATTAAAGTACGATATGTAAGATAAGTAGAAACATTTGGATTTGAGAAATGAGTAAGCACCCCTAAGGACAGTTCATTTTTACTTCATGTGGTCAGAGGTGAAAATGGAAATAAAATAAGCTCAAGCTTTTTTTGCTCAAATTTCTTTCTAATGGTGAGATATCTATGTTGCCTTAATAATGATTTTAAATTAGATATGCAGTTCCCAGACTAAAGAAGTTTGAACACTTTCATAAATTTAGGAGAATTTTGGGGAAACCAGCAAATCTTAAGGAAAGGACCATTAATTCCATTAGGGATTTATATTTGTCATGATGGTGAAAGATCATTTGTTTTGTATATTATTGCTCGGTGAAGCAGCTAGAGACATTTGGCAACCACTGCTTGTGCTATTTGTCATTTCACTGAATTGACAGAACAGAATAAGATCTTAATAAAATGAAATTTAAAAACTGCAGATGCTGATGATCTGAAACAAAAACAGAAACTTCTAGAGAAACTCAGCATGTCTGTCAGCATCTGTGGACAGAAAACAGAGTTAACATTTGAAGTCCAGGGACTATTCTTGAGAACTAGATGACACTTGTTCAGAAAAGAAATAGATGTGAGCTAGGCCTGCATTTTAAATAGAGAAGATTCTAACTTCATCATTCATTGCATGGAATGTAGGTGGGAGCTTGCCCTCATTTCAAAGGTAGATGATGGTGGAAAAGATTTGCCTAGTTTGGAGCAGGAGGAAGCAATCAGCAGTAAGCTGCATGATAAATACAAGCTGTTTACTTGGAGACAGCACAGAGAGAGGTGAGCATCTGCTGGGAGCCGTAAAGCAGCCTGTGGCTATCCAAAACCAGGACAAGGAGCACAGAGTGAAACCTAAGCTTGAGCTGAGAAGTCTTAAAGTGTGTGGGACTGAAAAATGTTTGGAGGATTCCTTAGCTTTATGCTTAGTCAAAAAACTAATTAAGGGTCCTCACGAAATCTCACACATCGAAGATCAGCTGAAACACTGAAGAGAAATTAAACATGAGAATAAGATCAGGCCATTCAGCCTATTGAGCCTACTCTGGCATTTAATACAATTGTGGGCAATTAAACACTCCAATGTCTTTTATGTACACTATCCTCATAACCATTTGTGCCATTGTTAATCAAAAATTTACCAACCTCAGAGACCGATTTTCCACAGCCCTTTGGGGTTCAGAATTCCCAAGGTCATCACCCTCTGAGTAAAGATATTTTTCCTCATCTCAGTCCTTATTTTTACATTGTGTCCCCTGGTTCTACATTCCCTGACCAGGCGAGTCATCTTCTCTGCATCTGCCTTGTCTATCCCCTTAAGTATTTTGTACATTTCAGTGAGATTGCCTCTCATTCTTTGAAATGTGAGAAAATACAGTCCCAATTTGCCAAATCTCTCTTCGTAGTAGAATCCCACCATCCCAGGAACAAGTCCGGTGAACCCCCATTTCTCTTCCACTATGGCAACAATATCTTTCCCATGACAACAAGACTAAAACTGTAGACAATACTCCAGGGGCAGTTTAATTCAGCTCTGATACATGGAAGCAAGACATCACTATTCCTGTACGCATACTCCTCTTGCAATAAAAGTTAACTTCCCATTTGCCTTCTTAATAGCTTGCTACACCTACATGTTAGGCTTCGGTGACTTACTTAATCCATGGCAGTACCTTATCTCCTGTACCATGTTCTTTAATTTTGCTAACCAACTTCTTGTAGGGTATATTTTAAAAGCCGTCTGAATGTCCAAATGCATGTAAACATCTCTTTAACAATTTTGATAGCAGCATCCTCAAAAACAGTGAATTCTAAAGAGTTGTTCCATATTTGGTTGAATTCCACAAGGAGAAGTGAATGGACAATGCAACTGAGACTGCAGACTGCATGTTGGTCATCTTTGCTTTCTTGTTATCCACGGCAAAGGTTGTTTTGTTCAAAAGCATGAAATCTGTGGTGCAATTTCTTTCAGACAATCACTGAGTGTTTATATTTCTTTTAAATGTTAATGGTCTCTATGAGGACTATACTATTATGCATGCAAAAGAAGTTGTTTTATAACTTTGTGCATCTTATATTTTAATTCTCAGTCAGAAGCTTAACTTAGCAAGACTTTGCTTGAAATTCATCAATTAGTTTTTCACAATTGTTAAAAGAAAAGCTATTAAGCAGGAAAAAAAGTAAGGAGACATATTTCACCAGTTTGGGAAATTAGGTACATTTCATAATTACCGATGAGAGCATCTACAATCCTGTCATTGTACCATAGCTCTATAAAAGATGTCAATTTCAACTCCCAGGGTTAGGAAGAAGCTGATGTTTTCCAACAAAAACATGAAGGTACTAAAAAAAAGGACAAATAATTTGCTGGATAAATTCAACATAAAATATGTACTTTTTGAATTTATTGCCTTGGGCCAACAATCTTCAGTTCCTTCCCCAATGTACTTCCTCTCATCATAAGGTCAGAGTGGGGTATTCACTAATGTTTGCACAAAGTTCACTACCATTTGCAATTACTCAGATACTGAAGCAGACTGCCAATCTATATGAAGACCTGGACAACATTTAGTACATGTGGCAAATAACATCACACCACACAAAGGCAAAGTAATAACCATCTGCATCAAGAAAGAATGTAACCATCTCCCCCTAACACTTACTGACATCATCAATGTTAAAGCACTGATCATCAATAGAGTGAGGGGTCCTCATTCTTATGCAGTTTTTTTCAGATGGAGGATGACTTGCTTTCACTTTGGTTCCATGGATTCTGAGATGGTTGTTTAGACCAATGTGTTATGTACAGAAACAAAAACTGAAATTGCTGGAAAAGTTCAGTAGGTCTGGCAGCATTGGTGAAGAGAAATCAGAGTTAACGTTTCAGGTCTGATGACCCTCCCTCAGTGCTTCTTTCTGAATGGGCTTATTCATTTTGCTCAGTCGAACGTCAGGCTCCCTTACCATTGAATCTCTTAGGAGATGTTTTTAGGACATCCCAAAATCATTTCCTAATTTCTTTCCATGAGTTTCATAAGCTCATGAGTTGAGCACTTCTCCAGTGTAATGAGGTTCCGTCTGTAAGTCAAGTCTCTGAAATGTATAAGACTTCTGCCCAGTAAATCATGACTTAAGACACAGATTGAGATCTTAGTTCTCAAACTCTCTTTTGCTCAATCTGGCACATTGGAAGTGGTGATGAACATCATCAAACTATAAGACATAGGAGGAGAATTAGAGGGGAAGAATGGTCTGCTCCACCATTCAATGAGACCATTGTTGATCTGATAATTTTCAATTCCACATTCCTGTCTATTCCTCATAAGCTGATTCCCTTTCTGATTAAATATCTTAGAGTCAAACAACACAGAGACAGGCCCTTTAGCACAAACTGGTCCATGCCGACCAAAATGTCCATCCACGATAACCCCATTTTCCTGCACTTGGCCCATATCCTTCTAATCCTTTCCTATCCATGTATTTGTCCAAATGTCTTTTAAATGTTGTTAATGTACTCACCTCAACCACTTCCACTGGGAACTCATTCCATATGCGTACCACCCTCTGTGTAAAAAGTTGTCCCTCAGGTTCCCTTTTATTCTTTCCTCTCTAGCCTTAAACTGATGCCCTCTAATCCTCGATTCCTCAATTGTGGGAAAAAAGGACTGAGTGCATTCACCCAATCTATGCCTCTCATGATCTTATACACTTCGATACCTGGGGAATGTGCCAGGACAAGTGGTAGAAATTGCGGTCGGGGATTACTTTGGGAACAGTGACCACAATTCTGTAAGTTTTAGAATACTCATAGATAAAGATGAGAGTGGTCCGAAGGGAAGAGCACTAAACTGGCCAATTATATCAAAATTAGGCAGGAGCTCGAAAATGTGGATTGGACTTAGCTATTTGAAGGGAGGTCCACATTTGATATGTGGGAGGCTTTCAAAGATGGGTTAAAGATAGTGCAGGACAGGCGTGTCCCGTTGAAGGCAAAGGATAGGAAGGGCAAGATTCGTGAACCATGAATGACAGAAGAAATTGCACGACTAGCCAAGAGGAAAAGGGAAGTGGACATAAAGTCTAGGCAGCTAAGAACAGAACGGGCACTGGAGGAACATCAGAAGAGTAGGACAAGTTTTAAACGAGGTGGCACAGTGGCACAATGGTTAGCTCTGCTGCCTCACAGCGCCAGAGACCCAGGTTCAATTCCCGCCTCAGGCAACTGTCTGTGTGGAGTTTGCACATTCTCCCTGTGTCTGCGTGAGTTTCCTCCGGGTGCTCCGGTTTCCTACCACAGTCCAAAAATGTGCAAGTTAGGTGAATTGGCCATGCTAAATTGCCCCGAGTCATAGAGATGTACAGCATGGAAACAGACCCTTCGATCCAACCCGTCCAAGCCGACCAGATATCCCAACCCAATCTAGTCCCACCTGCCAGCACCCGGCCCATATCCCTCCAAACCCTTCCTAT
>NC_057714.1:91876282-91931422 GCF_004010195.1 Chiloscyllium plagiosum | reverse complement strand
TACCCTGAAGGTTGCTGCACAGGTGGATAGAGTGGTCAAGAAGGCATATAGTATTGGATGGGGTATTGAGTATAAGAGCTGGCAAGTCATGTTAAAATTTTACAAGACATTGGTTCAGCCGCATTTAGAATACTGTGTACAGTTCTGGTCGCCACATTACCAAAAAGATGTGGACGCTTTGGAGAAGGTACAGAGAAGGTTTACAAGGATATTGCCTGGTATGGAAGGTGCTAGCTATGAAGAGAGGTTGAGTAGGTTAGGTTTGTTTTCATTAGATAAAGGAGATTGAGGGGGGACCTAATTGAGGTTTACAAAATCATGAAGGGTATAGACAGGATGGATAGAGACAAGCTTTTTCCCAGGGTAAAGGATTCAATAACAAGAGGTCACACTTTCAAGGTGAGAGGTGGAAAGTTTAAGGGGGATACACACGGCATGTACTTCACACAGAGGGTGGTGGGCATTAGGAACACGTTGCCAGCAGAGGTGGTAGAGGCAAGCACAGTAGATTCATTTAAGATGCTTCTGGACAGATGCATGAGGAGTTGGGGAACTGAGGGGTACAGATGCTTAGGAATTGGGCGACAGGTTTAGACAGTAGATTTGGATCAGCTCAGGCTTGGAGGGCCGAAGGGCCTGTTCCTGGGATGTAAATTTTCTTCGTTCTTTATTCTTTGATAAGGTCCATTCTCTCCCATGTTCTAAAGAAAAATGTTCTAACTAGTCTAACCTCTTCCTATAACTCAGGTCATTGAGTCCAGGCAATGTCCTTGTATATTTCTTCTGCACTCTTTCCACTTTAATAATATCCTTCTTATAACAAAGTGACCAAACTGAACACAATACTCAAAGTGTGACCTCACCAATGTCCTACATAACTGCAACATAACTTACCAACTTCTGTACTCAGTGCCCTGATTGATGAAGGCCAGTGTGTCTAAAACCTTCTTCATTGCCCTGTCTACCTATGACTCCACTTGCAGAGAACTGTGAGCCTGAACTTCAAGATCCCTTTGTTCTACTACACTCCTTAAAGCCCTACCATTCACCATGAAACTCCTACCTTGATTTGACTTTCCAAAATGCAAGGCCTCACACTTATCTATATTAAACTCCATTTACTATTTCTCAGTCTAATTCCCCAGTTGAACCTTGAATATACATAATGACCCAACCTCAACAGCAGCCTGCAGTAAAGGATTTCACAGATTTACAATCCTCTGAGGGAAGAAATTCACCCTCATCTGTGTCTTAAATTTGTGATTCATTACTCTGAGATTATGCACTCCAGTCCTGGATTCTCACACAAGAAAAACAATCTCTCAGCAAGTACATTGTCCAGTTCAATAAGAATCTTATATGTTTCAATGAGGTCTCCTCTCATTCTTCTAAACCCCAATTAATACAGATCTAACCAATTCAACCTCTCCTCATAAGTAAATCCCTTTATGCCTGTAATCAACTTAGCGAAACTTCTCTGGGCTACTTCTAATTCCAGTTTACATTTCCTAAGATCAGGGTGCAAAATTGCTCAGTTTTGGTCCAACTAGTGCATTATATAATTTGTGCTAAACCTTTATGCTCCATGCCTTTTGAAATGAAGACTAACATTCTACTTGCCTTCCCTATTATCCACTGAACTTGAATTCTGTTTTTTTTTGTGATTTATACTGTCAAATCTCTCTGTGGTGTAGCTTTTTGTGGTTATTATCCATACAAGTGATAGTCAGCCCCTCTTATCTTTACTGCCATTTTGCACAGCCTGATATTTTCCCACATTATTTCTGTATGCTAAATTTTTCGCCATTCACATAACCTGACTATATACCTCTGTGGAATCTTTGTCGTCCTCACTTCTTGATTTCCAACATATGTTTGCATGACCTGCAATCCTTGCTATAGTACATTCACTACCCACATTCAAGTACATTAGTATATTAAAAATAATTATGGCCCCAGCACTGCTCCCCTGCAGCACTCCACAAGTTGCCATCCTAAAAATGCCTTCACGGGAGATTCAAGATGGCGGCGAACCAGCAAGTCTGAGTCTGTAGTGCTCTGCCTAAGGCTCGGGCAAAGTGGGGCACCCTACTTCACCACACCTTTTAAATCATTTAAAATAGCTCTTACCCAGCATAGTTTAGTCATTTTACATCAAAATTGGACAGTTTGGTGTTGTTTTTAAAGTGACTAAGGGCAAAAATTCCCGTAATTCGCAACAAGCAAGGACCCCTCCCCCAACCCCTCCGGCAGCAGCAGAGACGCCCGCGGCCACCTCAGGGGACTTACCTGCATAGACGAGCCTGATCACCATGATCAACAAGCTGCAGGAGAGGATCGAAGTCTTTATCGAGGAATCCAGGTCCAGGTGGGAGTCATCGAAAAACTTGAACAGCGTGTTGGAGGGGTGGAGCAAAGGGCCGTAGCCTTGGAGACTGCTGCCGAGTCATCCGTGGGCCGGGTCCAGGCTCTCGAGCAGCGAATCTGGAACTTGGAGGAGCAAATCGACGACCTCGAATGGGAAGAGGAAGGCCACCTTGTAGACTTTCTGGAGCAATGGCTCCCACAAATATTAAAGTTGGAGTCGGGACCAGGCCAGGTGCGGGTGGAGTGGGCCCACCGGGTTGCTGAACGCAGGCCCAGGTCGGACCAGCGCCCCCACCCAGTTCTATTCCGGCACCAATGTTATAGAGCGAGGCAGATGCTCCTGGAAGCCTCCAGAATCCTGGGGAAGGATCCCCAGGCAATGGTGCACAAAGGTTCCAGGATAATGTTATTCCAGGACTTTTCTCCAGCAGTGATCTGCAAGAGGATGGCATTCGAGGAGGTGAAGAAGGGTCTAAGAGACCTAAATATCCAATACCCTATGCATTACCAGGCAATGCTGCGCTTCAGCCACGAAGGATCCCGATATAACTTTGGATCACCGGAAAAGGCTAAAGAATTCTTGGATTCTCTTAAATAGACTATGGGACTTAAACCTTATGGATAACGATTTTACTTTGCCCCCTCCATTGGTTTTCCCTTTCCTCCTTTTTCATCTTTTTTTCATTATCCTTTCCGGGGGGCGAGAAGGGGGGCTTATTTGTTACTCGCTATTTGATTTTTTTTTTACAGGTCGTGTGGCTTATTCGATTTGTGTGGGAGGGGGGTTTTGTTTTGTTCTACCTTTATCTTTAGAGCAGGGTTTTCTTCTGACATTTTACTTAGTTATCTAATACTTGCTGGGATTGTAACTTTGTAGTTTTATATATTTATATTTTGGATTGTGCTTGCTAAACGCACCTAGGTGTTGGTGTGGAGGGGGGGAGGGGTTCACTCACTTTTAACTTTGGTTTCATAGTACACTTGAATTTGTCTATCCTATTCTATAACACCTGAGCCGAGGACGAGGCACCAGTTAGGCGAGTTTATGGTGAGGTTATTGACAGGTAGTTACGCCCCCTGGGAGCAAGGGGGAAAGTCTCCTTTTAAATGTGTTTTGCTTTTATTTTTTACTTAGGAATTGTTTTTAGTTGTGTTGGTAAATATCTTAAAGAATTTTTGCTTTTGTGAATTTTCTATGGTCTTTATTCAAGGTGTTTTGGGTGGGGTTCTTCCTCCTGCGGGGTCTTGGGCCTGCCTGGACGATCATGGCTAGCCATTCGCTTAGGTGGGGCACCTGGAATGTCAAGGGGAGTCATTCACCAATCAAAAGGAAGAAGGTATTATCAAATCTCAAAAAAAAAGAGTTGACATAGCTCTTTTAAAGGAGACACGTTTACTTGATAAAGAGCACTTAAAGTTACAACAGGGTGGGTTTGATCAGGCTTTTTTTCTCATCTTTCAGTTCCAAAAGTAGGGGAGTAGTCACTCTCATTCGCAAGAATCTTCCTTCCCAAATCTTAAGCCAGATAAAAGATGAGTCTGGACAGTATATACTGATCAAAGCCCTAATATGGAGGGGAGTATGGAATTTTGAATCTTTACTGCCCCCCCTCCCCCCACTACACCCCTTCAAATATGTAACAGAAGTGTTCTCTAAGTTGATGGCTTTTGGGGCCCGCCATATAATTATAGGAGGAGATTTTAACTGTATTATGGACTCAGAGACAGATAGGATACCTAAGAGTGCTATGAGTATATCTCTTAGATCTAGACAATTGGCAGTCTGAATAAGGAGCCAAGATATGTGGAGGTGCCTTCTCCCCCAGGGCAGAGACTTTCCTTTCTACTCTAATCCACACAAGTGTCATACTAGAATTGATATGTTCTTTGCTCCCTCGACCCTTTTAAATTCCATATTGTCCTGCAAAGTAGGTAATATAGCAATTTCTGGTCATTGCTGCAATATATATATGGAAGTCAAGACTAGGGACGATGGGACAGGCCCCCGACATTGGCATATGGATTCCTTCTTAATGAAGGATAGCAAATTTATAAAATATTTTTCTCAGGAATTCAAAACCTTTTTGGAAATTAATTCAGGTACGGCCAGTAACCCGTCAATGATGTGAGAGACCATTAAGGCTTATGTGCGAGGTTTGGTCATCTCGTATTCTGCAACCTAGAAAAGACATAAGGGAGAACAACAGCACCTGCTCGAGGCTCGCTTGAAGGCAGCTGAGACAGCGTCTGTTGATAGGCCCTCTATTACTCAGCTACAAAGGATCACAGCCCTTAGGGCAGCCTTGAATACCGCACTTACCCAAACAGCAAAGAGGGAAATATTATTTGCAAAGCAAAGATTATATGAATATGGAGACAAGTCTGGCAGATACTTAACATATTTTGCTAGGAAAAAAAAGACTCCTCAAGCTATTACGTCCATTAGAGAAAGTGTTGGTACTCTAACTTGTGATTGTAAAAGGATCAATACAGCCTTTAGAAAGTTCTATTTTGAATTGTATAAATCACAGGACTGTAAGAATAGAACTAAGAAGGTGGAGTCCATCTTTAAAAACATGGCCTTTCCGGACTTAACCTCAGAACAGGTGTCCATCCTGAATGTTCCCTGACAACCCAGGAAGCATTCGATGCAATTAGACAGCTTCAGAGTGGCAAAGCGCCTGGACCAGACAGATTCCAGGTTGAGTTTTATAAAGAATTTATAGGGGAACTGGCTGCTCCACTTATAGACGTGTATAATTACTCACATAGTCAGGGCTGCTTCCCGCCTTCATTGAGGGAAGCAAATATTGCTCTCATTCTTAAAAAAGTAAAGGCCCCAGATGACTGCTCATCATATAGACCAATATCCTTGCTAACTGTGGATTTTAAAATCCTTTCTAAAATGTTAGCATTAAGATTGGAAAGGGTCTTACCATATATCATAAAAGAGGACCAGACAGGGCCGTAGATCAATTAACAATATTTATCAAGGGCCGTAGATCAATTAACAATATTAGAAGGGTCTTAAATATGATACAAGCCTGTCAACAGGGAAGAATACCAGGGCTAGTTGTCTCCTTGGATGCAGAGAAGACATTTGATCGGGTAGAATGGTCATATCTTTTTTATAGGTAAAAACGAGGACTGCAGATGCTGGAAACCCAAGTCTGGATTAGAGTGGTGCTGGAAAAGCACAGCAGGTCAGGCAGCAGCCAAGGAGCAGGAAAATCTTTTTTATACACTGGAAAGGTTCGGTGTCGGAGAGGTATTTTCTAAATGGGTCTCAATATTATACAATCATCCCAAAGCAGCTGTGATCACCAATGGTTTAGGTTCAGATAGCTTCAGTGTTGGTAAGGGCTATCATCAGGGATGTCCTCTCTCACCATTACTATTCACACTAGTAACCGAATCACTAGCGGAAGCTATACGAACTGACCCTAATATAGCGGCTCTGAGGATTGGTTAGGGTAAACATAAAATCACTCTCTATGCAGATGATGTCCTCCTTTTCTTAAGTAATCCTTGGATATCCATGCCCGCCTAATTAAAGTAATCAATCTATTTAGTATGTTCTCAAGCTATAAAATCAATTTTATGAAATTGGAGGCCATGCCGTTGGGTGGTCTCGCCAGTATATCCAACTTAGCGGACGGATCTTGCTTTCCCTTTCGGTGGTCACTGGAGGGTTTTCTATACTCAGGTATTTTTATCACCCCAGTATTTGGTCAGCTGTATAAAGCCAATTTTGTGCACCTACAAGAGAAAATAAGGCAGGACCTACAACGCTGGGGAGATCTCCCAATATCTTGGCTAGGCAGAGTAGCCCTAGTTAAAATGAATATTCTACTTCGTCTCCCATATCCTCTGATGTTGCTGAGACTGGCATTGCGTAAGCTACACAGCTGGCTTGGTTCCTTTATTTGGTGTCATAGACGGCCCCTTATCAAATTAGAAAAGCCGCATCTTCCACAGGCAAGGGGAGGACTGGACTTCCCAGTCTTTAGGAGGTACCAGTTGAACTCTTTATTATGCTATGTAGCTGATTGGGTCTCTTGTGACCCACAATCAATTTGGTTAGACATTGAGACCTCCCAAGCAAAGTGTCCCCTCATTAATCTTTTATTTTTAGATAAGATGAGAGCTATTATGGACAATTGCAAAAACCCTATTGTATTTAATACAATTAAAGCCTGGAGGATAATGCAGCAAGATGAGGGTAACTTACAAAAAACTTCTCCTTATACTCCTATAGTGGGAGCATCGGGTTTTCAGCCAGGGCTGACAGATGCTACATTTAAAACCTCGAGGTCCAGAGATATCTCTTGCTTGGGGGACCTGTTCGATGGAGAGGTTATGATGTCTTTTGAGCAGTTGCACCAGAAGTTTGGACTGCCTAACAGGGATCTTTTTCGGTATTTCCAAATACGAGATTATATACAGAAGAAGACCACATTAATAGACGGTCCCTACAAATCGGATAGGGAAAGAAGAGTGCTTTGGCCAATGCGGTCACCCTCGGTCAGTACTCTTTATCACTCATTATATAATGTGTTATTGAAAGACATGTAACAACTATTTAAAACATGGAACCAAAAATTGAGGTTAGAAATCCCTTTAGAAATGTGGGAGGACATCCGGGAAAATGCTAGAAAGATCTCTATTTGTAATAGAACTCAAGCTATTCAATTAAAGATACTCCATAGGGCTGATATAGCACCTGAACGATGCACAAAATTTAAGGTAGGAGCATCCCCAATGTGTCCTAAATGCAAAATAGAAGTGGGCAGTCTCACGCACTGTCTATGGACATGTCACAAGGTCCGCAGATACTGGGACAGAGTAGCGAATGCCCTGACAGAGACCTTAGGTACGGAGTTTAGATTGGATCCAGTGTTTCTTCTCCTGGGCTTTTCAGACTTTCCCTCCCTGGACGTGCACGGAAAGAAACTATTTTCCATTCTCTCCTTTTGTGCAAGGAAAAATATTTTAGTGAACTGGGCAGCTGAGTGCCCTCCAGGACTTTTGAATTGGCACAGGTTAATCATGGAATATATTCCCCTTGACTTCCTCACAAATATGGTGCACCAAAAAACTGAATTATTCTATAAAATATGGGAGCCCTTTTTGAACTATATCGACACTATATCGAGCCCTCATCTTGCCGCATTATCCTCCAGGCTTTTGTCTGGTTGTGGTAGTTGTTCTGGCTGGTTCGGGAGCTCCCGGGAGGAGGAATCCTATATAAATATGAGTTTTATTATGACTTGATGTAAATCCATTTTGAGCATGCGCTTAGTTATTTAATTATTCCGTTATTTTTCGCTAGTAATGTATGATATTCTATTTTATGTTTTGGTTGTTTGTAGGATAGATTAGTATGAGTTGGGTTTTTCCCTTTTTTTGTATTTTAGTTATTATTTATTTCATTTTTCTTATCTATTTAATTTTATACTGGTGTTTATACTTTTTATATTACTTTGTAATTTGGTAAAAAATGTTTTAAAATTTTTTTCAATAAAAATACCTATAAAAAAAAGAACAAAAAGGAAAAAAAAAGCCTTCGCTTATCCCAACTCTTGTATTAGTTAGCCAATCCTCTTCCAAACTAACCACCAACCTACTACTAACACCATGGGCTCTTGTCTTATTAAGTTGCTGAATGTGCAACACCATACTGAATGCCTTTTGAAAATCCACATATATT
Organism: Chiloscyllium plagiosum; assembly: GCF_004010195.1. NCBI lineage: Eukaryota > Metazoa > Chordata > Chondrichthyes > Orectolobiformes > Hemiscylliidae > Chiloscyllium > Chiloscyllium plagiosum. The sequence goes on along the minus strand of NC_057714.1, from coordinate 91,923,345 downwards.
GCAACCATTGGTTCCTTTTATCTATCCTGTTTGTTACATCCTCAAAGAATTCTAATAAATTTCTGAATTATGCCGTCCCCTTCATGAAGCCATGCTGACTCTGCTGGATTATATGTTGCATTTCTAAATGCTTTGCAATAACATCCTGTATAATAGATTATAATATTTCCTCAATGATTGATGTTAACCTAACCAGCTGATAGTTAACTGTGATTTTCTTCTCCCTCCTGTTTCAAATAAGGGTGCTACATTGACTGTTTTCTAATTCTCTGGGACTTTATGAGAAACTAATAATTCTTGGAAGATAGCTACCAATCATCAAGTATCTTAGGTACTTCTTCCTTTAATATCTGAGGACTCAATCCAACAAGTCTAAGGAACTCACTTTTAGCCCCATTAGTTTCTCTAGTACTTTATCTTTCATGATGGCTACAGTGTTTATTTCCTTCCCCCAATTTTTTTTGAATATTTTGTACTTTTGGAATACTATTAATGTATTCTATTAAAATATTTATTCAACTTCTCTATCATGTCTTGGTTCCCTATTATTCTTTCCCTGGCCTCATTCTCTAAGGGGCTGATATCCAATTTGGCCACTGACTTCCTTTCCATGCACTTACAAAAACTCTTGCTATTCTTTTTTATATGTCTAACTAATGTACGCTTTAAGATTATTTTCTCTTCTTTTTTTGGTCTTCTTTAGTTGTTTTATTTCCAATCCTCTGCATGACCAATAAGCTTTTCACATTGTATACTTTTTCTTTCAAACTGAACCTCAATGGCTGGTTTGTCCCCTTCCTAGTATCCTTCTTCCTCACTGGAATATAGCTTTGTTGTGATTCATGAGCTACTTTTGGAAATATATACTGTGTTTGCACAACACAATACAGCACATGAACAGGCAGTATTCAGCCCATCAATCCTGCGCTGATTCCTAGCCCTAATTTAAACCATGCGTGGTATCTATCCTCCTGTTCACCTCCCATTCATGTGTTTAAGTAGATATGCCTTAAACATTGCTAATGTGCCTGTTTCCACCATTTCCACTGGCAGTATGTTCCAAGTAGCCACCACCCTCTATGTGAAAAATTTTCCCCATACTTCATTCCTAAACTATCCCCCTTACCTTGAGCCTATGCCCTCCTGTGGTTGACCTTTCCACGCTCAGGAAAACACCTCTGACGATCCACCCTATTTATGCCTCTCATAATTTTATAGACCTCAGCCCAATGAAAACAATCTGAGTTTATCCAATGTTTCCTCATAATTAAAGCCCTCCAAGACCAGGCAACATCCTGATAAAGCCTCATTGTATCCTTCACAAAGCATCCACAACCTTCTGGTAATATGGCGACCAGAACTGCACGCAATATTCCAAAAGTGGCCAAACCAAAGTTTTATATAGCTGTAACATAAAACTTGCCTAATTTTATATCCAAAGCCCCAACTGATCAAAGCAAGTGTGCTATAGGCCTTCCTGACCACTTCATCCACCTGCAAAGCAACATTTTGTGATTCATGTACAAGGACACCCAGGCACCTCTGCACAACTGCATGCTGCAATTTTTCACTATTTAAATAATAGTCCATTTTACTGTTATTCCTACTAAAATGCATGACCTCACATTTTCCAACATTGTAATCCATCTGCCAGGCCCTTGCCCACTCACATATCTATACCTGTTTGTAAACTTTCAGTGTCCTCTGCATACTTTGCTCTATCACTCATCTTAGTGTCATCTGTTAACTTTGACAGACCACACTTAGTCCCAAACTCTAAATAATATATGTAAATTGTAAACAGTTGCAGTCCCAACACTGATCCCTGAGACTGCAATTGTTTACAATTTACACAGATGATTTAGAGTTGGGGATCAAGTGTATGTAATGCTTTATACAATACTACCATATCCTTTTGTTCTATAAATTTATATATGCCCTCTCCAGAATACTCCCTCCACCACCTCATTAGCTTAAAGCCCTTCCTATAGTGAAACCCTCCCACCAGAATAGCTCCCTTCTACCTAGTACTGATGCCAATACCCCATGAACTGAAACCCATTCCTCCCACACCGATCTTTAAGTCACACATTTAACTCAACTTTATTTACCCGATACTAGCTAGCCTGTGGCTCAGGGAGTAATGCTGAAATTATTATCTTGCAGGTTCTACTTTTTAATTTAGTTTCTAATTGTTAAAATTCTTTCAGCACAAACTTCCTACTAGTCCCATCAAATTACATCATCCCCATATGGGTGTCGCTCAGTGTGACCTTTAACACTGAAAGATGTATCAAATTTTCCTCTGTTTGTAATCTATAGATATCTATAATCAAACCTAATCTATAACCTATTGATATAAGATACAGGTATCCCTGTAGTTGTGTATGTGCTTGCCAATTTATGTAATAAATTGTATTTTGAATAAATTGATTATTGTATTTTCAACTGAAGGAACCCATTGAGGTACCTCATCACTTTTGTCCAGTGCAGTAGAAACTCTTGGCCACAAGCTAAAGCTGCTGTGCAGAAAAATGAAAAGTGTTTCTAATTGCAATAAACAATTGTTAAAGTTTTGGCATGTACAGTAAAGTGTGCCAAGCAAGAACAAATGATCTCACTTAAGTTTTCACATTTTTAAAGTGTTTCATTTTCTGTTTAAAAGTTAGAAATTAGGCCTTGACATTTTATTTGAGCCATTTCTGAGTTATGAACATTAAGGTAGTCTATCAAACTGTCACACACACTTCACAAGACACTTACTGCACACACAGTGTTTTCATTCAAATTAATTTGTCCTTCAGGCAATTTATAAAATATTCTCCATGAGAAGGGAATGTAAACTGTTCTCCTGTTGCTTCCGTGGCTGACTTTCTTGGGATTATTTAACCAGTGATAAAAACAAAGAAATCTATATTCTTCCAAAACCGCAGAAAGGAAGTCTGGGTGGAGCTTTCTGTCAAACATACAGACAAATTGTCAAAATGTGGGCATGTATATAATTTCATAAAAGAGATCATGAATCCACTTGTTTAATATTTGGGGAAAATATTCTTCATAAATTTGCACCGTTCACTCCAACACACCCCGCCCCCCCCAACTCCATGCGCACACACACACGCACACTGTAAAATGAATTAAAGTTTCATTTTCCACCTGGGTTTGGAGATGCAGTGATAGTTATGTCATGCAGTTGGCATATCACAGAGTGGCTGAATTATCCAACACTCCATCATTTACACATTCTTGAGACACATGGCTGTCAACATGATATGATGTGTGCACTTTAAGTCATGGGCTATACTTCACTCAGAACAGCACGAAAGGCACTACAATTCACCTCAATGTTTCTTAGCTATAGAGATGGATTCCTGCTCCTGACCCCCTACTAATGTGACATGGTGTTGTAGTTTATGAGACCTGGGAGTCATTTATTGATAAAGGACCACTGCTGTTCACCAAGGTCTGCTGTGCCCTCATGATCTCTTGTAAATGTCATAACAGGCTTTTTATCTTCAGTTAGGTATTCATACTGAATGAGATGATATTTATGTTAGCTCCCACAACACCAGAACATGACATAAGTGATGTAGTACCATTGAAGCATTCAGTAGACTTTTATTGCAGTCCCTGGTATCCACTTGTACATACAATCACGGGTACTTGCCTATCTGGACTCAAAATAAATCATTAGGATGCAAATGATATCAAGCTTCCCTCAGTATATCATGTTGTAAGATGGAGACTGAGTTCACATGCTATGATATAATGATGAAATTACAAGCATGCCCCTTGAAGGTGTATTGCACATTAGCTGTGAGACATAACAAGACGCTAACAGTTGCTCTTTACAGATTGTCAGGGTTGTCAGGTAAAGCTAGGATGTAGCTCGGGTGTGATGCTTCTAGGGTTGAATTGCATCTCACTGTTTGGGCTCACCCCATAAAGAATGCTCACTGGAGAGTGATTGACACCTGTGAAACTACATGTGAGTAAAGAAGGGAAGAAGGAGATTCTTCCATTGTGAACAGATGTTGGAAAAGGCCATTAAAGTGTCTTGCTAGCCATGACATGGGACAGGACCAAAGGCAAAAACAAACTGGAAGGTCAATGTTCTTAAATTCTTATCACAAGTCTCAACCCTGAACAGCAGCATTGTTGGAATAAAAGAACAATGCAGAACAATATCTAATCATCCAAATAGTGATAGCAGTAAAGAATTTTGCCACGGATATATCGTTTTGTTTTCTCTTATATTTCTATTTCATTGATCTATTATTTATGCATTCATGCAAAGTGGATGTCACTGCTTGGATCAGTATTTGTTAGGCACCTCGACTTGCCTTTATGAAATTTGATGGTGACCCACCTCTTGCAGTTCTTCTGGTGTGGGTGCTACAAGAATGCAGTTAAGAAGGGAGTTTCATGACTGTGGCCATGTGACAGCGGAGAAATGTGATATTAGTTCCAAGTCAGGAAAGTGTGTTCCTCTTGCAGACATGGTGTCCCTGTGCATCTGCTATCATTGTCCTTCTGGGTGTTAGAGGCTTTAGGTTTGAAAGGAGCCTCAGTGAATTGTTACAGTGCATCTTGTAAATGGTACAAACTGCTGCCACATTGTGCCAATGAAAAAGAGAATATTGTTTAAGATTTTAAAGTGTCCTCATCCAGACAAGCAGACTATTGGACTCTGGACCACTGCTTTCCAAATGGTGAAAAGAATTTGGAAAGTAAGGAGATGAATTACTCCTGACAGAATTCCAGCCCACAGAAAATGCCTGGTCACACCTGCCAAATCTGTTAGAACTCTTTAAGGAGATACTGAACAAGTTAGAGAAAGGAGGAACAATGGATAAGATCTATGGGGATTTCCAGAAGATCTTTGACAAGGCGCCACACAAGAGACTGCTATATCAGACAATGGCATGTGGTGTTAGTGTTGAGAGTGTGGTGCTGGAAAAACACAGCAGGTCAGGCAGCACCCAAGGAGTAGGAGAATCAAAGTTTTGGGCAAGAGCCCTTCAGGCATTGATATGGATAGAAGAATGGCTTACTGGCGGAAGGCAGACAGGAGGGGTAAAGGGGTCTTTTTCAGGCTGACAGCTGGTGACTAATGGAGTTTCCTAGGGGTCCGTGTTGGAACCACAACTATTACATTACACATTAACGATCTGGATGAAGGAACTGAGGGCATTGTTGCTAAATTTGTCATAAAGATAAGTGGAGGGGCAGGTAATGTTCAGGAAACGGAAAGGTTGCAGAAGGACTTGGACACTGCTTGGAGAGTAGGCAAACGGGTATATAAGTAACATATGGAATACAATGTGAGAAAGTGTGAAACTCTGCACTTTGATAGAAAGAAGAGAGGCATAGACAATTTTCTAAGTGCGGGAAGACTTCAGAAATCTGATGAATGAAACGACTTAGGAGTTCTAGTTTAGGATTGGTTTAAGGTTAATATAGGGTCAGTTGGCTTTTAGGAAGGCAAATGCAGTGTTAGCATTCATTTCAAGAGGGCTAGAATATAAAAGCAGAAGTATATAGCTGTATGAGAATTTGGCCAGACTGGATTTGGAATAGTGTGAGCAGATGTGGGCCTCAATTCTAAGGAAGAACATGTTTGCCTTGGAGCGGGGGGGGGGGGGGGGGGTCCAGCAGAGGTTCGCAAGAGTGATTCCGGTCATATGAATAGCAGTTGAGGACTGTGTGTCCGTACTCAATACAGTTTAAAAGCATGAGGGGGGGGGGATCCCATTGAAACTTACAGAATACTGAGAGGCCTGATAGAGCAGATGTGGAGAAGATGTTTCCACTAGTAGACTAAGACTTGAGGACACAGCCTCAGAGTGAAGGGACAACCTTTTAGAATTGAGATGAGGAAAACTTTATTCAGCCAGGAAGTGGCGAATCTGTGGAACTGATTGCCACAGAAGACTGTGAAGGGAATCAAGGGTTACGGGGAGAAGGCAAGAGAATGGGGTTGAGAAACATGTCAGACATGATTGAATGGTGGACCATATTCAATTGGGCCAATTAGCCTAATTCTGCTGCGATAACTTATGATTTTCTGGTCTAAATGTTGTCTTGGTGTGAACACACTCTCAACACACCTCAGGAATTCAGGTTGTTTGTTCAAGTTTGGATCAATTCAGAGTGAAATGGCTTTTGGTTAAATCCAAACAGAACATCAGGGACAATATTATTGTTGAGTAAATGCTGCCTATTAGCACTCATAGTGACTGATGGTGATAAATGTGATAGGACTTAGCTGGTTTGGATTAATGCTGTTTCTTTTCTGGGCAATTTTCCATCTTGTCAGTAGATGCCAGGGTTGGAACAGTACCGGAGCAGCTTGCGTAGTAATACAGCTTGCTCTGGAATACAGGTCATCCTAGAAACATAGAACCTAGGAGTAGGAGTAGGCCATTTGGCCCCTTGAGCTTGCTCCCTTATTTAATGTGATCATTGCTGATCCTCTATTACAGTACCATAACTCCCCTTTCACCCTCCATTCTCCTTGATGTATTTAATCTCCAAAAATGTATCTATTTATTTATTGATATGTTCAGTGACTTGACCTCCTTTGTCTTCTGTGGTAGAGAATTTCTCAGGTTTAATACCATTTGAGTGAAAAAAATCTTTCTCCGTAGAGGTTGATAAAATCTTGAGGGACATGGATAGGGTAAATAGACAAGGCCTTTTCCCTGGAATGGAGGACTCCAGAGCTAGAGAGCATAGGTTGAAAGTGAGAAGGGAAAAATTTAAAAGGGACCGAAGGGGCAACGTTTTCACTCAAAAGGTGATGCGTGTGTGGAAGGAGCTGCTAGAGGAAGTGCTGGAGCCTCATACAACTGCAATATTTAAAAGGCATCTGGATGGGTATATGAATAGGAAGTGTTTAGAAGGATATGGGCCAAGTGCTGGCAAAAAGAACGAGATTAAGTGAGGCTATCTGGTCAGTGTGGACGAGTTGGACCAAAGGATCTGTTTCCATGCTGTACATCTCCATGATTCTATGACTCCAACTCAGTCCTAAATAGTCTACTCTAATTCCTGAGACCCAGTTTGAGGCTCCCTATCCAGGAAAAACATCCTCCATGTAGCTAGTCTGTCCAGCCCCCCTCAGACTTCCTCTCATCCTTCTGAACTCTAGTGAATGCAGGCCCAATTGAACCAATCTCTCCATATATGATGTCTTGCTATCACCGGTGTCAGCCTAGTGAACCTCCACTGATCTTGCTCTATGACAAATATATCCCTTCTTAGGTAGGGAGATGAAAGCTGCATGTAATGCTTTAGGTGTGGTCTCACCAAGGCCTTTTTAACTGCATTAAGGTATCTCTTATTTCTGATCTCAAATCCTCTTCCAATGAAACCCAATATATCCTTTGCTTTCCTAATTGCTTGCTGCACCTGCCTGTCGATTTTCATTGACATTTGTACAAGGACAGCCAGATCCTTTTGTACATCCATACTTCCTAATATATCATTAGACGAAAACTCTTTCTCGGTTTTTCACACTTATCAACAGCCTTCTGAAAATCCAAATGCACCACATCCACTGGTTCTCCCTTATCTAGTCTACAAGTTGTATTCTCCAGCAAATTTGTGGGGCATACTTTGCTTTTCATAAACCCATGCTGGCTTTGGTCCATCCTGCTAATTCTTTCCAAATGCCTACATGTTATATCATAAACTAGTATTTTCCTCACAACTGATGTTAGACTAATAATCATTAATCTCAATTTATTTCTCTCCCATCTTTTTGAAGTAGCTCACCTGCACCTTCCAATCTGTATAAACTATTAAAGTTACAGAATTTTGGAAGATGGCCACCAATGCATCCAATATTTCTTGTGCCACTTCCTTTGATGCTCTGGCATGTCGATGATCAGGCTCTAGTGATTCGTCAGCCTTGAACCCCATTAATCTCCCCAGCACCATTTTTACTAATCCTTCAATTCCTCCCTCTCACTTGACCTTTGGTTTCCTAACATTTCTGGGAAATTCTTTCTGCCCTCTTTGTGAAGACAGAATCAAAGTATGTGTTTGATTCTTCTGCCATTTTATTGGCCCGCATTATAATTTTCCCATCTACAATTGTCTACACTAATACTTTTCTCTTCACATATTTATAGAAATTTTACCAGCAGTTTCTATGCTCCCTACAATCTTACCCTCACTCTATTTTACACTTCTCAAACAAACCTTTTGCCTTCTTTTGTTGATTTCTCAAATGCTTTGAATCCTCAGTCTTGCTGCTTTTTCTGGAAATTGTATATCTCTTCGTTGGATCGAATACTAATCTAAATTATTTTGTAAGCCATGGTTGAACCACTTTTCCTCTTTTTAATTGTAATTTATATCCACGTTCTTTGAATACGAATTATTGCCTATTGTCAACATGTCAGTCATGTGCTCCAATCTATCATTGCCAATTTGCTCCTGTCCTTTATTTAAATATGGGATCCTAGTTCTGAATTCTTGTACTTCACCCTCAATTTTAACGAAAACTTCTATTTTATTAGGGTCACTCTTCTCCAAAGGTCCTCACAGAACAAGATCATTAATTAATCCTTTCTCGTTGCATAGCACCAAGTCCACAATAAACTGTCCTCTAGTTGGTTCTCAACATATTGATCTAAAAAAAAATCACCATATATATACTCCAGGAAATCCTCCTCCACAATTCTATTAAGATTTGGTTTGTCTAGTCGCAACTGACACCCCCATGAAGGACGCCCTCATAAGAACAGGATACGATGCTCAACTCATCAATCGCCAGATCCAATGTGCCACAGCGAGAAACCATAATGATCTCCTCAGGAGACAGACAAAGGCATGCAACTGATAGGGTACCCATCGTTGTTCAATACTTCCCGGGAGCGGAGAAATTACATCACGTTCTTTGCAGCCGGCAGGCATTATCAAGGAGGATGAGCACCTTGCCAAGATCTTCCCGACACCTCCACTTCTCACCTTTAGACAACCACCAAACCTAAAGCAGACCATTGTTCTCAGCAACTGCCCAGCCTTCAGGACAACACTGACCACAACACCATATAACCTTGTCATGGCAACCACTGCAAAACATGTCAGAGTGTCAACATAGATACCACCATTACACATGGGGACACCACCTGCCATGTACGCGGCATGTACTCATGTGACTCAGCCAACGTTGTATATCTCATACGCTACAGGCAAGGATGCCCTGAAACAAGGTACATGGGTGAGACTAAGCAGAGGGTACACCAAAGGATAAATGGACACCACGCAACAATCACTAGACAGGTGTGTTCCTTCCCAGTCGGGGAACACTTCAGCAGTCAGGGCCATTCGGCCTCGGATCTTCGGGTGACCATCCTCCAAGGCAAAACAACACAGAGTGGCTGATGAGAGGCTGAAAGCCAAGTCTGGCACCCACGAAGATAGCCTCAACCAGGATCTTGGGTTCACACTACAGGTGACCCCACCACACCATACACTCTCACACACATACCAACATATAAGCACACATACATGCATACATAGACACTCTTATGATCACACTCACACAGACCCTCTCTCTCAGATACACACCCACCCTCACACCCTGTCACAGACACGTTCTCTGCCATGAGAGATCTTGTCAAAGGCTTTAATGAAGTCCACATAGACAACATCAATTGTTTTTCCCTCATCAGTCATCTTCTTCACCTTCTCAAAATACTCATCAAGTCAATGAGGCATGACCTCCCCTGCACAAAACTATGCTGTCTATCACTAATAAGTCAATTTGCTTCTAAATTCAAACAGATGTTGTCCCTGAGAATCTTTTCTAACAATTTCCTTACCACCAACATGAGACTCACAGGTCTGTAATTTCCAGGATTATCCCTGCTATTCTTCTTAAACAATAGGACAAGATTGGCTATTATCCAGTCCTCTAGGACCTCACCTGTGGCCAAATAAGATTCAAAGATGTATGTCAATGCTGCAGCAATTTGTTGTCTTGCCTTCCTCAATATCCTGGGATAGATCCTATCAGGACCCGGGGGCCCATCCACCTTAATACATTTTAAGACAGACACCACCTCTTCCTTTTTAGTAGCAACTTGGCTTAGAAACTCAAAACTCCCTTCCCTGAGATCATCCTCCACCAATTCCTTCTCTTTGATGAATACTAGAACAAAGTATTCATTTAAGACCTCACCTACCTGTTCTGGCTCCACACATAGATTCCCTCCTTTGTCCTTGAGTGGGCCAACCCTTTCCCTGGCTACCCCCTTGCTTATTATGTATGTATAAAAAACTTTGGGATTCTCATTAATCCTGTTTGCTAATGACTTTTCATGACCCCTTTTATCCATTTTATGTTTAAGTTCTTTCCTACTTTCCTTATTTACTTCAAGGCCTTCATCAGTTCCCATTGCCTGAGACCTTACATATGCTTTCTATTTCTTTCTGACCAAGGTCATAACATCCCTGGTCATCCAAGGTTCACATAACATGCCATACTTATCTTTCATTCTCACAGGAACATACTGCTCCTGAACTCTTATCAACTGCCAATAGAAATACTCCCATATGTCCAATGTAGATTTACCCTCAAGCTGCTGTCTCCAATCAAATTTCTCCAGTCCCTGACTAATATTATTGTAGTTCATCTTCCCTCGGTTTTAGATTAGATTAGATTCCCTACAATGTGGAAACAGGCCCTTCGGCCCAACAAGTCACACTGACCCTCCGAAGAGCAATCCACCCTGACTAACACAATGGGCAATTTAGCTTGGCCAATTCACCCAACCTGCACATCTTTGGACTGTGGAAGGAAACTGGAGCACCCGGAGGAAACCCACAAAGACACAAGGAGAATGTGCAAACTCCACACAGACAGTTGTCCGAGGTGGGAATTGAACACGGGTCCCTGGCGCTGTGAGGCAGCAGTGCTAACCACTGAGCCACCAAGCCGCTCCCAGCTTCACCCAAGGACTGCTGTTATCCCTATCCAATAATATCTTAAACCTCATGGTGTTATAGTCACTACTCCCGAAATGCTCCCCCACTGAAATTTCACTCACTGGGCCAGACTGATTTCCCAAAACCAAACCCAATATAACCTGTTCCCTGGTTGTACTGTTGAGATATCGTGTCAAGAATCAGTCTGTCTTTCCACAACAATGAATACCTTTTGATATTCAATTCCCATCCGTTTTTACCTCCCATGCATGGTGATACAATGGCGAGCATTGCTGCCTTGCAGCACCAGGGACCCGTGTTCGACTCCATCCTCGGGTGAGAGTCTGCATGAAGATTACAAATTTTTTCACCTCTGAATCAGTTTCCTCCCCAAGTCCAAAGATGTGCAGGTTAGTTGGATTGAACATGCTAAATTGCCAATAGTGTCCAGGGGTGTGTAGGTTAAGTGGATTAACCATGGGAAATGTGGGGGTGGGCTGATTTTTGGAGGGTCACTGTGGACTCAAGGGGCCAAATGGCCAGCTTCCACACTGTTGGGATCCTATGTCACTGTGATTTCAACAATGTAATTATAAATGCTCTGTGTAACAACAAAGTCTTTAAAACTGTGTTTTTAATCTTGTTAGTTAGCTTTGTTGTGCACAATGCCCCCATTTATTTCTCGCCCTTGCTTTTTCTGGCTTCCACTTTCCCCTCGTATCTTTCAGTCTTTTATTTCTACTAATTTAAACTGTAAGTTAAGCTTCCTCAACTTTGTCCCCATTAAACACTCCCAGGGCAGGTAGACTACAGGGTAAGATATAGAGTTAACCTCCCATTACACTGCTCTTAGCAAACATTCCTAGATCAGGACCAATTGTATCTTTACTCTTTTATGTTGGAAATAAAGCCCCCTCGACACTGACCCCATCAAATATTCCCAGGACAGGGACAGTCAGGGTTAAATACAGAGGTAAAGCTCTCTCTACTCTTTTAACCTAAATATAAATAGAAAGTTATGCCTCCCTGATGTTGCCCCCATCAAACATTCCCTGGACAGGAACAGCACAGGGTGAGACACTGAGTAAATCTTCCTCTTCCTAGCTTTGCTTCTCTCTCCTCTGTCTCACTGCTCAGGTTCCCAATCCCCCTTCCTAGTTTAAACCCTCCACAACAAGAATTTACAAAAAGCCCCCATTAAGACAGTGATCCCAATCTCACACAGAAGCAACAGGTCTTGTTTGCGCCAGTCCTACCTTCCCCAGAACTGGTCTCATTTCCCAGGAACTAGAATCCTTTCCTAGTAGCCATTGCTGCAGCCACATATCCATCTGATATAGCCTATTATTTTTACTTTCACAAGCACAAAGCACAGTAGTAATTTTGAAATTGCTACTTTTAAAGTCCTACTTTTCAAATTAAGCCCTAATTCCATATATTCTGCTTTTAGACGTTATGGACAAGAGCAGAGCCTCTCAAAATATATTAAGAAGGTAGCCGAGACCCTAACCTTTTCTTATTTTAGAGGTAAATGTGAAATGCTGTGTTCCAGATAGAATTCAATAGGTCAAACTGCTCAACATTATGCAAAGCACAATTTATTCAAACACTGCAGGTAAAATACAATGAAACAAAGAATAAAGAAAAGAATTGGCTTCGCCGTAACTGTATTGGAAAACTTAACAGAATAATAGATTAGCTAGCTACTAAACAGTAGCTGCTGCAATGTTGTAACATGCCACAAACACACCCTTGGCAAAAAAGCAAATTTAGAAAAATGTGCAATCCTATCAGCAAGGAGGCGATACATGCAGCAGTTCCCCAGAGAGAATGTAGAAGCTGGGAGAGATTCACTGCCTTCCAGCCCAGCAGTGACCCCAGCAACAACTTCCGAAAGCTATCTAAAAATCCTGGATTGTGAGAGCTTGACCACACCCACTCAGGCTACTTCTATTGTTCCAACTTTAAAAAAAACTCCAAACACTCATAGCTTTTCTTTTCTCATAAGCTGCTTGTCACCTGTCCACCAACCTCTTTCTAAAAGAAACCAGGAATAAATCTACCTCTTAAAGCCATAACATTCTCACAAGGACCTCATCCTTTCTTTTCACCTTTGTTATTGATGGCAACATGTAACATGAACACTAGTTGTTTATCCGCTCATTCAGAATGCCCTCTCTCAGGCATCTTTGACCCTCATATACTTGAGGCTCCATACCATCCTGAAGTCTTTTTTGCAGCCATAGAAATGCCTGTCCGTTTCTCTTACTGTTGAATCCCCTATTACTAAAGCCGTGGTATTCTTCAACCCCAATTCTTGTGCACCAGAGCCAGTCATGGTGTCACATAGTTGACTTCCATTGTGATCCCCAAATAATAACTACGACCCCCCCTCCTCCTCCAACAGTATCCAAAATGATATATCTGTTAGAGAAGGGGCCATCCACAGGGCATTCCTGAACGACCTACCTTTCTTTACTCTGCCTGCTGATCACTCATCCCATTCCTGTCTGTTCAATCTGTACTTCTGGTGTGGCCACCTCACCAAACGTGCTGTACACAACAATCACAGCAGCTCTGATGGATGCTTCACAGTGAGTTGCTCCACCATCTCCAGCTCCAAAGCACATATAGCCAGCAGCTGAACACACATCCTGAACACGTGGTGACCAGCAATGCTGACTTGCCAGATAGTGCAGGAGGAACACATCAGGGGTGTGAGCTCCACAGCCATGACTTCTGTTCAGATTAAACTTATTAGTTACTCCCTTTAAAGAACACTAATCATGCTAGGGATCTTGTTTCATTCTAGGCATTCATACTGCAATGCAAAGACCTTACTTCATTGAACTCTTTAAGTTTATTTCCCTTGTGTTACTTGTATTACTTTATTATATTGGCCCTAACTTTCTTGGATAAATCCAGATAAAGACACTTGTTTTAGGAATTACACTTCTCTAATTTACAGCAGTTTGTAGACAATCCTTAACAGCAATTTCTTACCAAGCAATGACCTTACTGTTTTCCTGTGATGTAACGCTATTTTTTCATGTTGTTTGGGAGCAGCAACTGCTCACTCTCAGGTCCCAGTACCTCTCTGACCCGTTGGGTAAGTGGTCTCTCTGACTCCTTCAGTTAATATTAGTCAGGGAGCTATAGCCTTTACTATATCCACTGCTTTCAGACGTTCACAAAAAGAAAGAACGAGACAGTACAGGAACAGACCATTTGGCCCTCCAAGCCTGCACCAACACATTTTGCCCTTCCATACTAAAACTATCTTCACTAACAGTCCCTATCTCTCCCTATTCCCTTCCTATTCATGATCTGTCCAGGTGCTTCTTGAATGCTGCTATTGTGTCTGCTTCCACCACCTCCCTGGCAGCACGTTGCAGGCACTCACTACCTTTTGTGTCACGTGGACTGAATCAAATTGGCTGAGGACTATGAAAATCAAGAGCGTGGTGCTGGAAAAACACAGCGGGCCAGGCAGCATCCAAGGAGCAGGAGAATTAAAATTTTGAGCACAAGCCCTTCATCAGGAAGAAAGGGCTTATACCTGAAACATCAATTGACCTGCTCCCCGGATGTTGCCTGATCTGCTGTGCTTTTCCAGCACCCACTGTCGACTCTGATATCCAGCATCTGCAGACCTCACTTTCTCCTGAGGTCTATGAAACTATACTATGGAGGACTGCAGGAGGAGACCAAGATGGATCATCCATTCGGTATTTCTGATTAAAGACAATGCTTCAGCTTAGAATTTACATTGAACTCCCTTATCATTGAGTATGGGGATATTCACACTGCCTGCTCCATTGGTGAATTGTTTAGTTGTACACCACCAATTATTAGATTAGATTAGATTAGATTAGATTAGATTAGATTAGATTAGATTAGATTAGATTAGATTACATTACAGTGTGGAAACAGGCCCTTCGGCCCAACAAGTCCACACCGACCCGCCGAAGCGAAACCCACCCATACCCCTACATTTACCCCTTACCTAACACTACGGGCAATTTAGCATGGCCAATTCACCTGACCCTGCACATCTTTTGGACTGTGGGAGGAAACCGGAGCACCCGGAGGAAACCCACGCAGACACGGGGAGAACGTGCAAACTCCACACAGTCAGTCGCCTGAGGCGGGAATTGAACCCGGGTCTCAGGCGCTGTGAGGCAGCAGTGCTAACCACTGTGCCACCGTGCCGCCCACTGTGCCACCGTGCCGCCCACAACTATGACTGACTGTGCCGCCCACAATTATGACTGACTGTGACAGGACTCCATCGCTTTGTTATGATTCATTAGTTTATGGGATTACTTAGCCATGTCTCACATAAGAACTAGGATCAAAAGTAGTCAATTCAGCCCCGCAAACCTGCTCTGGCATTCGGTACAATTATGGTTGATCTAATCTTGGCCTCAACCCTGCTTTCCTGCTCCCTCTCTGCAACTCTTTAACCAAATAATTAAAAATCTGTCTATCCCCTTCTCATACCTACTGAATGTTCCAGCTTCAGCTGCATATTATGCATTCAGTACTTTGTCGTAGCTTTACCAGGTTGACACCTAATTTTAAGCTGTGCCTGCTGCTCTGCTACACTACTTATTGAACCAAGTTGAACCACAGGCTTAATGTTCTAGAATCATTGAGTCATACAGCATAGAAACGGACCCTTCAGTCCAACTAATCCATGCCAACCATGTTCCCAAACTAAACTAGTCCCACCTGCCTGTATTTGCCCCATGCCCTTCCAAACCTTTCCTATTCATGTAACTATCTAAATGCTTTTTAAGTGGTGTAACTATACCTGCATCTACCATTTCCTCTGGCAGTTCATGCTACAAAAAACCACTCTCTGTGTAAATATGTTGCCACTCATGTTAAAAAAAACATTCTCCGCTCACTTAAAATATGCCCCCTAATTTTGAATGCCCCCATCCTAGGGACAAGAAACCCTTGGCTATTCACCTTATCCATGCTCCTCATAATTTTATAATACTCTATAAGATCACTCCTCAACCGTCTACGCTCCAGTGAAAAGAGTCCCAACTTATGCAGCTTATTTTTATTACACAATTCTTCTATTCCTAGCAGCATCCTGGTAAATCATTTCTGAACCCTCTCCAATTTAATCATATCCTTCCTATAACAGGGCGACCATAACTGCACATAGGCCTCACCGTCGTCCTGTACAACCTCAACATGAGGTTCTAAACTCCTATACTCAAAGATCTGAGCAATGAAGGCAAGCATGCTAAATGCCTTCTTAACCACCCTGTCTACCTGTGACGCAAATTTCAAAGAATTATGTACCTGTGCGACTAGGTCTCTCTGTTCTACAACACTACCCAGGGCCCTACCTTAATTATATAAGTCTTACTCCTTTTTGTGTTTCACCAAAAGGCAATGCCAAAATTAAATTCGCCTGCCACTCCTCAGGCCATTAACCCAATTGATCAAGATCTCTTCGTAATCTTAAATAACTTTATTCACTGTGCACCATACCACCAATTTTGGTGGCATCCGAAAACTTACTAACCATACCTTCTATATTCTCATCCAAATCATTTATAAAAATTACAAACAAAATTGGACCAAGTCCATATCTACTCTGTCAAACACCACTCCTGTACAATCCTGTACCCAACACCCTGACCCCACCAGCAAACCAATTTTGAATCCAATTGGCAAGCTGTCCCTGAATCCCATGTGAGCTAACTGTATTAATTAGTCTATCACGTAGAATCTCGTCATAGGTTTTACTAATGTCAGTATAAATGTCCACCACTCTGCCCTCATCAGTCTTTTTGGTTACTTCCTCAAATAACTCAATCAAGTTTGTGAGATACAATTCCCTCACAAATAACCATGCTGACTATCCCTGATCAGTCTTTGCCTCTATAAATGCATGTAAATCCTATCTTTCAGAATCATCACCAACAACTCTTACCCACCACCGATGTCACACTTACAGGTTTATAGTTCCTGAGCTTCTCCGTACAGCCTTTCTTAAATAGCCACATTTAGCCACCCTTAAGTCCTCTGGAACCTCACCCATGGTTATAGATGATACAAATATTTCTGCAAGGTCCCCTCCAAATTCTTCCCAAACTTTCCATAGTGTCCTGCGATACACTTGATCAGGTCGCGGAGATTTATCCACCTTTGTGCTTTTTAAGATGTCCAGCACTTCCTCTTCTGTAATCTAAACTGTTTTCAAAGCATCAATATTTGTTTCCCTGAGTTCTGCAGCCTTCATTTCTTTTTCTACAGTAAAAACTGATGCAAATATTCATTTAGTATCTCTCCCATCCATGTGAAGTTCAACACATAGATGACCTTGTCGATCTTTAATGGGCCCCACTCTCTCTCTAGTTGTTCTTTTGCTCTTAATGTACTTGTAGAATCACCTCTTTGTCCTCCTGAATTTCCTCTCACAAATGCCCTTACAATCTTTTTTTACTCATCAAGAGATTCATTTGATTCTAGTCATCCATATCTAATATATGAATCCTTCTTATTCCTGACTAGAAGTTCAATATCTTTATTCATCCATTATTCCATACTCCTCCCAGCCTTACATTTCACTCTAACACAAACATAACGCCTCAGAATCTCATTATCACACTTTTGAAAGCCTCCCACCTGTCAATGATTCCTTTACCTGCGAACAGTCTACTCCAATCAACTTTTGACAGTTCTTGTCTCATACCATTAATATTTGCCTTACTCCAATTAAAAACTTTAATTTTGATGGAAGGCTTATCCTTTTCCATAGCTATTTTAAAACTAGTAGACCTATGGTCATGAGACCCAAAGTGTTGCCCTACTATCACTTCAGACACTTGCCCTGTCAAGAGAATGTCACATTTAACTTCTTCTCTGGTAGGAACATGTACAGATTGATAAAGAATGTTTTCTTGAACATATTTAACAAATTCACCATTCAAACCTTCAACACTGGGGCAGTCACAGTGGATGTTTGGAAATTGGAAACCATACTATTACAACTCTATTATTCTTACATATATTTGAGATCTCTCTATATATTTGCTCCTCAATTTCCCTCTGACTAATGGGGGGCCTACAGCACAATCCCATCAAGGTGAACATCCTTTTCTTATTCCTAATTTTTACTTATATAGTTTCACTGGACAATCACTCAGGAATTCCTCTCTAATTACAGAAGTAATACTTTCCTTAATCAAAAACACCACTCCCCCTCCTTTTTTGCCTCCCTTTCTATCCTTCCTGTAGAATTTAAAGCCCAGAACATTGAGCTGCCAGTCCTGTCCTTTCCTCTGCGAAGTTTCTGTAACAGCTATATTGTCTCAGTCCCATGTTCCCATAATGCCTTGAGTTCATCAACCTTACCTGTAAGGCCCCTTGCATTAAAATAAATGCAATTTAATTCTTCAGAGTTACTTCGTTCTCTGACTTGCTCTTGTCTGCCTTTTCAAACTAAATTGCACTTTTCTGTTTCAGAATATTCTCATAGAATCCTTATAGTGTAGAAGCAGGCCATTCAGCCCATTGATTCCACAGCGACCCTCCAAAGAACATCCCACCCAAACCCACCACCTCCCTACCTTATCCTTGTAATCCTGCATTTCCCATGGCTGATTCACCTAGCCTGCACATCCCTGGACACTATGGGCAATTTAGCATGGCCAATTCACCCGCACCCTTGGTGTTCTGAGATAGCAGTGCTAACCACTGAGCCATTGTGCTTCCCCATTTGTCTTTCTGTTTTTACTGCTACTTAGGAACTACAACCCCCAGTTCACCACGACACCACCACCTCCACCTAAATCCCCTCCACCGCCACCATCTCCCTCCCATACTAATTTATAGGCTCCTGAAATAAAACTAGCAAAACTTCCCACCAGGCATTGGTCCCTTTCCAATTCAGGTGAAACCCATTCCTTTTAAGCAGGTCTTTTCTGCCCCAAAAGAGACAGCATTGATCCAAAAATCTGAAACCTTGCACATTGCACCATCTCTTCAGCCATTGATTTATCTGCCCTTTTTTTTATTCCTACTTTCATTAAAACATGGCATTCGGACAAAATCAGATGTTACTACCTCTGCTTTTAACCTTCTACCTTTATATTCACTCTGCAAAGCCTTAACGTTTTTCCGAACTGTCGTCTCTACCTTGTGTTTAACAACTTTCAGCTTCTCACTCCCCTCCTTTGACAATATGATTCAACTGTTTTGAGGCATCCTTAATCCTGGCACCAAGAAGCCATTGTACTTTCCTAGAATCACACTGACAGCCACAGAATCTCCTGTCTGCACTCCTGAAAGGAGAGTCCCTTATAACAATTATTCATTTAAATCTTGACAAACCCTGTTTAACATAGAATTCATTCTTTGTGTCCAAGATCTGACTGCCACTTCTGTTTTCCTCTGAGAGACTATCCCCTTCAACAGCACCCAAAACAGAATATCTGTTTGAGAGAGGAATAGCCACTGAACTACCTTCTTGTATTTCCTGACAATCATCCATCTGTCTGACTGATCCTGCTGTGTGGAGAGAGTGAGGACAGCAGATGCTGGAGAGTCAGAGTCGCAAAGTGTGGCACTGGAAAAGCACAGCAGGTCAGGTAGCATCCAAGGAGCAGGAGAGTCGACGTTTTGGGCATAAGTCTTTATTAGG
This sequence comes from Chiloscyllium plagiosum, assembly GCF_004010195.1. Lineage (NCBI taxonomy): Eukaryota > Metazoa > Chordata > Chondrichthyes > Orectolobiformes > Hemiscylliidae > Chiloscyllium > Chiloscyllium plagiosum. The sequence goes on along the minus strand of NC_057714.1, from coordinate 91,903,733 downwards.
AATGTGGAGGGAAGGGAATAGGATGATGGGGGTGGGGCTGGGGTGGGTAGGCAGCTGGGAAGGTGATAGGTGGATGCCCCCCTCCACAATGCTGATGAAGGGCTTATGCCCTAAATGTCAACTGTCCTGCTCCTCGGATGCTGCCTTTCCAGCACCACACTGATCGACACTGACCCTGCTGTGTAACTACTTCTCTAAATCTACTAACCTCTCTCTGTCTCTCGAATGCCCTCAGTGACATTAAGCCGAAAAAGAAGAAGCTCTTAAAAGCACCTGATACATAAAAATAAGCTACCCTTCCTTACATGCAGATTTTAATCTTATGTAATTGTAATTTTAATTTATTTTTAATGCAGCAAACACTAAAGATGTTTCACAAGAGAATAATCTGACAAGAATTTGATGTCAAGCCAAAAGTTAAATGTTTTTAGGAGAAGCGACTGGAAAGGGATGGTTTAAGTTTTGATTAGTCTTAAGACTGGTCTGACAATGATGGAAAAATCTCGGGTAATATCGGGCCCAGTCCCTAAATGACGAGAAAGTTGGGAGAATTGCATGAGATGGCTAGCGAGCAGCTACCCGCCATGGAGAACAAACACTCCCATTTTCCAACCAAATGTTGAATGGTAAGACAAGATTCTTGCTAGGCCCTTATTTCCCTACATTAATATGCATTATTATCCTCATTATTATGTCATCTCTCCTCAATGATATTCAGCTTCTCATTCTCCTACTCTGCATGTTGAAACAATGACAGTTCCCAACGTGAAGGTCAAAGTGAGCACCATATACTCTTGCATGTATGATTTACGAAATTTTCATTCTTCTTCATGGAGGATTAAGTTGGTTTCCAATATTTTTGACCTGATTAAGCAAGCGAGGAATTAAATCATTATCCTCTTTAATTGGGGCTAGTTGTAAATTATTTTCTGTACAGAAGAATAGACATATTAGGGGGAGGTGATAGCCTAGTTGTATTACCACTGCTTTGATAATCCACAGACCCAGGTAATGTTTTGGAGATCCAAGTTTGAATCCCACCACAGCAGATGGTGGAATTTGAATTTGATAAGAATCCGGAGTTAAGATTTTAATGATGACTATGAGTCCATCGTCGATTGTTGGAAAACCCCACCTGGTTCACTCATGCCCTTTAGGAAAAGAAACTGCCATCCTCACCTGGTCTGACCAACATGTGACTCTAGCAAGGTGGTTGACTCTTAACTGCCCTCTGGGCGATTAGGGATGGGTAATAAATGCTGGCCTAACCAGTGATGCCCACATTGTGTGAATGATTTTTTTAAAAGACTGAGATAAAAAGTAAGGTAATGTGTTTGCAGTTTTATATCTGTTTCTGCGGCCCAAGCTAAGTTAAACATAAGCCAACATATGTAAAAAGAATTTTACTTTTACTCAAAGACACTGGTGTGTTTTAAAATTTATTCATTTTATAACTTAAAGTATGTACAGGACCATTTGGAAAACAACAAAAGCCTGTACAGTCTTTCAATTAACTTCAGGGAATTTGTTTCAAGCATCAACAGCTACTGTGGAATCACACAGACAGTTCTTATAGTTAAAGGGTATTGATAGCATTTGGAATTTTTCAAAATGCTTACATGTATTACATTAGACTTTGGGATGATAATGAAGTAATTATGGGTGTGACACTACATACTCTGAAAGAAGCGCACAAATTACTATACTGGTATCACACTATCTTGGTAAAGTTCTAGAAATTTGGTAAACTAAGAGGGACAAGCTGTTGTAAATGAGATGTGATTGATATTTCAGGAGCAAATCAGGAAGTAACAGGAAGTGATATCAATAAGGTGACTATCACTTTCAAAGATAGCAATGAGGAAGTGGGCATATGCATTTTGTTGAACCTGAGATTAATTGTATACTGCCCATGAACTACAAAACCGTTAGAGTTCAGATGTCTATGAATATGCACAGAGTGGGTAGTAACTAGCAAGTGTTAATAAGTAGTGATTCTTGTAGTTTGGTGTACAAAGAAAACTCATGATTTGGAGATGCCGGTGTTGGACTGGGGTGTACAAAGTTAAAAATCACACAACACCAGGTTATAGTCCAACAGGTTTAACTAGTGTGCTTCCAATTAAACCTGTTGGACTATAACCTGGTGTTGTGTGATTTTTAAAAGAAAACTCAAGTTAAGAGGACAACTTTTGTCGACAGAACAGAACAGCAGACATGAGCCCAGTCAGCCAGAAATGTGAGTTGCTGTATTGAAGTCAATCAATTCAAAACCAATGTTTTTACTGAATATCAATTCTTTTGTACTAATTTTGGTGATTCTGTAAAACTTGTGAAAACATATTTGTACCTGGAATTGGTGCTTGCAATTAATCAAGACTAGCAGATATGTTACACTGGCTCTCCCAACTGTAATTATCGCAAGTCTTACAATAAAAGTGAACCCCCAGAATCTAACACTCATTTTTGACTTCCCTGCTTCCAACCGTCTATCTATATTATGATAAAAACCATAATAGCAGACTGAAGGGTAACTCGTATCACAAGGTTACAGAATGTGCATGAATACACTTATGAATAAATAAAATGGTTTCCCCACCAAGTGTCCTTTATTGCATGTCAGAGCTTCAATGCAATAAAAAACACTGTCAATGATTAAATATGCTCAATATGTTTTAAATTTGCCAGTACATGCCTTTAACCAATTTAATGAATGTAAGAGGTGGTCACTCATCACACTAGAAAGTTGATAATTAACCTCCAGCAGTAATTTCTTTCTTCGGATCCAAAGCGGATCTGCAGTTGCAGGCAGGTATGCCATGTGCATACAGAATGAAATAATAAATATAACTCTGTTCCAAAAGATCAAAGTACTTATCAATTTAATATCTTAAAGAGGAAGCAAACTACAATGAAAACTTGTCATTTTGTTGCATTAGTCACTTTTATCTATCAATTTAATTCCTCTGATCTTTTCACAACCATTACTTAATCTTTGTTTAAAATGCCCTACCTGTGCTTACTTATGCAGGCCACCTGGGATTGGTGAAAACGTAAGGTTGAAAAGATGCCAAAAATCCAAATAGCTACCTGTCAATGTTTCCAGTTATCCCTGCACTTATTCAAATGTGTTGGAGCAAGCTAGTGAATTTGCATTCCCAACTTGGCAGAAGTATTATATTAGACTTGAATCTACAATAGTTTCTTGACCCACTGTCAATACCTGGGAGTTTACATGTGCAAAGTGAAGCCACAGAAAGCAATCTCCACTATTTCACTGAGATGACAAATCTTTAGTACCTCACTCATCTAGCTATTCTTTCAATATGTCAGTTGTTACAATCCTCTGAGACCAACAATGTTATAAAAAGAGATTAATTTCCCAGTGACCAAAGTATGCTATCCAATTGCCTGGATCAGTTCGGCTCCAAGAAAATTTGAGAAGTTCAATGCCATATAGAATAAAGAAACCCATTTAACTAGCAACCCATCTGCCAGCTTAAACATTTATTTCCTCCACTACTAAGAAATACGCAAAGGTTCTCCTGACAGTATCTTAAGAACCCATGATCTCGACCATCTGGAAAGACAAGGATAGTAGATACATGGGAACACTGCCTTTTGTAAGATTTCTTCTCCAAGCCCCGATTTCAAATGATATTCCCATGCCTTTACTGTTTGGGGTTAAACTCCTGGAATTCCCTTCCTAACAGCACTGGGCATGTCCATATGCCACTTGGACTGCAGTAATTCAAGATGGCGGCTCACCACCACCTTCGCAAAGACAATTAGTAATGAACAATAAGCGCTGACCGAGCCAGCAATGCCCATATCCTATGAAAGAAGAAATACAACCTTGCTGACAACTGTTTGTGTGCTATAGCCCACTCCCATTTGATGTCTCTTTTGTCAGATCACATCGGCAGTATGTAACATAGTAAGATCAGGTCTGAAGTGACTATAGTATAAGATGATTTCTAGCAAACTTTGGATTTCCTCACATTTGTAGGATCCATTGCATTTCCAACTTTCCATGGATCAGGTTTTACTCCTTCACTGCTGAATACCTGACTAAAGAACTCAATTCTGAAAATGTGTTGCTGGAAAAGCGCAGCAGGTCAGGCAGCATCCAAGGAGCAGGAGAATCGACTTTTCGGGCATGAGCCCTTCTTCAGGAATGAACTCAATTCTACTCGCATCAAACACTTGTCATTGTTCAAAGTGAGATTACCTCCTATAACAAACAAAGTCACTATAGTCCCACTCTCTCATTAGAGAGAGAGATAAACAACTGGTGGTGAATTTAACCTGAGGGTCATCCTGCCTCAGGTGAGGGTGAGATTGGGAAGGCAGGATTTTTATGGTAACCTCAGCGGTACAGGAATTGCACCCATACCATTGGTGTCACTCTGTAAACCAGCCATCCAGCAACACCGATGCCACCTTTCAGGTACTAACTTATATAACAGCAAGTTTAGCACAGATTTAACATCATCTAGGCAAAAGTGAGGACTACAGATGCTGGAGATCAGAGTCTAGATTAGAGTGGTGCTGGAAAAGCACAGCAGGTCAGGCAGGATCCGTGGAGTAGGAAAATCAACATAAAAGCCATGCATCAGGAATCCAGATTTAACATCACTCAATTTCTCTATATCATTAGTTGTCAGCCTTAGGTATGTCTCTCAATTTATGTCTTGGTTTGGAGACCACATGTCAATACAGATCCTAACTTAGCTCTATTCTTGAATTTCTTGACAACTGTGTGGGTAAAAGGCTAGGGTAGGCTCATCCCCAACTTTCTCAATACCATCAATGCCAAGTAAATACTCCTGCTCTGCCTGCTTTCTGACATGAAATCGTATCCATCACAATTGATGCTTGGCTGGGGGCACATTGGGGTCTACCTACAAACTGCATGGAACATCTTTCAATTTGGTATCAATGAAGCAGTCAGCATACAACTTACAAATGCTGTTGGTATGCATATAAACCATTTCTCTAACTACAGTTATGAACACATTATTTTCATTTGGAAGATAATAATTGCGACACATTCTCCAGCCATGATCCAAAATGCAACATTCATTCCAGTGCTTTTGAATGAGACTGACGTTTCAAATCCTTTGGTGGTTTGTCAGTGTTGTAAGGGAAGATTTTCAGTTTCCCTGGTTTGTAGAGAATAGGATAATCCTGAAATGTGGTGAATGTTTTGTCTCCTATGACATTGACAAATGGCCTTATTTCTATGAGAGTGTCAACATTCAAGCAGCCAATGGGCATTGTTACATATGGCTGATTGTTTTGTCTGAAAGTGAGTGCACAAGTATATTCAGAGCCATTTGCCTCAACATTGGTTCCTTTCTTTTATGTACTTACTATGGTTCACACACATAGCACCCTTCAGCTGTAATCGTTGTATATGGCAGTAAGTACCCTAAAAGGTTCCAATAACATTGTGAGATAAGTTCTGTCCATCAGGACATTAAGGACTTTTCCTGTGAGGGAGTAACCTGTTTTAGGTTCAGTAACAGTTCCAGTTCCGCTTGCACATTCAGTGTTAAGTTCTATGTAATAAACAATAAACATACTCTTTAATTTAGCCTGAGGTCTCACAAAGCACACCGATTTAACACAGGTGAGACATAACTAGCTTTGAAGTGCTATGTGATAAACCTACTCTATCAACAAGACTAAGCTGTTCTTCTGCAAAAGACTTTGTGTGGCTATCTTTCCTGACTTGATGTCAGTAACGTAGACTATTGCAAACAAGAAGGATTGGTGACAGGGAATCTACACAAAACATTTCAGGTGGTGCAGAACACAAAAGCCACAGCATGTATATAACAGTGTGAATTTCATCGAGACAGTGCTCGCCTGAAGAAGTCTTCAGGCCCATGAAAGCTTTCGCCATTCAAGGAAAAGAAAGAAAGAATATAATTTTTTTTTTAAATTAAAAACTGTGACTGTGCCTTGAATATTCAGAAGTTTGAAAGCACAGAGCTAGTCACCTCCTTTGAAAGCAGCAGACAGTGGATTCAAATATTGCAAAATGCAATGATTCTCTTTTCTACCCTCCTTGTCACCATAGTGTTGTTTTCAGGAAAAAAGAATAAACTTCAGCTTGAAACAATAAAAATCAGAATGCTGTCAAAATTTGGTTTGCTTTAACAGAAATAGAAATTGCTTGTGAAATTCAGCGGTCTGGCAGCATCTGTGGGAAGAAAGCAGAGTTGTTATTTCAAGTCCAGTGACTGTTCATCAGGACTTTATTCTTAATTTAAACTATATAGTTTGCTTTACCCTCCTTTCAAATTCTCTCTGTTGATACATGGGAATGGAAGCTTGAAGAGGAAGAAATGCACAGTGCAATTTTCCATATATTACAATTGCTTTTCATCGATACAGCATAAAGCCTCACAGTCTCCTAACTAATCTTCGGCTTCACAAAGAATATAATAACATAGGAACTAGGAGCAGGAGTAGGCCATCTGGCCCTTCGGGCCTGCTCCCCCATTTCAAAAAGATCATGGCTGATCTTTTTGTGGGCTCAGCGCCACTTACCCGCCCTCTCACCCTATCCCTTCATTCCTTCATTGGTCAATAAAAATATATCTGAGCTTTACAAACGTGTACTGAAGTAACGTCACGTACTTCACTGGGCAAGGAATTCCATAGGTTTACAACCCTCTGAGTGAAGAAGTTCTTTCTCAATTCAGTCGTAAATCTGCTCCCTCTAATCTTGAGGCTATGCCCTCTTATCCAAGTTTCACCTGCCAGTGGAAACATCCTCTCTTCGTCTCTTCATCTATCTTATTTATTCCCGTCATAATTTTATATGTTTCTCTAAGATTCCCCCTCATTCTTCCAAATTCTCTTCTCATAATTCACACCCTCAACTCCGGAATCAACCGAGTGAACCTCCTCTGTACCCCTCGAGTGCCAGTACATCCTTTCTCAAGTAAGGAGACCAAAACTGCATGTACTCTACACAGCTGCAATACAACCTCCCTGCTTTTAAACTTAATGCCTTTCACCGTGAAGGACAAAATTCCATTTGCCTTCCTAATTACTTGTTGTACCTGCAGACCAACCCTCACGAAGGTCACTTTGCATAGCAGCATGCTATAACTTTTTGCCATTAAAGTATTAGTCCTTTTTACTTTTACTCCTACCAAAATGGATAACTTCACATTTCTTAACATTGTATTCCATTTGCCAAACCTTTGCCCAAACACTTAAAGTATCTATGTTCCTCTGCAAAGTTTCACAGTCCTCTGCACACTTTGCTTTGCCACTCATCTCAGTGTCATCTGCAAATTTTGATGCACTACATGTGGTTCCCAACTCCAAATCATCTCTATAAATTATGATTAATTGCAGTTCCAACACCAATCCCTGAGGCACACCACTAGTCACTGATTGCCAACCAGAGTAGCACTCATTTATCCCCACTCATTGCCTCCTGTTAGACAACCAATCCTTTATCCATGCTAATATTCTACCCATAACACCATGCATCCTTATCTTATGCAGCAGCCTCTTGTGTGGCACCTTGTCGAAGGCCTTTTCGAGCTCTAGGTATACCACATCCACTGGGTCGCTGTTGTCCACCTTGCTTGTAATGTCTTCATAGAATTTCAAAAGATTTGTTAAGCATGACCTGCCCTTCATGAACCCATGCTACATCTGCCCAATGGGGTGTTTTCTATCTAGATGCCTTGCTATTTATTCCTTGATAATAGATTTAAGCATCTTCCCCACTACAGAGGTTAAGCTAACCGGTCTATAATCCCCCATCTTTTATCTACCTCCCTTTTTAAATAGTGGCATCACATTTGCTGTTTTCCAATCTGCTGGTACTGCCCCAGAGTCCAGCGAATTTTGGAAAATTACCATCAGTGCACTTGCTGGTTCTCCTGCCATCTCTTTTAGTACCCTGGGATGCATTCCATCAGGGCCAGGAGACTTGTTTATCCTGACCTCCATTAGCCTGCCCAACATTACCTCTTCTGTAATAATAATTGTTTCCAGGTCCTCACCTACCTTCATCTCTTTGTCAATTTCTGGCATATTATTAGTGCCCCCCATTGTGAAGACTAATGCAAAATACCGGTTCAAGCCGCAGCTATTTCATCATATCCCATAACTAATCATCCCTTCTCATCCTCTAAAGAACCAATGTTTACTTTAGCCACTCTTTTTCCTTTTATCCATTAATATAAACTTTTGCTATCTGTCTTTATATTCTGTGCTAGTTTTTTTTCATGTTCTATCTTACTTTTTTTTATAGCTCTCTTTGTGGCTTTCTGTTGCCCTTTAAAGTTTTTCCAATCTTGTCATTTCCTGCTGTTCTTGGCTACTTTTTATGCCTTCTCTTTCAATTTGATAGCCTCCTTCTATTTCCTTAGATACCCGTGGCAGATTACCTTTTTTCTTACAGTCCTTCCTTTTCACTGGAATATACTTTTGCTGAGCATTTTGAAAAATTGCTTTGAAAGTCCTCCATGCTCATCAATTGTCCCACCATCAAATCTTTGTTTCCAGTCTGCTTTAGCCAAGTCCTCCTTCATTCTATTACAGTCTCCCTTGTTTAAGCACAAGACCGTGGTATTGGATTTAACCTTCACAATCCACCTGTATTCTAAATTCGACGATACTGTGATCATTCCTTCCAAAAGGATTCTTATCTGTGAGATCATTAATTATTCCTGTCTCATTACATGGATGAATTACAAGGATGAGATCTAGGATAGCTTGCTCCCTCGTTGGTTCCAATACATACTGTTCAAGAAAGCTATCACAGATACACTCAACAAATTCCTCCTCAAGGCCACCCTGACCAAGCTGGTTCGACCAATTTACATGCAGATTAAAAGCCCCCATGATAATCTCCATATCATTTTTACAGGCATTAGTTATTTCTTTGTTTATTGCCCGTCCCAATGTGATGTTATTATTTGGTGGCCTATAGACTACGCCTATCAGTGACATTTTTCTTCTTAGAATTTCTAATGTCCACTCAACTGGATTCAACCTTTTTCTGCATAGAACCTATATCATCTCTCAGCACTGCTCTGATGTTGCCCTTGAATATCAGAGCTACACCACCTCCCTTACATTCCTCTCTGTCCTTCCAAATAGTCTGATACCCCGGGATATTTAACTCTCAATTGTGACCATCCTGTAACCATGTCTTGGTAATGGCTACTAAATCATGTTCATTCATGATGATTTGTGCAGTTAACTCATCAACCTTGTTATGAATGCTACAAGCATTCAGGTAAAGTGCCTTTAATGCTAGTTTGCTTACCCTCATGATTTCCCACATTTCTAATAATGCCTCCTGAGTTATCCTTCCTTTTCACTTCTTTCACAGTCTGCCTTGGACCTAAACCCTGGCGGCTGGAAAGAAACTCCAAGCTGGCCTGGCAACCTCCCCAAATATAATATCCTCGACATAGGATCATAGGTATAAGATTTAGTCATAGATTTCCATGTAAAATGATAAAACTTGAAAAGAGAAATGGAATACTAATAGAATTATATTCCTTTGCACATTCCTCTTTTCAGTCTGGTGAACTTTGGAATTCTCCATCCTTGGGGGCTGTAGAGTCTCAGCTGCTGTTGAAGACAGAACTTGACAGAATTCTGTGTATAAAAACCAAGAGATACAAAGATTGTGCAGGAAAAGGTGCTCCTGTGGGAGATGTTTGTGTCATGATAGAAGTCACTGGAGTAGGTGCCTGTGGCCCAAGGCTAAAGCTGTCAGAACATGATTCAAATTCCATCAGGGCAGCTGGAGGAAGTTAAATGTTAAATTTGGAATTGAAAAGCTGTTCTCAGTAATAGTGACCATGAAACTGCCATCAGTTGGTGTAAAAACCCATTTGGTTCACTGAAACCCAGTCAAGAAGGAATTATTCCGCACTGACTTGAACAGGCCAACATGTGACTTCTGCCCCATAGCAATGTGGTTGACTTCTAACTACTCTTTGAAATGGCACAGCCAGCCACTCAGTTCAAGGAGAATTCTTGATGGGTAATAAATACTAAACTTGCTATTGATGACCACAGCCTATGAAAGAATTTTTAAAAGCCTGGACAAAGTTATGAAATGGGGCAGCACGGTGGCTCAGTGGTTAGCACTGCTGCCTCACAGGTCCAGGGTCCCGGGTTCGATTCCAGCCTCGGGTGACTGCCTGTGTGGAGTTTGCACATTCTCCTCGTGTCTGTGTGGGTTTCCTCCACAATCCAAAGATGTGCAGGTCTGGTGAATTGGCTGTGCTAAATTGTCCAAAGTGTTCAGGGATATGCAGGTTAGGTGCACGAGTCAAGGGGTAAATGTAAGAATGGGTCTTGGTGGGATACTCTACTGAGAATCGGTGTGGATTTGTTGGGCCAAAGGGCCTGTTTCCACACAGTGGGGATTCTAATTCTAATTCTAAATCAGTGTTTCTCCTCATTCCAGAGCCAAACATGGCTGCACTGACTCAGCCATATTCATGTTGTATGTTGGCCACACTCAAATACTTTCTGTATGATCAACTAGGCACAGAGTCACAACATCCCATATGTCCACTACAAGGGCATTTTAAAAAAAATAATTCAGGCCACCAGGCCATCATTTATTTCCCATTCCTAATTGCCCAGAGTGCATTTAAGTGTCAACCACACTGCTGGTGAGTCTGGAGTCTACATGTAAGTAGTTTCCTTCCCAAAAGGACATTAGTGATCCAGGTGGGTTTTTTTTTCCCTGACAATTGACAATAGTTTCATGGTCATCATTAGACTCTTAATTCCAGATATTTATTGAATTCAAATTCCACTATCTGCCACGGCAGGATTCAAACTTCAATTGCCAAAACCTTACCAAGATCTCTGGATTGATAGTCTTATGCCATCATCTCCCCTCTGCAAAAGAATAGTGGATGAGAACAATGACAATGGAGAGACTGTTGCTGATTGGCATGACCTCAAGGGGCTTACTGTTTTGAAGGGCTTTGGAAAAGGCAAGCAGAAGTGAAGAGGCCAACTAACTAAGAGAGCCCAGAGAAAACAGAGTCCAATGAATTGTGTGCAATCTCAACCTGTTGTCTTTCTCTGCAGAAAATTTGGAAGGGACTTTCCACGTTAGAGTAAGACTCCTAAACCACACCCAGCAGGTCAATCGGAGCACAAAGTTCGCAACCACAGTGCAAACCTTCGTTGTATGAGACAGAAGGCTGCCATCATTTTATGTGCATCAATTTTCAGCTCTGATTATTATTTGTCTGCCAATTGTATAACCCACCAAAATCTGCCTTCAAGCCTTCTGTTGTAATCTCATGCTGCTTAATATTGCCAGCAAATTTGCCAAGCTTGCACTTTGGTATCCCAATGTGTGCAGATTAAAAGCACATTTTCCTTGTAGTTAACTGTCATTAAATGTGTTCCATATGTTGAGAGCGTTATATTGTGATTTTCACACATAATGTAAAATGTGTCTACTCAGAATATTTACCAATATTTTTGCGTTTATAATTTCTCACTGAAGATGTGAAAAAACATGCTTCCGAGAACTATTCATCCAGATGCTCCCCGTACCTGAATAGCTGCATCTGGTTTACCACAATTGGCCTCAATTCAAAACTACAGGAACCTCAGCCAAAAATGCAAACTGATAATCCAAGTCAATATCATTTTCTGCAGGTTTTCCAGGGCAGAACTTTCACTGATTCAAAGAAGAGTAGCACTACCACTAAGGGAAGCTACTAAGTAATAGCAAGAAACAGTTTAACTCAGAAGATCAAGTTAAAAATCACACAACACCAAGAGATTATCCAAGAGATGTATTTGGAAGTACTGGCTTTCAGAGCGCTGTTCTTCATCAGGTAACTAGTAGGCACCGATGTTGTGTGATTTTTAACTTTATCTACCCCAGTCCAAAACTGGCACTTCCACATCAGAAGACCAAAACACACAATCATTCTAGGTGGAGTTTAGGAATAACAGGGATCAGCAGACATTAGAGTCATAGAGATATACAGCACAGAAGCAGACCTTTCAGTCCAACTTATCCATGCCAACCAGATTTCCCAACTTATTCTAGTTCCACCTGCCAGCACCCAGCCCATATTCCTCCAAACCCTTCCTACTCATGTACCCATCCAAATGCCTTTTAAATGTTTTAATTGTACCAGCCTCCACCACTTCCTCTGGCAGCTCATTCCACACACGAACCACCCTCTGCATAAAAAAGCTGCCACTTAGGTCCCTTTTATACCTTTCCTTTCTCACCCTAAACTGATGCCCCCTCGTTCTGCACTCCCCCACCCCAGGAAAAGACTATTTATCCTATCCATGCCTCTCATGATTTTATAAATCTATATGAAATCACCCCTCAGCCTTCCAGAGAAAGCAGCCCCAGCCTATTCAGCTGCTCCCTATAGCTCAAATCCTCCAACCCTGGCAACATCCTTGTAAAACCCTTTCAAGTTTCACAACATCTTTCCAAAAGGAAGGAGACCAGAATTGTGCACAATATTCCCAATGTGGCCTAACCAATGTCCTGTACAGCTGTGACATGACCTCCCATCTCTTATACTCAATGCTCTGACCAATAAATGAAAGCATGCCAAACTCTGCCTTCACTATCCTATCTACCTGCGACTCTACTTTCAAGAGCTATGAACCTGCACTCCAAGGTCTCTTTGTTCAGCAACACTCCATAGGATTTTACCATTAAGTGTATAAGTCCTGCTAAGATTTCCTTTCCCAAACTGCAGCCCCACGCATTTATCTAAATTAAACTCCATCTGCCACTCCTCAGCCCATCTGATCAAGATCCCTTTGTAATCTGAGGTAACCTTCTTCACTACACCTCCAATTTTGGTGTAATCTGTAAACTTACTAACTGTATCTCCTATGTTCATATCAAAATCATTTATATAAAGGACGAAAAGTAATGGACCCAGCACCAACCTTTGAGGCACTCCGCTGGTCACAGGCTTCCAGTCTGAAAAACAACCCTCCATGATCATACTCTGTCTTCTACCTTCAAGCCAGTTCTGTATCCAAATGGCTAGTTCTCCCTGCATTCCATGTGATCTAACCTTGTGAACCAGTCTCCCATGGGGAACCTTGACAAATGGCTACTGAAGTCCATATAGATCACATCCACCACTCTGTTCTCATCAATCCTCTTTGTTACTTTTGCAACAAACTCAATCAACTTTGTGAGACATGATTTCCTATGCACAAAGCAATGTTGACTATCCCTAATCAGTCCTTGCCTTTCCAAATACATGTACATCCTGTCCCTCAGGATTCCCTCCAACAACCTGCCCACCACCGACGCCAGGCTCACTGGTCTATAGTTCCCTGGTTTGACCTTACCACCATTCTTAAAAAGCCTTCAGAAATGGGATGACGAGAGCCCAGAGACAGTATATTCCTGTTAAGGTGAAAGGAAAGGCTGGTAGGTGTAGGGAATACTGGTTGACTAGAGAAATTGAGGGTTTGGTTAAGAAAAAGAAGGAAGCATATGTAAGGTATAGACAGGAAAGTCATAGCAGTTTATAAGTCCCCTAAAAGTATTTATAACATTGGACAGAATATTAAACAAGAATTTATTGGTGCTTGTAACAATTGTAATGTAATAATTAGGGAGAATTTAAATCTCCAGACTTCTAACGCATTTGAATCTTTCTATAATTAAGGAGAGCAAATCTGCACACAGTGTTCAAGATGTGGTCACTACAATATACCCTGTATAACTGAAAAAATAACATAATTACTTTGATATTCCATTCCTCTTCCTGAGTGAAGTTCAGGTCTGTCACTCCAAGGGCTGTCTGGGACAGGCTGTTCCTTACTCTTTGAGGTTCTGCCCATGTATCAGGATTTTGGCTTCCCCCTCTCATAATGGGCTAGTTCTGGTCTTCAGGTTTTCTCACCAAGGTGGCCTACTGGATTTGGCCATTCTGATGATGCTCACCTCGAGGTACAAGGAGCTGGAGTTATCAATGAAGAAGATACATAAAGCAAAAAGAGCTGGGGATCCTTTGATTCCCCTTCTTTTCCACACCCTTCTCAAAGATGCTGTGGCCTGTGTCAATGCTAGAAGCGGGCGGAGGCAGGCGAATCCAATGAAGTGACTACATTTCATATTCAGAGGTGACAGAAGCATGGTTTTGAACCTTCAACTGTCACGTGCCAAGCTTGTCACACTATGCCTTCTGCTGAGCTGGGCACCACAAAGTCAGCATAGCATTCCTCTAACAAAGCAGGTTCACTGGAGGTGGAAATAATGGCTTGTTAATACATGGCCAGGCTGTTCCAGGCCTGTGTGGTTTTGATGGGAAGCTGATTGTCCAAAGCCTAAGCCAGTTATGCTGTTTGTAAACTGCAGAGTCCAACTAGCTTTAAATTTGGCTTCTACATTTCGACTTTTAGTCATCCAAGCTGATGAAAAAAATGTCAATATTTCTGTAACAACCCTGGAGGTGATGAGTCATCTGACTACAGGAACGCAAGCTCAAGGAAGACACAAACAGAAGTCTGGTCAAGTGATTGGCCAACAAGTTGCCCAATCGTATGGTACATGGGAATGTGAGGTTCACTCTGGTAGCCAGAACAGAATGGCAAAATATATTTTAAAAGGTGTGAATAGTGTAGCTATGGATGCTCAGAGACATCGTTGTACAAGTTGTGCAGAAGGTTGGCATGCAGGTATACCATGCGATTAGAAAGCCAAAGACATGGTGCCTTTCATTGCAAGGTGATTGGAGTACAAGAATAAGGAAATCTTGCTCCAATTGTGTGGTGTTAAGTGAGACCACAAATGTTTGTAACATACTGAAATTAATGGGGCTGAATGTTGATAAATCCTTGGGACCTGATGGTCTTCATTCCAGAAGTTGAAGGCGGTACCTATGGTGATAGTCAGAACATGGCCATTATCTTCCAAAATTTTATAGATTCTGGAATGATTCCTGGAGATTTCAAGGTACTGGATGTCACCCCACTATTTAAGAAAAGAGTGAGATAGTAAGCAGGGAGCTGCAGGCCTTAATCTTACATTAGAACTGCAACTTGAGATGTAATCAATCTTTGTGAGCCTGATGTGATGTTTTAGAGTTCTGAAGAAGGGTAAGTGGACCTGAAACATTAACTCTGCTTTCTCTCCATGGATGCTGCCAGATCGGCTGAGTTTCTCCAGTAATTTCTGTTTTTGTGTCTTTTGGACAAATAGACACCTGGTTAGCAATGATCTGATTGGGCACAGTCGGCATGGATTTGAGAATGTGAAATTGTGTTTGACAAACTTGCTGGAGATTTTGAAGATGCTACAAATAAAGCTACAAACGCTACATTGGACAAACAGGCAGAAAACTAGCCACCAGGATACATGAACACCAACTAGCCACAAAAAGACATGACCCTCTCTCACTAGTATCCTCACATACGGATGAGGAAGGACACCACTTCGACTGGGACAATACATCAATCCTAGGACAAGCCAAACAAAGAAACGCAGGAGAATTCCTAGAAGCATAGCATTCCAACCGGAACTCTATCAACAAACACATTGAGTTAGACCCCATCTACCATCCCCTGAGAAAAGGAACAGGAAGTGATTTCACCAAAGGAAATAACATCACCACAGGAAATGACATCACCAACCCAAACAAACCCAAACATATAAATAGGAAGCAGGAATTTTTTAGCATCGCTTCACATGAGGTTCACTGAAGAGGTTACCTAGTAAGGTATAGAAACATCTGGAAATGAACCTTGCAGCTCAGTGAGCAAACCTACATCCAAAACCTCAACCTGAGCCACAAATCTTCTCAAACCTCGCTAAATAAAGCTAATAAAGGAGAACCAATGGACTCAGATTTTTAGAGGGTTTTTGATAGAGACCCCACAGAAGGCTGGTTAGAAATGTTTAAACACATGGAATAGGAGATAATGTGTTGGCATGGATTAATAATTGGCTGATGGACAGTAAACAGAGAGTATGAATAAATAGGTCATTCTTGAATTGAGAATCTGCGATTAGTGGTGAACTGCAAGGATCAGTACTTAGGTCTCAGCTGTTCACAATAAATATCAATGATTTGGACATGAGGACCAAATGTTGTATTTCTCAATTTATAGATCATTAAAAGCTAAGTGGGAATATGTTCTGAGCATGATGTAAAGTGGCTTCAGGAGGATTTAGGTAGGCTTAGTGAGTGGACAAGAACATGGCAGATGGAAATAAAATGTGAAAAAATGTGAGGTTATCCACTTTTGTAGGAGAAACAGATGTACAGAGTATTGCTTGGAGAGTAGGAAGTTGCCAAGTATGAATGCATAAAGTGACCTAGGGTGAGCTTGTCGATAAATCACTGAAATTTAATCTGAAGATGTAGCGAGCTATTAGGATGACTCACAGAATATTCACCTTTAATGCAAGTGGATTTGAGTATAGGAATAGTAAAATCTAGCTTCACTGTTTAGGAGCCTGGTTTGGCCACTGATGGAGCACTGTGTGCCATTTTGGTCTCCTTAATTCAGGAACAAAATTGTTACCATAGAAAGGAGTGCAATTAAGGTACACCAGATTTGTTCCTGAGATAAAAACAGAAGTTGCTGGAAAAACTCAGCAGGTCTGGCAGCATCAGTGAAGAGAAATCAAAGTTAACATTTTGGGTCTGGTGACCCTTTCTCAGCACTAGGATGATGGGTAAGTCCTGTGAGGAGAAGTTGGGCAAACTCGGCATATGTCCTCCAGAATTTCAAAGAATGCAGTGTGATCTCAGTGAAACTTACAAAGTACTTGAAAGGATAATCAGGATAGATGCTGTTAAGATTTTTCTTTGTTGGGAAGTCCAGAACCAAAAGGCACAATTTAAAAATATGGGGATGTAATTTAGGTTTGAGATGAGGATAAATGTATTTCCTCAGTGGGCTGTTAACTTTTGGAATTCTCTGCCATAGAGGGCTGAGGAGGCTCAGTGCTTGAGTATGTTGAAGGTAGAGATTGACAGATTTCTGATTACAATTGGCATACCATTAGCAGGGTTTGGGGTGGTGAAAGGTACTGAAGTGTATTGATCATGATTAGAACCAGCTGAAACTCATTGACTGAGATCCTTGATTGAGGTTGTTAACCTGGGTCAAAAGGTGTAGCACTGGAAAAGCACAGTAGGTCAAACAGCATCTGAGGAGCAGGAGAGTTGATGATTTGGGCATAAATCCTTCATCAGGAATGTGGAGGGGGAAGGGGGCTAAGAGATAAGGGGGGAGGGGAGATATGGAAACTAGCGAAATTGATGTTGATGCCATGTAGTTGAAAGGTCCCAAGGCAGAAGATGAGGCATTCTTCCTCCAGTTGTTGTGTGGCTTGGATTTGTTGGTAGAGGAGACCCAGGACTTGCATGTCCTTGGGGGATTAGGAAGGGGAGTTGAAGTGGTTGGCCACAGGGCAGTGGGATTGTTTAGTGCATGTATCATAGAGACATTCCCTGAAATGCTCTGTGTGTTGGCGTCCCGTCTCCCTGATGTAGAGGAGACCGCATCAAGAGCAATAGATGCAGTAGGTGAGGTAGCTGGATGTTCAGGAAAATCTCTACTGAATGAGAAAACATCCTTTGGGACCTTGGACTCTGATTCTCCACCGTCTGCAGTCTTCACTTTCTCCTAGTTGTTAACTTGGGCCAACCAGGAAGCCCTGACTGACCAACATAACCAGGAGATCACATGCATGCACACAACATGGGTGCTGGGGAAAAATATAAACATCAAAACTGTTAGGTGGTAGTTGGGGGTGAATTTTTTAAAAAAAAGGAAAAAGTATAACCAGGAAATTTAGTGTCTCCTCAGTTTAGGGGACTGACTCTGCTGGCTGGGCCACAGTCAGTGTGTTACTACTACTGTTGATTTCAGCTTTTTTTTGGAGGAAACCTGATTCCTGAACTGGCTGGATTATGTAGCCAGTTTGTTAACTGGTATTCCTTTTTTATTGGGGATTGATTTCTAACTCTCTGATCTATACAATGTGTTTCAGATGTAATTCAGTTCTCATTAGGAAACTGTTATTTCACTGGCTGGTTGCAGCCTGTGTGTTAGTCTTTTTTCTTTTACTTTGAGAAAACGACAATGTAAAAAAAAAGCAAAAGAAAATATAAACAGGGATTGAAATGAATGCCATTTGCAGCCTTCACAAAACACAATATATCTTTTATTCTGTGCACTGCCTGTAAAAATAAATAAATAGAAAAGTGTAAATCTAAAATGGAGAAAAAAAATTGACAGGGATTTAGAATCTGCTCAGTTCAGGAGACTGACTCTGAGCTGTCTGGCCACAACCAGTGCACGGTGCACATGTAAGTAAAGGAGAAAGTGGGGACTGCAGATGCTGGAGATCAGGGTCGAGAAGTGTGGTGCTGGAAAAGTGCAGCAGGGTCAGGCAGCATTTGAGGAGCAGGACAGTCAACGCTTTTCCAGCACCACACTTTTCGACATGTAAATATCAGCTTTTGTGCAGTAATTTCAGTTTTGAAGTATTGATCAGTCATGATCATATTGAATCATCAATGGGTTGAGTGGTGTACTCAAGTTCCTATGCACAGTTTCAGTCTCCATTTTTAAGAAAGATGTATTTGGATTGGAGGCAGTGTAGTGAAGCTTTGTTTCTTATTTGAGACAATTGTCCTACATTGAGAAACTGGGAGAACTGTGTCTACAATCTCTGGGCTTTAGAAGGAGAAGACAATCACATTAAAATGTTCAAAATTATGAACAGGCTTGAGAGGGCAAGTTAAAAGAATGATCACAGTGTCAGGATAAGGGACCATTAATTACGGATCTGATGAAAAATTTCACCATTCAAAAGAAATCTTTGGGATTCTCTGCCCAGAGGGTTAAATACAGTGCTGAATATATTTAAGGCTGAGGTGGACAGATTTTTAAACATTTAGGAAACATTGGATGTGGGGTTGAGCTGGAAAATGAAATTGAGGCTAAGGAGCAGTCATGATCATATTGAATGATAGAGCAGGCTGGAGGAACCACATGGGCTATTCATGTTCCGATTTGCTATCATTTTTATGATGTCCCGGCCATTGTGATATGGATGTACTGCTGAAGTGAGCCTGCAGTATGAGGCAGAGTAGATGAACTGAGTTGCTTCTGCATAAATCCAGCATAGGCACAGTATACAGTATTACTTTGCCTCTGCCATATGATTGTATGATTCTAATTGTTTTAAGAGAAACCCTCAAGAAATATTAACTCATCAGGATAACATACCTAATCAAAAACTAAAATTCAACTATTTTGGTATACACATTTCTTCTCTATTTCACATTGGAGCTCCGAGATCTTTTTCAAAATTTATATAAAATCTGGAGTAAATTTGGATACAGCTCAATCAGCTACAATATTTTTGACAAGGATTAGGAAGGGATTTAATGTGAAGTGTAATGTGGCAGACAGCAAATGTATGCGAGGTATTTTTATTATATCGTCAGTGATGTCCTATGGCATAGCCCGCAATGAGTTGACAAGTATTGAGTGTGGCAATATGGATGTTATGCAACACAAAAACAAGGCAGCCCCCACCCTCTCCCAATCCCAGCATGAGGTAGCTCACCGGAGTAGGCTCAAGGGGTTGAATTGCCTTCTGCTAATCCTAGTTCTCATGTAGTTTATATTGGCCAATGTATGGTAGTAAAATGAAGCCAGTTAGGAATACCACACAAGATCTATGATTTACATTTGGGACAATGGGTTAGCAGAGAAGTGTTTAAATCTTCAAGGTTTGGGACATGGGCATCAGGGAGTGAAATGTAGATGTGTTTATGATAAGTGGTCTTGCTATTCTTTTATGTATATGATGTCTGCACTTGTTTTTCCTGAAGCAGTCAACACTAGTCTTGGCAGCCTAAAAACAAACCAAGATTGGAAAGTAGTGCCTGCAACAGGCAGAAGCCACCTTATGAAAGGTGTAATAGTTGTGTAAGGCATAGGTAAGGGACAGCTTTTATTGGATTGTCCATAGGCTGGCACAGTGCCTGGGTGGTTAGTACTGCTGTCCCATAGCACCAGGGATCCAGGTTTGATTCCACCGTCGAGTGGGTTTACGCATTTTCCCTGTGTCTGTGTCAGTTTCCTCTGGGTACTCCAGTGCAGATTAGGTGGATTGGCCATGTTAAATTATCCAGTGTCCATGGATGTGCAGGTTAGGTGGATTAGCCATGGGAAATGTAGGGTTACAGGAGTAGGAATACAGGAATGTGGATCAGGGTGGGATGCTCTTCGGAGGGTCAGTGGCGACTCAATAGGCTGAATGGTCTGCTTCCACACAACGGATTTTATGATTATGGTGAGTGGCACACTTTTTGTCAGACATTCAGAGACATTCCAACTGTTTGCCATTTTGGAACTCTTACAGAGCAGCATCAGTGCCCAAAACAGTACTTAACTGTTCCCATTGAGACTCCACTTTGAAGCTTATAAAAGGCCATAACCGTAGATGAGGGTTGAAGTGGTGGTGGGGTCAGAAAATGGGCGTGGAGAGCCAAGAGATCAGGTATTGCTGTCTATCCGGAGGAGAAAGTGAGGTCTGCAGATGCTGGAGATCAGAGCTGGAAATGTGTTGCTGGAAAAACGCAGCAGGTCAGGCAGCATCCAGGGAACGGGAGAATCGACTTTTCGGGCATAAGCCCTTCTTCAGGAATGAGGAAAGTTTGTCCAGCAGGCTAAGATAAAAGGTAGGGAGGAGGGACTTGGGGGAGGGGCGTCGGAAATGTGATAGGTGCTACAAACAAACCATTATCTCCCAGACCGTCCATAACCTCATCACCTCGGGGGATCTCCCATCCACCACCTCCAACCTGAGAGATAAGCTACAGGGTGGTTGGGTTGGTTGGTCCGGGTGTCCCAGAGGTGTTCTCTGAAACGCTCCGCAAGTAGCCGGCCTGTCTCCCCAATATAGAAGAGGCCACATCGGGTGCAGAGGATGCAATAGATGATATGTGTGGAGGTGCAGGTGAATCTGTGGCGGATATGGAAGTAGCAATTCTTTATAAATGCTGCATAAGTTCTCTGTTACAGCTACCTGACACAATGCTCATCTGCTGTTCCTTCAGCTTACTATTGCATTGCTTAAAGCCTTTAGGCTTGCAAATTGATAACTTCCGAACCCTACCCTCAGCGCAGCAACCTTTCGTACATTTGAGTTGTACTCAATGTCAAGTGGTATGTGATAGTTTAGATGCAATCAAGCCGATATGTAGTTAGAACTTAGAAAATAGAACATTACAGTGCAGTACAGGTCCTCCGGCCCTGGCTATTGTGCCAACCTGTGAAATTAATCTGATGCCTATCTGAGCTACACTGTACCTTTATTATCTATATGTATGCTCAATGTCCATTTAAATGTCCTAATGTCATCAAGTCTACTACTGTTGTAGGCAAGCCATTCCACACCCCTGCTACTTTGAGTAAAGAAACTACCTCTGACATCTGTCCTATATCTATCACCCCTCAATTTAAAGAAACATACCCTCATGTCAGCCTTCACCATCTGAGGAAAAAGGCTCTCACTGTCCACCCTATCTAACCCTTTGATTATCTTATTTGTCTCAATTAAGCCACCTCTCAACCTTCCTCTCTCCAATGAAAACAGCCTCAGTTCCCTCAGCCTTCCCTCGTAAGACCTTTCTCCCATACCAGGCAACATCCTAGTAAATCTCCTCTGAACCCTTTCCAAAGCCTCCACATCCTTCCTATAATGCGGTGACCAGAACTGTACACAATATTCCAGGTATGGCCTTACCAGTGTCTTGTACATCTGAAGCATGACCTTCTGGCTCCGAAACTCAATCCCCCTAACAATAAACACCAACACACCATATGCCTTCTTAACAATCCTATCAACCTGGGTGGTAATTTTCAGAGATTTATGCATGTGGGCACTGAGATCTCTCAGTTCATCAACATTGCCAAGAGGTTTACCATTAGCCCAGTACTCTGCATTCCTGTTATTTTTTCTGAAGTGAACTACGTCACACTTTTCCACATTAAACTCCATTTGCCACTTTCCCACCCAGCTCTACATCTTATATATGTCCCTCTGTAACCTGTAACGTCCTTCTGCACTACCCACAATTCTGCCTACCTTAGTGTCATCCACAAATTTACTAACCCATCCTTCTACACTCACATCCAGATCATTTATAAAAATGACAAACAGCAGTGGCCCCAAAACAGATCCTTATAGCACACCACTGGTAACTGAGCTCCAGGATGAACATTTCCCATCAACCACCACCCTCTGTCTTCTTTTAGCTAGCCAGTTTCTGATCCAAATCGCTAATTCACCTTTAATCGCAAAACTCTGTATTTTGTGTAATAGTCTATCATGTGGAACATTATCAAATGCCTTACTGGTGTCCAGATACACCACATCAGCCTCTTTACCTTTATCCACTTGTTTTGTCACCTTTTCGAAGAACTCAATAAGGTTAGTTAGGCATGACCTATTCTCCACAAAACCGTATATACTATCTCTAATAAAATTATTCCATTCCACATGATTATAAATCCTATTTCTTCTAACCTTTTCCAACACCTCCCGCAGCAGCTGTTCCTTGAAAAAACTCCACATTTCAAGTGTGTCCATCCCCTGAAGTTTCCTTCCCCATCCTTTGCATCCTAAATCTTGCCTAATTGCATCATAATTGCCTTTTTCCCAGTTATCTCTCTTTCCTTGTGGTACATAGTAAACATAACTGAATTGTGGTCACTATCGCCAAAGTGTTCACCTACCTCCAAATCTAACGCCTGGCTGGGTTAATTGCCCAGTACCAAATCAAATATGGCATCAGACCTTGTTGGCCGGTCTACATTCTGTTAGAAAACCCTCTTTACCGTATTGAACAAAAACTGATCCATCTGAACTACTTGAACTATTGTATTCCCAGATGGAAATGTGTTGCTGGAGAAGCGCAGCAGGTCAGGCAGCATCTAGGGAACAGGAGAATCAACGTTTCGGGTATTAGCCCTTCTTCAGGACCTGCTGCGCTTCTCCAGCAACACATTTCCATCTCTGATCTCCAGCATCTGCAGACCTCATTTTCTCTTCTATAGTATTCCCAGTCAATATTGGGGAAGTTAAAGTCTTCCATAACAACTACCCCTGTTACTCTCGCTCCTATCAAGAATCATCTTTGCTATCCTTTCCTCTACATCCCTGGAACAATTCTGAGGCCTATAGCAAACTCCCAACAGGATGACCTCCCCTTTCCTGTTTCTAACCTCAGCCCAAACCATGCCCCCCTCCCCTTTTACCATCTTCTCTGTTCTTGCTGAAACATTTAAATCCCGGAACCTGCAATAATCATTCCTGTTCCTCCTATAGCCATGTCTCTGAAATGGCTATAATATCGAAATCCCAGGTACCAACCCATGCTGCAAGTTCACCCATCTTATTCCGGATGCTCCTGGCATTGAAGTACACACATTTCAAACCAACATCCTGATTGCTGGTGACCTCCTGCGACCTTGTAAACCTATCCCTGACCTCACTACCCACAACCTCCTGTACACTGGAACTACAATTCAGGGTCCCATCCCCCTGCTGCAATAGCTTACAAGTGTGTCGAACTTGATCCCAACAGTTAAGATTTATTCAATTTGTTAAAAAATAGAAATGAAATGAACACTCATTAGGGTGATTGATTAGCTCTTAGTTTATTAAAGACATTAAGACACAAGTTCTGAAACAGAAGTTTCAACACAATAGATTTTTCTGTTAACCAAAGCAGACTAACCGCCAGGCAGAGTCATAGCACTGTATACAGTACACGCAGCACATGAAGTCTTTAAAGGTGAACTCTCTTTAAGACAAGTATACATAAGACAAAAGCACACTAAAATGAAGGATTCTTACAGTTCATGATTTAGATGTTTCAGCAAGAACAGAGAAGATGGTAAATCTAACCTGAGACGTTAAAACCTAGAGATGATATGAACCTTATGGGAAGTAATAGTTGTACTTATCATTGTTATGTACTCAAGTTATTTAAATCTGATTAACAATACATCAGACTGCTGCAATTAATGTGTTCTTACTGACTGAGAAATTGCCAAAAATCCCCGGATCTTAGAAGGAGTTGTACAGATGGTCAACATGGAATTGAAGACCTCTGTATCGAACACAGCCTCGACATTCCTGACTACAATATACTTCTCGCTAAATCATTGATGAAAATTCCAATTAAACAATTAATCCCTTGGAGGATTTAAATGCTTGGTTTCAATGACATTCATTATTTTCTCTATTTTCTTCCTTCCTAGTTTTCGAAAGCTCATAAGCTTATGCCTACTCTTGGCCAGTAAAGTAATCAAAAATCTGCATGCCCTCATTCTCATCCCTGCATCAGTATTGCATTATGATGTTCTGCACAAGTTATTTTCTCACTCGTGGATTGTCCCATGGATAATGATGTAGTTATTTACACCTGTGGTTCACACTGTGACTAAGAACCCAAGAAAACTGGCAAAGAGTATCACAGACCAGGCTGGCGTTCTTAATTTCCGAAGAAAATTTATAACATAACTTGTTTGATTTTAAAGTTGCCAGGCACCTTGCTGTGAACTTCCAGCATTTTCTATATTTAAATCAGATCTCCAACACTTGAAACTCATGTTTTTAATTTTACTCTTCAAATTTCCATTAGCCTGTGTCCATGAGGAATTAAACTGAAACTTTAACATATATTCCAAACTTAATATCATCCAAAACTCTGCTGTCCACGTCTTAGCTCACACCAATAATGTTCCAGACTCCTCTCACCCTTATGTTTTTCAGCCTATATTAGCTCCCAGTCCAGATTATCTTGATTTTAAAACTCTCATCCTTTTATTCAAATCCTCCACAAGCCTCACGTCCTCCCTATATCTGTAACTTCCTCCAGCCTCACAATTATCCAGAATATCCACACTGGTGTATTTCTGGAATTTCATGCATCCCCAGTTTTAACCACTCAAATACAACACACGTCTGACTTCTGGAATTATCTTATAATCATCTCTCACTTTGGTTCTTTGTAGTGCAACAGTTTTCCATTCTCTGTTAAAACCTTTAAGTTTATTTCACTGAGGTTGTCATCCAACTTCCTTTAAAAATTCTTCATTGCCTCCACTTCCACCACCCACATAGGTAACAAGTTCCAGGTCATTATCAGTAAATGCATAAAAGGTTCTCCATGCAATTCTCAATCAAAATCTAAAGTTTGTGCCTCTTAGCCTTTTGACCTTCAGCTAATAGGAACAGCTTTTCTTTTTCAATTCTTTATAAAATCCTACCACTTGGCTAACTCTCACCTTCCTCCAAACTTACGTCAAGATTGAGCTTTCAAGCTCATTACCTAATTTTTATCTTCCTCTTGCTCATGCCCTGTGGTTTTCTTGTAAAACACCTTCAAAGCATTCAGCTACATGTTCTACATGTTCGTATAAAAGGACAAGTTGGTGTTGCAATTATTTCTTAACTTTGTTTACACTCGGCTTCAATTGTAGGCCCTGGTAACTTATTCCACAAATCAATTAGCCTTTTCCTTTATATTTTTTGCTTGATTTCCCTTCTAAGTGCCAACTTTCTAATTTTTAACTTCTGTCCCATAACGTTTAAACACTAAACTGTGAAAAATTTGCCCGAATCACTTTGTTTGACCTCTTTTAGTTAAATCACCTCAGAATTTCCTCTTTAACCTTTCCTTACAAATTCAATGCTTACAACTTCCTCACCCAATTTTTCTGCAAGGCAGTAATGTACTCCCCTATATTTCCCATCACTAAATAGCCAGAACGGTGTTCAGAAAGTGTAATTAGACTTATTTTACTGACAAGTTCTCTTTTTCCTTTCTGAAACTGCATCAAATCAAATATGACCCAATGTTTCTGAATGAAAAAACAGGATGTTCAAAAAGAAAAGCATTTTGTGTGGCCCACATGTGATTCCAGTCCTACACCAACGTGATTGATTCTTAACTTGATCTCCCAAGTGACTTAGCAAGCTATCCAGTTGCACAAGAGACATGTAACAAATGTCAGCCTTGCCAACAATGCAAATTCATTAAAAAATGAAACATTGGAAAATTATATTAAATTGAAAGAAATCTAAACACTCTATGTAACAAGCAGGCAACGATCTGCATTTAGGGATGGGAAACTACTTCATAGTGCACCAGAACACAGGCATGGGAAAGTCTTTGTGTTAATATTTTTGTTTAGTTTGAAGACAACAACCATGATATCAATGTGGAGCTGGCAAAGGTGTAGGAGAGCCTGGTAACAAGTGAAGAACCTGGCTAGGTGATTGGCCCAAAAATTGATGACAATATTTGCATCTTTGGAGTTTTTCATTCTTCATCTGAATTTTGAAATTTATCTTCCATTTATCGCAACACAATAAATAATAATTCCATTGCTCGGTCTGGTTAAAATCTATGTCAACTGGCCAGCTCTTACAGTAATGACATGATTTCCAATCATTGGATCTGTCCTGAAGCAAGAGATGAGGATAGGTTAATCAATAAGAAGGATTGAAGGATATGTTCTTCCAGGGCCTTGGAGAGTAATGGTATAGTGTTACTGATGCCACTAGTGGAGTGGTACCATCAAGGAAGTGGAATTATAATGAGACTATTTAATCCAGAAACCCAGGTAATGTTATAAGGACTTGGTTTTGAATCTCACCATGGCAGATGATGGAATTTGAGTTCAATTTTTAAAAATCGAATTAAGGGCAGCACAGTGGCTCAGTGTTTAGCACCGCTGCCTTAAAGCACTAGGGACCCAAATTCCATTCCAGTCTTGGGTGACTGTGTCAAGTTTATATGCTCTCCTTGTGGATTTCCACTTGGTGCTCCAGTTTCCTCCCATACTCCAGAGATGTGCAGGTTATGTGGATTGGCCATGCTAAGTTGCTCATTTCCAACTGCTGTCGGGACATTAAATGCCTCAACCTGTCTACCCCCCTCTCCCACACCAACCACTCACCCTCACAACACGCAGCCCTCCAATCCCTCTGCTCCAATCCCAACCTCACCATCAAGCCAGCGGATAAAGGGGGCACAGTGGTAGTCTGGCGCACTGACCTCTACACCGCTGAAGCCAAACACCAACTCGAGGACACCTCTTCCTACCGCCCCCTCGACCATGACCCCACCCCAAATCACCAAAGCATCATCTCCAAGACCATATAGAACCTCATCACTTCAGGAGATCTCCCACCCACAGTTTCCAACCTCAAAATCCGGGAACCCCGCACTGCCTGGTTCTACCTCCTTCCCAAGATCCACAAGCCTGACCACCCTGGCCGACCCATTGTCTCAGCATGCTCCTGCCCCATTGAACTCATCTCTACCTACCTCGACACTGTCCTATCCCCCCTAGTCCAGGAACCCCCCACATA
>NC_057714.1:91868953-91873428 GCF_004010195.1 Chiloscyllium plagiosum | reverse complement strand
CCTCCTCCCTGACCTATCACCTTCATCCCCTCCCCCACTCATCTGTAGTACTCTATGCTACTTTCTCCCCACCCCCCACCCTCTCTAGCTTATCTCTCCACGCTTCAGGCTCTCTGCCTTTATTCCTGATGAAGGGCTTTTGCCCAAAACGTCAATTTTACTGATCCTCCAATACTGCCTGAACTGCTGTGCTCTTCCAGCACCACTCATCCAGAATCTGGTTTCCAGCATCTGCAGTCATTGTTTTTACCTAAGTTGTTCATAGTGTCCAGGGATGTGCAGGCTAGGTGGATTAGCCATAGAAAATGCAAGATTGTAGAGATAGGGAAAGGGGCTGGTCTGGGTGAAATGCTGTTTGATAGGTTGGTGCAGACTTGATGGGCTCAATGGCCTCTTTCCTCACTGTAGGGATTATAAGAGTCTAATGATGACCATCATTCTTGAAAAAGCCCATCTGGTTCACTGATGTCCTTACCTGATCTGCCCAACATATGACCCCAAACTCACAGCAATGTGGTTGACTGCCCTCTGGGAAATTAGGGATGAACAATAAATACTGGCTTAGCTGGTGATTTCCACATCCTGCAAGTAAATTTTGAAAATGCTCAGTGTTGGTTATTTCAACAATCAGAGCTTTGGCTCTGAGAAAGGAAATGTCCTGGAGTTTTGCACGCAATAAAAATGTAACCATTTTGGAGTCTTGAAATTGTTTGGTGATTAACATGAGAACATTTCTTCATGGTCTGGAGAAACAAACCAACAATATTCGACACAAACCTGGCAGCAGTTTACAATTACAACATTTAAAAGGCATCTCAATGGGTAGATGAATAAAAAGGGTTCAGAGGGATATGGGCCAAATGCTGGCAAATGGGACTAGGTCAGATTGGGATGTCTCATCAGCGTGGATGAATTGTACCAAAGGGTCTGTTTCTGTGCTGTATGACTCCATGACTCAGTGAAAGCATCAACCAGGAATTCGCTGAGTGAAGCCAAGTATTTTCTACTCAAACTTTCCCCTTTAGGCTATTGTAAATACTACGTTTAATGCCTAATGCCTTCTTAAGAACGTGAGATGGCACACACATTCCAAATTTCTGCAGGACCATGCATTGCAGTCCTGTTTAAATAAATTGTCATTTTCCTCACATTACAGTAACAGGCATTTAACTCTGAACTTGCCAATCACAACCCCACTTTCAGGTGTAATAGAGTGCAGGTAAACTTGTGCATATTTTAAATGAGTAAAAGCCAAAAGGAGTGCATAGCCAAGGTGAATCAGAAACTGGGCACGTGGGAGTGATGCACCAGCTTCATTGTAAATAACTTGGCCGTTAGGTATGAAGCACTCTTAATGTTGCCTAATATGTCACAGATCTGACTTATAACCTACCTTTACGTCTTGCACTCACCCAAACCATTTTCACTTTAACTGGAGACAGAAAATGAACTATGTCTGGAGGGAAGCAATGTGCAAACCTCTAGATATCCTCCAGTATCCACATTTCCCTCATCCTGATTGCCACCTTTCTAGATGCACCACAGGACAGATTTTGTGGTCCTTAAACAACACCAAGGAAGGAGATGGTGAAAAAAAAGCTGCTCAGCTTTGAAAGCTCTCTGGGACCTCACAGCATATACAGATGCAGAAATAGCCACAGAGCTGGGAGAAAAAGTATTGGATGTAATTTCATTTGGTGGCACGGTGGCTCAGTGGTTAGCACTGGTGCCTCACAGCATCAGGGACAGAGGTTCGATTCCAGCCTCAGGCTACTGTCTGTGTGGAGTTTGCACATTCTCCTCGTGTCTGTGTGGGTTTTCTCCAGGTGCTCCGGTTTCCTCACACAGTCCAGAGATGTGCCAGTCAGGTGAATTGGCCATGCTAAATTGCCTGTAGTGTGAGGTGCACTAGTCAGAGGGCAATGGAACTGTGTAGATTACTCTTCGGAGGGTCAGTGTGGACTTGTTGGGCCGAAGGGTCTGGAGGGAATCTAATCTAACCTTAAAAATAATACTAAGGAAGGTCAGTAAGAGCAAGATTAGGGGCAAAAATTGTCTTCATATAAGGACCAAATTTTAAACAGTCATTAATTTGATGGGGTCAGTTTTGATGCTGAGGCCCTGGATTCCAACATTAACTTTGCTTTTCTTTCTACAGATGCTGCCACATCTGTTGAGATTCTCCAGCACTTTCTACTTTTCTTTCAGATGTCCACCATCTGCAGTTCTTTGTTTTTATTGGATGGATTTGATGGGCATTCTCTGATTCAGGAAGCTTGAATCTGCAATGTTAGCAGCGGAAGTTCAGACCCACCAATGTACCTTCTCAGGACATTTAGGAATAACCAATAAATGCTTCTTTTACCAGCAACATCCACATCCAAAAACTGAAGAACAAACAGCAGGGATTTTGACTACAGTGTTTGATCGGGGCCATGAATAAAATGTGAGTATGGCAGAGAGAAGAAGGTGAGCGAAATTCAATTTGTTTCCACTGTTCTCCTCCTCTGTCCATAACAGAGGTAGTTTTGAATTTATTTTCTTCTATTTTTCTTTTCCCTTTTAAAAATCGGCAGTGGTATATATCCCAAACTTTATTTGTGAAGGAGAGTTCTGGAGAAAAGTCATACCACACTTGAAACATTAACTCTATTTCTTCAGCATTCTCTGTGTTTGTTCCTGTTTGTGAAGTCCGATTTTAAAATGGCTTACTGCAAATTATTTAGGACTTTAAAAAAAGGATTTATTGCTGTATTCAAAACCATAACTGGGACAATGATTTGCAACAATTGTCCACACGCAGGCACACACAGAGACATGAGAAAAGAGAGAAGTTATACATTACAAAATACTTAAAGTCAAATGTTTTGGAATTACGTCAATTAAAGATTACAATAGGTCAATGTCCAGTGGTGCTTCTTTCAGTGAACTCTGCATATTGGTCACGTTCACAAGGACTCAGATGCAGTCGAATTGCTGGTGATGGTGCAGTAATTGTAAACTGGGGATTGGTTCACTTCACAAGTAAAATACAGTATTCTTTCCAGAAATTAGACTCTTGAGTGAGATTAAGATCAAAGGCAGCTATTAGCTAAGCATGGATCTACTGTCTGTTTTCTCTTTTTGTGTTACAAGCAGATTGAGAAAGAAGTCATAAACTGTAGATGATTGAAATAAACCACCAGTTTCAGTCAAGTGACTCCAACTTCTAGCTTAGCCATTCAATCAAATCGGGTGGTTTTTGATGTCCTAGCTGAAACATATCATGTTTTATGACAGATATCTACAGACTTATTAGCCATTTCATATGTAATGTGCTTCAATGGTTTCCTTTGGTCAGAACTCGCTGAGATAGATGTCTCGCCCACTATATATTTTATGTTGGCATAGTTGGAATTGTCATACAAATGATATGACATTCCAGAGTAGTCATGAGTTAGCATTTGTCCTGGTAGTTGCCAGAAACTTCTTGAAGCAGCCTACCTGCCCATTCTTTGTTCGACAGCAGACATCTTTTTTTTAATCTAGCAAGAGTCAATCCTTTACAAAATAATTATATAAGATAATGTTAACTTTAAAGAAAACAATTCAGGACATGTCTGTCCTCTGGGCAATACATATTGATTAATTCATGAGATGTATAAAACATGTGCTGGTATATTCTTTCCTTAACATACATCCGCTCAACTAACAATTAGATTGCTCTCACGTTACAGTAAAACTGAAAGAATATGAATTATGATCTTTGAGTTGGCTTCTGACACATCCTGCTTCCACCAAAGCACTAACAAAATGAAACGTAAGCAATTTCTTGACTGTTTAATGTGTTCTGTTGGATAAATTACTATGAATTAATAAGATTGACATTCTCTAAAGTTTTACATAAACTTTGATTTATGTTTCTACTGCTGGCCACCATTTTCTGTGCAAAAGTTATTTATTAACTTTTCAGCCCATTAAGGTTCATGACCTCCACTCTCTACAAAATGTTCGACAACCACGTCACACATTGCATCAGCATTGCTCCCATCCTAACAACCTCAATATTCTTAAATCAACACAATATGAACTTGAATGGTGTCAGGGCCTTTAAAGGTGAAAACAACCTGATCGAATTCTTTAAAGACTATTTCCTGAACTTTAGGGTGGGTCATGGGGAGGACAAAATGGCAGATCAAAGACCTGACCCATGATTGCACAAACCTGAACAGAACTGTAGAATTTCTGGATCAGTGGTGCTCGAAGAGCACAGCAGTTCAGGCAGCATCCAACGAACAGCGAAATCGACGTTTCGGGTAAAAGCCATTCATCAGGAATAAAGGCAGTGAGCCTGAGGCGTGGAGAGATAAGCTAGGGGAGGGTGGGGGTGGGGAGAGAGTAGCATAGAGTACAATGGGTGAGTGGGGGAGGAGATGAAGGTGATAGGTCAGGGAGGAGAGGGTGGAGTGGATAGGTGGAAAAGGAGCTAGGCAGGT
>NC_057714.1:91792997-91868852 GCF_004010195.1 Chiloscyllium plagiosum | reverse complement strand
TGCAGTCTCCACAATGTAGAGGAGACCGCATCGGGAGCAACGGATACAATAAATAATATTAGTGGATGTGCAGGTAAAACTTTGATGGATGTGGAAGGCTCCTTTAGGGCCTTGGATAGAGGTGAGGGAGGAGGTGTGGGCACAGGTTTTACAGTTCCTGTGGTGGCAGGGGAACGTGCCAGGATGGGAGGGTTGGTCGTAGGGGGGCGTGGACCTGACCAGGTAGTCACAGAGGGAACGGTCTTTGCGGAAGGCGGAAAGGGGTGGGGAGGGAAATATATCCCTGGTGGTGCTGGCCTGGTTCTATCTGATTCATGTACTTACTGCTTCACCAAAGTCTCAAGTGATTGAACAGTACAGAGAATGTTCAAAGTTGTCCGTGTATTCTTAGCATGAATACTGCAAAGAGTATGGGCATTGACAACATTCAGTCGTAGTACTGAAGATAGATGCTCCAGAACTAGCTGCCATTTGCTCTTCTTGTACATAGAGTCATAAAGTAATAGAGATGTATAGCATGGAAACAGAGCCTTCAGTCCAACTCATCCATGCCAACCAGATATCTTAAACTAATCAAGCTCCATTTGCCAACACTTGGCCCAAATCCTTCTAAACCCTTTCTATTCATAACCTTATTCAAATGCCTTTTACATGTTTCAAATGTACCAGTCTCCACCACTTCCTCTGGCAGCTCATTCCATATACGCACCATAAACTCTGAGAAAATGTTGCCCCATAGGTCCCTTTTAAATCTTTCCCCTCTCACCCTAAACCTCCGCCCTCTAGTTCTGGACTCCCCTACCCTGGGAAAAGATTTTGTCTATTTAGCCTATCCATGCCTGTCATGATTTGATAAACCTCAATAAAGTTACTTCTCAGCCTCTGATGCATCTTTAAAACACTCGCATCTACCAAACATGTAGAAAATCACTCAGGTACACCCAAAAAGCAAGATAATCCAATCAGACCATCTACCACACCATCAGACTACAGTCAATAATCAGCAAAGTGATGGGGGCAGCCTTCAACAGTGCTATATAATGATAGTGACTCAATACTAAATTGTTCTTTGACAATCATTTTGGGTTCTCCCTGAGTATTTTAAATTCTGACTCCATTACAGCCTTGTTCAAATATGGATAAAGGAATTGAACTTAAGGTAGGGCTGAAAGTGACTGCCCATGATACCAAGGCATCATTTCACCAAGTGTGGCATCAAGAAGTCCTCGTAAAACTGAGATCAATGGGAATCATGGAGAAACTTTCCAATAATTGGAATCATACCTGGCACAAAGGAAGATGGATGTAATTGTTGGAGGGCAATTGTCTTCATCCTAAGATATCAATGCAGGAGTTCCTCTTGATAATGTCTTAGAATTAATCATCTTTAGCAGCTCCCACCATCATAATGTCAGAGCGGAGATGTTCTCTGATCATCGCCCAATGTTCAGTACAGTCATAACTCCTCAAATATGGAAGCAATCTGTGTCAATATGAGCCTTCAACATTCATTCCCTCTCACCACCATCACCACAGTGCCAGCAGTATGAACCTTCCACAAGATGCACAGCGTAAACTCACCAAGATTCTTTAGACAGCACCTTCCAAACCCCTGATCTCTATCAATGAGAAGAGCGAGCTCAGGATATGCATAGGAACACCATTAACTCCAAGCCTGTCTTCAAGCCACAAATTATCCTGACTTGGAGATTGATAGCCTTCTGCAGTGAAGAATTTCACAGATTCATTGCAATCTGAAAGAAGAAATATCTCTTTACCTCTGTGTTAAATGGGTGAACTCTTATCCTGACATTATGCCCTCTGATCCTAAGAGCCTCCCTCACATCTTCCTTCTCGAAAAAGAACAACCTCTCCACATCTATTCTGTCAAGCTCTCCATGAATCTTGTACTTTCAATGAGTCAACTTTCATTCTTCTAAACTACAATGAGTATAGGCTCAACCTACTCAACCACTGCTCATGGGACGATCCCTTTATACCCAGGATCAGCTTAGTGAACCTTCTCTGAACTGCCTCCGATCAGAATATCTTCCCTTAGGTAAGTGGAACAAAACTGTTTGCAGTATTCAAACTTGCCTTCTCTATATTTTTTATCCATTCATGAGATGAGGGCAATGCTGCCTGGGCCAGCATTTATTGCTGATTCCAAATTGCCTAAGGTAGCTAAGAGTCAACCACATTGCTGTGGTTCTGGAGTCATGTGTAAGCCAGGTGAGCTGAAAATGTGTTGCTGGAAAAGCGCAGCAGGTCAGGCAGCATCCAAGAAACAGGAGAATCGATATTTCGGGCATAAGCCCTTCTTCAGGAAAGAAGGGCTTATGCCCGAAACGTCGATTCTCCTGTTCCCTGGATGCTGCCTGACCTGCTGCGCTTTTCCAGCAACACATTTTCAGCTCTGATTTCCAGCATCTGCAGTCCTCACTTTCTCCACTTAAGCCAGATGAGGGCAGGATAGCAGTTTTCCTTCTCTAAAGGGCATTTTAATTAAACAGGTGGATTGTTCCTGACAATCTTAATTCCAGATTGTTTTGTTGACTTCAATTTCCACCATCTTCCAGAACAAGATTTGAACCTGTGTCCCCAGACCATTACTTGGGTCACTGAATTAATGGGTCTAGTCATAATATCACTAGGCCATCACCATCACTTTATGATTTATGCATTAGGACCCCAAATTCATCAGTACTGTAGCTTTCTGCAGTCTTTCTCTATTTAAATAATATTTAGCACCTCTATTGTTCCAGTCAAAATGGAGAACCTCACAAAATGGACAGCAAGATTTTCTTTAAATATATAAAAAAGAGAGTAGCAAAACTGAACATGGGCCCCTCACAGAACAAGGCAGGGGGAATAATAATGGACGATCAGGAAATGCCAGAAGGGTTGAATAAATGCTTCAGTCTTCACTATAAAATACACTAATAACATTCCAATGTTACTAAATGATCGAGGGGCTTAAAGAGGAGAGGAAATGACAATAACTATCACTGAGCAAAAGTGCTAGGGAAACTAATGGAGCTGAATACCAATAAGGCACATGAACTTGATGGGATACATCCTAAGTTATGAAAGGAAGTAGCTACAGAGATAATGGATGAATTAATATGAATCTTGCATGAATCTTTCAATTCCGGGAAAGTCGCAGAGGATGAGAAAACTGACAATTTAACGCTATTATTTAAAAGAAAGGAAGTACACAAAAACAACAGTTAACTACAGGCCATTTAACTTAACATCTGTCATTGTCAATGTTAGAATCTATTATAAAGGATGTAATAGCAGAACATTTAGAAACATATAATACGTGCTGAAAATGTGTTGCTGGAAAAGCGCAGCAGGCATAAGCCCTTCTTCAGGAATTCCTGAAGAAGGGCTTATGCCCGAAACGTCGATTCTCCTGTTCCCTGGATGCTGCCTGACCTGCTGCACTTTTCCAGCAACACATTTTCAGCTCTGATCTCCAGCATCTGCAGACCTCACTTTCTCCTCAAACATATAATACGACCTAACAGAGTCCGCAAAGAAAGGAGTAGCATATGGATATAATACACTTGGATTTTCAGAAGGCATTTAATAAGATACAACACATTAAGCAATTTAATAAGATAAGAGCCCATGGTTTTTGAGGTAATATACTTATATGGATTGTGGATTAGCTAAATTGTAGAAGACACAGAGTTGAGATAAGGAAGGGTCACTTTTTTTAGCCACTCGTGAGACATGGGCATCACTGGCTGGCCAGCATTTATTGTCTGGTCCTGGCTGCTATTGAACTGAGCAGCTTGCTAGGTCATTTCAGAAAGCAGTTGAAAGTCAACCATGTTGCTGTGGATCTGGAGTCACATGTAAATCAGACCAGCTCAGAATGGCAGATTTACTTTCCTGAAGGACATTAGTGAGCCAGATGGATTTTTTCCTGACAACCAGCAATGGTTTCCACTGTCATGTGTAGATTCTTAATCTCAGATTTTTTTCACTGAATTCCAATTTCACAATCTATCATGGTCGGATATGGGCCTGGGTCCCCAGTTTCTGGATTAATAGTCTTAAAAAATACCACTAGGCCATTGCCTCCCCAACTTTCAGTTTGGCAACAAGTAACTAGTGGAGTGCCACAGCTACTGTTTACAATTACCAATAATTATCACAATTATTAATGACTTAGATGAGGAAATTGAATGTACAGTAGCCAGGTTTGTAGATAACTCAAAAGTATGTGAGAAGGCAATGGTCTACAAAGAGTCTGCAGAGGATTATAGATAGGTTAAGTGAGTGGAGAAAAACTTAAGAGGTGGAATTTAATGTAGGAAAATAATGAGAAACATACCATAAGAGTTAGGAGCAGAAGAAGACCCATCAGGTCTGCTTCACTATTCACTGAGATTGTGGCTGATCTCATAACCCCCATCGACAAAACTACTTCAGCCAGAGGATAGTGAATATTTGGAATTCTTTTCTTTAACATTTCCAAATATTTATTTCTGTATTTCTACAAACACAAATGCTGCTTCTCAAATCCAGATTTGTTTTAAAATATAAATAGTTACTGCAGGCAATGGTCTGTGGTAATGATGCTTCACCACAGAACCATCTCTAACCATGATTAGGAAATGATTCTTAGAGTGAATACATTTTCCATGAACCTTCCTGCATTTCGAATTGGTTGGACCTTCACGGACACAAGGCCTGGGATACATGAGCCATTAACTCAGCTCTCCTCTATTAGTTGGCACAACATGATAAAAACATATGTGGAATTTTTTACTGCAGAGGCTATACAGGTTGGGTTGTTAAGTATATTAAGGGTTGGGATAGACTGATTTCTGATCAGTAAGAGAGTAAAGGGTTGTCAGGAAAAGGCAAGAAAGTGAAGTTGAAGATTATCAGATCAACAATGATCTCATTGAATGGTGAAATAGATTTGATGACCCAAATGGCCTAGTTTGACCAAATGGCTAACAGGTCTCTGAGTTCAGATGAATTTCATCCTAGGCTCTTAAAGGAAGTTGTTAATGAAGTCATAGATGCATTGGTGTTGATTTTCCAAAATTGACTAAATTCTGAAAAGGTGCTATCAGACTGGAATGTAGCAAATATAACACCTCCATTTAAGAAGGGTGGGAGGCAGAAAACATGAAGTTATAGGGAGGTTAGCTTGATGTCTGTTGTAGGGAAGACATTCAAATTGATCATTACAGAGATTATGTCTATCCAAATGGACAAACTCAAGGTATTCAGGAAGAGTCAGCATAATTCAAGTTAGGCATTCTTGCAAGGTAGACATCCTTGCCTCCCTTGAAGACGTTCTCCTCCTCTCTCCTCAAGAATCTCAATGAGTCTCTCTCTCTCTCACTGCAACTCCCAGGTACTCTTTGCTACCTTTGCCCCAGCCTCACCCCTCTCCCGTTTATCTCTCCACCCTGGAGGCTCCCTACCTTCAGTCCTAATGAAGGGCTTTAGCCCATAACATTGATTTTCCTGCTCCTCGGATGCTGCCTGACCTGTTGTGCTTTTCCAGTACCACTCTAATCTAGACTCTGATTTCCAGCATCTGCAGTCCTCACTTTTGCCTCCATTCTGGGTCCTCAGCTTGGCATAATTTATAACAATCATTTATATGAGGGGAGTGAGGGCATGGTAGTTCAATTCACCGATGACACGAAGATAAAAACAATATCAAAGAACTGCTGAGGGTTGAAATCAGAAACATAAACAGAGATTGCTATGAAAATTCAGCAGGTCTGACCGCATCTGCGGAGAAGAAAACAGAGTCAACATTTTGGGTCCAGTGATTGTAGCTAGGAAAAGATTTGTATATATGTTGAAGAAGGGTGGTTAGAGGGGAGGAGTGAACAATAGGTGGAGATGGAGCCCAGAGAGGAAGAACAATAGTTGGGCAGACAAAGGACTGAGTAAAGGTCAGCCTAAGAGAATCGATAGCTGCTAATGGGGACCATCAGTGGCTGAGTTAGTTGTGGTAGCAACTGATGTGATGACAAGGACTCAAGTGTAAGGGTTCAGGTAAGGACATGGGAGCAGGTGCTGAGGCTCAGAAATTATTGAACTCAATATTGAGCTCCAGAAAGTTGCAGGGTCCCCAAACGGAAAATGACATGCAGTTCTTTCAGCTTGTGCTGAGCTTCACTGGAGCATTGCAGCAGCCATAAGACAGAGATGTTCGCAAAGGAACACGGTGGTGTGTTGAACAGGTAGGCAACTGGAAGCTCATTTTTGTGAAAAGAACATAGGTGTCCTGCAAAGCAGTTGCCCAGTCTGCGCTTTATTTCCCCAGTGTACAGTAGAACACAAAGTGAGCACCAAATACAGTAGACTACATTGACTACATTGAGGGAAGTGAAGGTAAAACACTTTGATGTGTCTGGGGGCCTTGGATAGTTGAGGTGAAGGAAGTAAACGGACAGGAATTACACCTTCTGCAATTCCATGGCAAGGTGCCATAGGGGTGTGGGGCCATGTTTGGAGTGAGGGAACAGTGGACTGGGTTGTCTCAGAGGGAACGATCTCTGCGGAATACTAACAAGGAAAGGGACGGGAATATGTATCTGGTGTTGGCATCCCAATGGAGGTGGTGAAATTTCAGCTAATGATACTTTGGAAGTGAATGCTGGTGGAGTAGCTTGTGAGGGTTAGCGGACCCTATTGTAGGAGGGAAGAGAAGGGGTAAAGCTGACGTGCTGAAGGTATGGGAGCTGAGGGCCCTGTCAACCATGGTGGTTAAGAATTCACAGTTGAGGAAGGAAGTGGATATTTCAGAGGTCACTTGTCAAAGTTAGCACCATCGAAACAGAGGCGATGCAAATGGAGGATGTGGGAGAATGGAATAGAGGAAGCAGAATTTATAGTCAAAGTAACTGTGGGAGTTGATGGGTTTGTAGTAAATATTGGTGGTCAGCTTATCTTCAGGTATGGAAACAAAGATGCCGGGGAAAGGAAGGGAGGAGTCAGAGGTAGACCAGATGAAGGTGAAAGCAGGGTGGAAATCGGAAGCAAAACAGATAAACTTTTCCAGTTCCGATTGAGAGAGGGAAGCAACACTGTCAATATCATTAATATACCAGAGAGTCTTGGAAGGGTCTCAAGCAAGATTGGAACAAGTAATGTTCCATGTACTCCACAAAGAGAGAGATATAACTGGGACCATTGCGGATACCCATCACCACAGCTTTGGTCTGGAAATCTGCCAGACCTGCTGAGTTTCTGTCTCTGTTTCTGTGATATTAGATTAGATTAGATTAGATTAGATTACTTACAGTGTGGAAACAGGCCCTTCGGCCCAACAAGTCCACACCGCCCCGCCGAAGCACAACCCACCCATACCCCTACATTTACTGATTAGATTACTTAGATTAGATATGTTGTGAAATAAATGTAAACAAGT
The DNA here is from genome assembly GCF_004010195.1 of Chiloscyllium plagiosum. Taxonomy (NCBI): domain Eukaryota; kingdom Metazoa; phylum Chordata; class Chondrichthyes; order Orectolobiformes; family Hemiscylliidae; genus Chiloscyllium; species Chiloscyllium plagiosum. The sequence goes on along the minus strand of NC_057714.1, from coordinate 91,861,432 downwards.
TGCAGACAAATATAAATAGTTTGAGAAAGTTGGCAAAAATCTGTCAGATGGAGTTTAGAGGTGGAAAAATGTGAAGTTGTTCACTTTGGCCGGAAGAATATAAAATCAGTGTATTGCTTAAAAGGGGAACGGCTGCAAAATTCTAACGTGCAGAGGGATATAGGTGATTTGGTGCTAGTGTCACGAAAAGTTTGTCCAGCATGTAATCAAGCAGGCTAATGGGATGCTATTCTTGATAACAAGAGGATTGAACATAAAAGTAAGATTGTAATGTTTCAGTTATACATGGCATTGGTGAGACCACTTTTCAAATACTGTGCATAGTCTTGGTCTCCTTATTAAAGGAAGGATGTATATAAATTGGAGACGGTTCAAAGCAGGTTTACTAGATTGGCAATGGAAAGAGTGAATTGTTTTATGATAGGTTGGGCAGGCTGGACTTGTTTCCACTGGAGTTTTCAAGGATGAGCAGTGACTTGTTTGGTGTAGGGTAATTAGTGAGGTACAACAATTGCTGGTGTAGCCAATGAAGTCATATCCCACTAATGAGGGAATTTTAAAAAAGATGTCTAACACACATAAAAGTCATTAATTGTGCAAAACCAAACTATGCAGCATTGGTCAGCTTTCAAACTATTTCTGCTGGGTTTAAAGTGAGTACTTTAGTTCCATGTTATCACATATGCATTGGGAGGAGTTCTTCTGGTATTTCTGGTGAAATTGGAGAAGTTTGCTCTTTCAGAACATGTAATTTTGTTACAATTGCAACAGAGGATTGTTTTACAAATGCATTTATGAAGATGTTACCACTTTACAAACTGAGGAGCTGTTTGTAAACTACAAATATAACAGATTTCAGTCAAGTCAATGTTGCTGTAAATTTGAGTCCAAATGTTTTAGTGATAAATGACATTTGAAATTTGATGATTGCCTACTGTAGCAAAATTAAAAGCATACTACATTTCAAAGTGTGGTTTGAAGATGTTTTTCTGAGAATCAGTTTTGACAGAAGTTAAATAATAACCACATACCACAGGGCGTACAAATTTGTGTTAATATTTAACTAGGCACTTGGAGTGTAAATAATTCTGTCAGCCTTACCACAATGTGGACTTTATTCTTCACGCTATCACAAAAGAAAAGCCTGCATTTTATGGTTCTGTTTTGCATAGGTACAACATTTGGCAAAGCATTTTAGATATGTTTATCCACCAGATTAGATAACATATGTTTAAATCTACTATATACCACTACGTGCAATTAGTGAAATGAGTCATTTCTATTTCTAGTGATTTAACTTTGCAGGACAATTCTTATCATGACAAGAAAACTTTACTCAGCATGCAAGTGAAATGCATAGCTGGAGTTTTAATTGTGTTTCAATATGAAAACAAGTGACAGAGGAAACACAGCAGATTACAAAAATTACAAACACTGATTAGACAGTTTCCCAACCCCCTTTATGGTTGGCAACTTTCTGATGACCAATGGCAAGGTGTTTGTGCTTAATGATTTCTCCAACAAAATGTGTTCACTTAAAATACATAAGCCTCCCCCAGAATCACCACAGTAGGTTTTCCTGCTAATGAAAAAGTATCACACAATCAGCCAACACAATGCATCTATTAGCAAGACAATTCAATCTGTTTGCAGAACAGCACTTCATCTACTTGGTAGCGAACACGTGTTAATTATTCTTGTTAGTAAGGTGTAAAATAATCATTATCACCTAACAACTAAGTTTAAACTCCTGCAGTTTCGTTTTTCCCCTTTGTGGGAAAGCTGTCCATGCTTTGTGACAGAAATCGTATCCTTTTAATGTTTATATAATGTATGGCTAATTGTAAGGTGCTCTGTGTTGATTAATTGTTTCAGGAGATTTTCTCGGGAGTTCTTATACTTCTGTTTGAGTGAATGCCATGCTCACTAGTTTAGCATGCCAATGCCCAAAGGATATATAATTGACTGACTGTTTATAATGGGGAAATACATTAAGCTAAAGCAATTCCATAATATCTTAGGGCTTCTGGTGCTTTGGCTTTGCTCCTGGGTCAGTGGTGCTGGAAGAACACAGCAGTTCAGGCAGCATCGAAGGAGCTTCGAAATCGACGTTTCGGGCAAAAGCCCTTCATCAGGAATAAAGGCTTTATTCCTGATGAAGGGCTTTTGCCCGAAACGTCGATTTCGAAGCTCCTTGGATGCTGCCTGAACTGCTGTGCTCTTCCAGCACCACTAATCCAGAATCTGGTTTCCAGCATCTGCAGTCATTGTTTTTACCTCTTTGCTCCTGGGTCATGCAATGAAAAGAAGTGAAATGCCTGTATTTGCAGAACACCTTTTTCTGAGTCTCCTAATTAAACATACATAATTCCTCTTAATTTTCATACATACAAGATGATTAGGGGTTTAGATAGGGTCGACAGTGAGAATCTTTTTCCACGTATGGAGTCAGCTATTACAAGGGGGCATAGCTTTAAATTAAGGGGGGGTAGGTATAGGACAGATGTTAGGGGTAGGTTCTTTATTCAGCGAGTCGTGAGTTCATGGAATGCCCTGCCAGTGGCAGTGGTGGACTCTCCCTCATTATGGGCATTTAAGCGGGCATTGGACAGGCATATGGAGGATAGTGGGCTAGTGTAGGTTAGGTGGGCTTGGATCGGCGCAACATCGAGGGCCGAAGGGCCTGTACTGCGCTGTATTCTTCTATATGTTCTATGTTCATTCCCAGTGCAGGGATTAGTCTGTATGAAGGTCTGTACACACCCAGTGGAAAGAAAGGAACTGTCTTGATATCATTGTCTCCTGCCCCTAAATTCAATGATACTGTTTGTTCAGGGTTGAAAGTTCCTGCCGTACTCTTCATGTGACAGGCCAAATCTTGGCTTGTGATCTTCAGGCACATGGAACAGGCCATCCCACGAAGTAATGGGCGGCACATTGGTTAGGACTGCTGCCTCACAGCGCCAGAGACCCGGGTTCAATTCCTGCCTCAGATGATTGTCTATGTGGAGTTTGCACATTCTCTGTGTGGGTTTCCTCCCACAGTCCAAACATATGCAGGTTAGGTGAATTGGCCATGCTAAATTGCCAGTAGTGTTAGGTGTAAGGGAATGAGTCTGGGTGGGTTGCGGCTCGGTGTGGACTTGTTGGGCTGGAGGACCTGTTTCCACACTGTAATTAATCTAATGGGACCAGAGTTCAGGACTTTCTTTTCTTTCCTTCTCTGCTACTGCTCCACTTCGAAATTAAGCCATTTGGAGTCAAAGCATGATGCAACCAAGATTGTCACAATTCTGAATGATTTGTGCCAAATGCTTTCCAGCCATTCATGTCAATTCTGCTATTCTTCAAGGTGAATTTCAGAGTGTTTATGTAGCATGTTGTTTACCAACCCCAGAATGCTTGCGGTTTGGAGTTGAGAAGGGGGGGAGATACTTTCCAACCATTTGGACACAGTGTCCTGTTGAACACAGTTGGTTTTGCAGGATTTTTTGCCTTAATGGTTATAGAACTGGCTTCAAAACAAATACTAGCATTTGTTTGACAGTCATCCCATTTAATCCAAATAAGTAATGCAACAGAACAATATGTTGGCTATTAGTTTTGGGAATATCCTGCATTAATATAGCATTATTCACAAAGTCAGAACTGCCCAAGATACTAAATAACTTTTGAAGTCACCAGAGTAATCATTCAGGTAACAATATGGAAACTGTGTTGCTGCTCTTTGAGAGTTCAGGCCACTTTACAGACCTTGAGTACCTTTAAAGTGTAATAACTCTGTAAAATAGAGAACGTGGCAGTCAATTTGTGCACAGCAAAGACTCATACACAACAGTGAGAAAACAACCACAGAATCCCTACAGTGTGGAAACAGGCCCTTTGGCACAACAAATCCACACCAACCCTCTGAAGAATGACCCACCCCCCTACATTTACTCCTGACTAACACACCTGATCTACACATTACTGAAACATTCTGGGCAATTTAGCATGGCCAATTCACCTAATTTGCACATCTTCAGATTGTGGGAGGAAACCAGAGCACCCAGAAGAAACCCATGCAGAGGGAGAATGTGCAAACTCCGCACAGACAGTTACCTGAGGCTGGAATAGAACCCAGGTCCCTGGTGCTGTGAGCCACTATGCCATCTTAAGAAATGAGAGTTCGTCCAGGATTTGAACTCGGACCTCTTGCATAGATCCACCATTGAACGGCCAAAGCGAGCACTATACCCCCAAACCAACGAGCCCCAGATAATCTGTTTAATTGAATTGAATTAGCTTTCAGCGTTAAAATTTCAGGTTGAGTGACCCTTCCTCGAAACTGTAAAGTTTACAAGTTGCGACTTATGGCACCATCTTAGGTACAAAGTACCTAGGTATAGATTCTTCAGTACAATTCCTATTTTTAAAAAAATTAAAAAATAAAGAAATAAAAAGTGCAGTATGACAGATCATAGGAATAAATTAGAAAATAGAGAAGTAAAAAGTTCAGAACAATAGTCCTTCCATTCCAGTCCACACTAGCACCTACCCTCCTGTCTGCATCAGGCCTTAATTCAGGTGCCAGGCTTCACCTCGGGGCTGAAGGTCCACACTGAGGCCACGTCAGGCCAAGAGATCACCATAGACCTCGAGAGACCATCGTGCTGGGCTAAGAGACCGTCAGGAGCCGCTGAGAGACCACCAAACCGAGCAGCTGATGAGAGACCACCACACTAAGCTGCCAAGAGACCACCACACCAGGTTGGGAGATCGCCTGGCCAGGTTGAGTGACTGCCATGCAGGGCTGAAAGACTGCCCACACCAGGCTGAGAGACCACTGGGCTATGCCGAGAGGATGCCTCGCCGGGTCCTTGCTGAGGCTGAGGGTCTGAGTCCATGGGGAGGCAGGAGTTCAGGCAGGATACCACTGAGAAGAAAGAAGATAGAAAGATAGCCACAAAGAGAAGAAATTAGAAAAAAAGAAAAAGAAATGGACAGAGCAAACGAACTTCAGCTGAAGCGTCCTACTCTGCCACCATCTTGGAATTTTAGTGGTGCTACTTGAGAGTTAATTGTTGATCAAGGCAGAAAGAAGGACTCCCCTGCTTTGCTTCGAAACAGTGCCTTGGAATCTATTAATCCACCTCAGAAGGCGTCGACAAAAAGTCACATTCAAAAACAGAAATTGAGAGAGAAATTCAATAGCTCTGGCACATCTGTGGAGAGAAAGCAGAGTTAATGTTTTGAGTCCAGCAACCTTTCTGCAGAAGTTCTTCAGTTAGCATTTTGTGTCCAGCGACCCTTCTTCAGAACATCTGATGAAAGATCACTGGACTTCCTGATGAAGGGCTTTTGCCCGAAACGTCGATTTTCCTGCTCCTCGGATGCTGCCTGAACTGCTGTGCTTTTCCAGCACCACTCTAATCTAGACTCAAAACATTAACGCTATTTTCTCTCCACAAATGGTGCCAGACCTATTGAATTCCTGTTTTTGACATCCTCAAAACTGCACGAGGTTGGGATTATAATCTCATCGTTTTCTGACTCAGAGCTAAGCAACACTTGATAAACTGATGTCAAAACAAAATGATCCACTTTCAGTACCTTTTTGTTGTTAGTACTCACCATGCTTTTTATCCTTAAAGAGTGAAGGCTAAATTATTTTGAGAGGGTTGCAGTTGTACCTCTTTTGTAGCTGCAGTATTGTCCCCAATTGCAGCACCATATCCAATAGGGTACCGCACACATGTACTCATGCATGCATTCACAGACACAGATGTTAACATGCAATTTCAAGATGGCAAACAAGCAACTATTAGTTGAATGATATCAAAAACAGCAAAAAGGCAATCAAATAAAACAGTAAAAGGTGAAAATAGGTTTGAATCTGAGAACCGACATAAAATGGTAAATATTCTCAATTATTGTTTAATCCAAATGAAGGTATGAGGAACAGGTCCTTTCAAGCAATGATATTAGTTAACTGAACATTATGGCTCAAAGCAAATAAATCCAAGGAGAAAGTGAGGACTGCAGATGCTGGAGGTCAGAGTCAAATCCTCTTGGATAGGAAGTATTTATCCAATGAAAGGGATGGGGGAAGAGATTTGTGAAGCTGACACTATGATGGCATAATTGGATGGATCTGCCAAAAGATTGGAAGCAGCCTAATGTGGTGAACATAATCAAAAGAGATGATAAGACAGACAACAGGCAATTACAGACCCATTCTTTGTAAAATCTTTGAATGAGTTGTCAGGAGTATACCTGAGAACTGAGTATTATAAACAGTAGTTAGCTTGTAATTCAAGCAGAGGATCTTGCCTGGCTGACTTCTTCAAGGTAATGGACTCAAGTGAACTATTGCAACCCTATGGCTTGGTGTACATTGACTTCCAAAGGCCTGTAACAGTCTTTGAAATGAATGATAATTAACGAGGTTTGGAGCTGTCAGAACTCAAGATAAAACTGGAAATGGACGAGAAATGAGGGAGGAGAAAACAGAGAGCAGTTGTAAAGACAACGGTGTCTAATTAGTAGGAGATTCCCTCAGGGCTCAGCACTGGAATCGCTACTCTTTCCAATTTACATAAAGCATTTGGGCTTAGAAACGCAACACAAAATGGACAAATCAACAAATAATTCAGTTTTAGAAAGTGCAGTAGGGCTAGCATGTACTTTTCCATTTTAGCAACATGTGGACGACTTCCTCTCATTAGTCATTGCAACACAGCATCTTCCTTATTTCAGTTCACATTTTGTGACATTAATGCAATGTGAACAAGGAATGGAGGTTAAAATAAGTTAAACTACAATAATCACCTGCAAAAGCAAAATGTTGTAGAGGCTGGAAATCTGAAAAACAAAGACAAAATGCTTGAAATACTCAGGCCTATTATCAGAGCTGTGAGAAAAAGAAAGCACATGCCTAAAATATTGGATTGTAAAGTCTGAGGAACAGACATGGAATGGAAGATGAAGAGGTGAGTCAATATAGGGAGGAAAGGTTCTTAAAAATAATTCCCTATAATATTCCCACCACCAGGATCTTTTCCACAGTCAGGCAGGGAATGTGATTGACCACCATTCCATCAGGATTATCAACCAATAATGATGGTTAAAGCCCGATCTGGGGCTGATTTTACAGTCTTACTGGTATTTTACCAACAGCAGAGCACCACGTAAGGAGGTCACTTTCCCATCTCCTGTGACAGGCAAGGTCTATTTGAGACAAACACTCCATGTCCAAAATGTGGTTGGTGCTGGGAATACAAAATGGGTCACTGCAAAAATATTTCTCCTGGTGGACTTTCCCTTCTGCTCTGCTCTGTTGCTCTGTTTCAGCTCTCGTAATTTTTAAATTGGATCTCCACCAACAAGGATGCCTCTGTGTTTATCATACCCTCTCAACCCACAGTCTGGCTCACAGTGCTCACATCTCCCAGCAATGGGTGCTGAGCCTTCTGTTTGGACCAGCATTATCCAGAACCCTCCCACTGTCTTTAACAGGATAGGGAAACTGACAATTAAGAAATCATCTCTAGAAACTACTAAAGCCAATACATTTTACCTGTTCCTCTTTGCATCGTTAGCGCTGAACCTGTTATGTATTTCCAGCATCGTCTGTAATTGACCAAGAGTGCTACATTTTGTTTCACATCAGAAATGGTAAAAATGTCTCAATGAAGTAAAACTGAGGTTTAGTGGACTCCTTCCCTAACATCACTGCACTATGAACAATAAAAGAAATCCAACATATCCTTGTAATGAACATTATGCAATAATATATTTCACATTGATGCTTTGAAAACATGTATTCTCCTTTAGAAAATGAAATGTATCTTTTTAAAATGATTGAAATCTGTTCAAAATGATTGAAATAGAAATAGAAACAGTTTCAAATTGATCAGGTGGAGGGCATGGGAGATTAGTAGTACAGTTCATGATGCAACAAAGAGAGAATGGTTTGAGAAACAATGGTGGTTTTTGTATGTGCTTCAATGCCAATTCCTGCCAGCTTGTGGTTGAGGTAGTTTGCTGTCACCATCCTCTTTCTGTGACTGGGTCTAAGAGCCTTCTTGGTTTACAGTGGGGGGAAGAAAACAGCTAGTGAGACTTAACAAGAAGGCGCTCAGGTCTTAATCAAGGTCTAGTTTATTACATGATAGCAATCAGGTGCAAGTTAGATAAAAATTGGAAGAGCTGTGGATGCTGTAAATCAGAAACAAAAACAGAGGTTGCTGGAAAATCTCAGCAAGTCCGGCAGCATCTGTGAGGAGAAATTAGAGTTAATTTTTCCCGACCGTTGACCCTTCCTCAGTTATGAAATTGCTATAAAGACATTGAGGAGACCTAGAAGGCTGGTCTTCACACTACAACATTCTAAAGTGCTCTCTTTCCCCACCCAAGTCCTTATGATATCATCAGATTGGACGGAGCTTAATACTCTCTCCAACATTAACCCTTCTAGCACCATTATTTTATGCACAATTGCCTTCACGTGAGACATGAATGGCTATACAGGAAGCAACTAAATGCAATATAAAGGAATAAAGAAAGAAACAAATTAACATGGGTAACAGAAAAGGATAAAACATATGGAACAAAATGAAGGCGGAAGTTACAATCTAAAATTGCTGAACTTTGCTTTGAATTCCAAAGGCTTTGGAGTGCCAAATCGAAAGGTGGGGTGCTATTCCTCAAACTTCATGATGCCTTACTGGAACAGGCCAACACTAACAATTTCAGCGAAATGGAGAATTAAAATGACAAGCAGCCAGAAGCTCTGGGTCATGCTTGTGGACTGGACTGAGGTGCACTAGCAAATGACTCAACCATTTTCTCAGACCTTTTGCATGGTCTCCCCACGTAGAGGAAGCCACATTGTAAACAGAGAATCACAGGAATCTAAATTGATTAAAACACACAGAATTTGCTTCATCACTTGGAAGGAGTGTTTAAGGATGTGGTCATTGAGAAGTGGGGTTTTAAAAGGCCAAGGGCATGGGTCTTCTGCACTGGCATGGGAAGGGACTGAAGGGAAAAGAGGAGATGTCAGAGGTGACTTTGGAGTGGGTTATGGTGGAAGTGGTCTCTTCACAATGCTGAATTCGAGGAGGGGGGAAGGTATGTTTGATGGTGATGAGATTGTAAGCAATCTTATTTAGATAAAGACAATGGCGGTGGAAGGGAATGGAATTGGTCATGAATCTACAGCTTTTGTGGCAAGAACTGAGGACAATAGCTTTGCTTTTCACAATCTATAACTGATGGCAGTGTGGATCACCAAATTTTGACAAACAGTTGATGGCACCAAGATGGTGATTTGAGCAGGTGAAATGATGAAGAGGTCAATCTGATGGTCAACAGGGTGGATATAAATTCAGCCGATGGGTGATAATGGCCAAAGAGTAGCGTGTCAATGAAGAAAAGTAGGGAACAAGGATGAATCCTGAAATCTGAAAATATTGGCAAGTGTGAAGGAGGTTAATAGGTGGAGAATATATTGTAAAGAAGAGTCATATTCAAACTTGAAATGTTAACTTTACTCTCTCTCTCTGTAGATGATGCCAAACTTGCTGATTATTTCCACCATTATTTTTATTTAAGTTTCCAGCATTCACTGTATTTTGCCTTGATTTTTGTTTCTTTCTTTAGGATGTGAATGATTGTAATAATTATGAATGGAATGGGTACAATACATGTTAATTAGCATGGGAGCTCAAGGGGAAATAGGGAGTCAGTCAGCAAACTTACTGGGATGGACTCAAGAGAGCAGAGGATCACCATAGCAGGGAATGAAAAGAGGAGTGAGAGGAGACAATCTATTGGTGGAAGCAGCTTCAGGCCAAGGGCAGTAAGGAAACACTTATGGGAGATTTTTTGGAGGCAAACCAAGAGGTTGGAGGTGTCTGTGTGAGAGAGAGAGAGAGAGAGAGAGAGGCTGAAGTTCCACAGCAGAGATATTGGAAGTCATGGACTAAATTTTTCTGATAAGAAAGCCTATAGGCTGAGCCTTTTATCAGCTAGGTGAGAGCCACATCAAATATTTTGAAGAGATTTCAGTACAACAGTGATTGGCAATGTGCCAGGGACACAGGTTCAATTCCAGCCTTGGGTGACTGTTTGTGTTGAGCTTGCACATTCTCCCCATGTCTGCGTGGGTTTCCTCCGGGCGCTCCAATTTCCTTCCACAGTCCAAAGATTTGCAGGTTAGGTGGATTGGCAATGCTAAATTGTCCCATAGTGTCCAAGGATGTGCAGGCAAGGTGGGTTAGCCAGGGGAAATGCAGGGTTACATGGATATGGTGGGGGAACCAGGTCTGTGTGCACCTCGGATGGTTGGTGTGGCTTCAATGGGCTGAATGGCCTGTCCTTGCACTCTAGGGGTTGCATGATTTCTACGATGAGGTAGGGTGAGTTTTCATGCCATATCTTACCAAGTTTGCCTTATTAACAAATTATGGTATCTCTCACATCCAATTGCAGTTTCATCATACCATTCCTAGAAAACTCGCTACTGCCAGGATATCTCAGAATTAACAAAGATTCCTTGCTCACAATATTTTTTAAAAACTGTTGTGCACCCAGGCAAGCACCCAGTCTGGAGGCTGCCTGCATGGTTCATTACATTTGCCCCAGACATGGCAGACAGGAGGTTGTAAGCACCCCACAGTGTGGACAGGGACCTCCTGGATCGGATGTTGCAGAGTGATGTTTGCTGTTCCTCCCCTGGATTATGCGGAGGAGGTCACAAAACCAAACTATGCCAGCCTGGTTGAGGTTGCCACCTGGGTCAAGCCATTCTCAGCAATCGGGGGGATGACTGGCCCTGTAGGAGGACGACCAATGTCCCTTTCACTGCATCAGTGTAAATGTCGCCATCTTCTCTCTGGTACTTCACATTCACTCTATTTCTGCTATAGTAGGCACCTTCCATCTGCAATCGAGGATCATCTCAACTATTGCCTGCAGCTCTTTCCCTCACGCTCTCATCTACATCTAGGAGCAAACAGTCCCCATTAGGGTGGAAAGAGTCAAGACTGGTGGTGAACTATCCAACATTTGGCTCCTCTCTCCTTTTGCGGAGAACATCTTGTTTTTGACTGCCAGTGACTGCCAATGGCTGCTAGTGGCTGCCTGACTGTTCCAAGTCTACAGACCGTTATTGGAGATTGCCCTTGACTTACTATGATGGGACTCTCTGAGTAAAGGCTATCCCCCCTTACTTGACTGAGGCCTGTAGACAACCATGGCAAGTTTCTACTTTGGATGGCATGAAAAGCAGAAGTTATACCAATCTGGTATCTCTGCCTGGGGGACAAAGTAGCACAAAGGTAAGACAAGCCAATGCAAGGCAGGGGTGCTCTGAGCTTCCAGGTAGGCCCAAAATGACTGAAAACAATGTCAGCAAGTGAAGATCCCCAGGATGTAGTCTGGTCCAGACCATGAGCTGATTGCGTGTTTCCCTGAGTGCACAATGCCTTTGCTGTGGCATTACAGTTTTAGTTACCAGTGCAGCCTGAGGTATACTGAAATGCAGAAGCGTCTATAACTGTCATGTGTGTCATGTGGGATCTCAGAGGCTGGCACAGGTTGGATGCTAATAATCATGGAGTGAGTTTGGCCAGTGACCATGGAGTGTGCCTGAAGATTTGGTACCCAGTGTCCAACGTACAAGTCCTTCACAGCAAGTCTATAGGTACCTGCTCTGTCTTCTGGGTAAATGTCTACCTTGATTGGCATTTGATAAGATAGAATGCTGAATATTAATGTAGTGTACTGGGCCATGAATAAGGCATTTAGCAAGCAATAATTCCCCCTTAATTGGCAAATCATCACTGCCATGCCACTTGTCAAAAGAGTAAAAAATGGAGAGAACTGCTCCCGAACCTGTCACAATTCCCAGTATAGCCCACATCACTCAGACTCTGCCCTTTAACTTTTTTATACTTGCTGGAGATGTGGATTATAAATTGTAAGAGAATGGGATTTTCATTGTTTTATTCAGTGATGTGTGGACCAGCAACATTATAACATGAATGCAAGCCTCTTTAATGAATTCAGACAGTGTAAAATTATTTCATTTTCTTGTTTCATTCAATAAGAAGTTATATCTTATGCATTTAGCACAAGTTTTTTCTCCTTCAATAATACTCAAAATATCAGCACCATAAAACAAATGGCTTTTTAAATTTTTCAAGTTTGATTAACCCTCAAAAAGACTAAAGAAGCAGATTGGATCTACCTTCGTAAAATGTAATGACTTGGCGGCCACACACCGTTTTATCTAGCTTTGTAGAATAATGTTTGGAAGTTTCATTAAAAATTTGGAAACAGTAAGCAACCTGTGGGTAATGCGGGAGTGACACAATTCCTGACTTTAACAAAATGACTGAGGGGGTTAATTGAAAAGAAAAAGTGGAACACAAAATTTTATCCAAGGCTTAGAGATCTTTACTCTTAGGAATAAAAGCATGTGGAAATCCTCAGGAGTTTGTAAATACAAATCCAAAAGCATTAAAGAAGGAATCTACCAAACACAAGGCTAAACTAAAGTCTCATCAATTTACTCCTGCCAGGGAAGCCTTAGTTTAAGCTTCTATGCATGCATTCTTAGTGCTTGTGACAATAGCAACACTTCCTTTTTGGCTAATGGCTCCTGAGCCTTGTCTATTGTTCACTGATTAACTGGCCCATTCATTGCTGAGACCACTAATGGCACACTCTTTATAGCTTTCCTGCATTACTGTAACTATTAATGAGACATAATTATAGCTCACACCAATTCTCTGGCCAAAGAAGTTCTAAAGTGCTTTTTGCCAAATGAGTTCCTTCAGAATAGTGCGTAAATTTACTTTATTATTACACGCAGACAAAGAGTTCTTGTTTGGGAAAAAAAATGTATATACAGTATTTGAGCTGCCTAATAATTAGAATCTAATAGAAAAAAAGATTATAGTTGGGAACCAGTTTTTAACTGAGATAGATTTGAGACACAAGAATGATTGTGCAGTTTATTTGTGAGGAAAATTAGGATATTGCTGTCAAGAGAAGATTTGAGAAAGGAACAGGGTAGAGAGAACACAAGGCAGTTATCCTGAATTAACACATCTCAGAATTAGGGACAGAATTTAAAAGTTGTTAAAGATCTAAAAAGATGAAAAGTCCTGAACAAACTGGGACTGATATCTACCTGGTGCTAATGGAGATCCTAATTGTTTCACACTCAATGAAATACTTTTTATGCATGGTCACCATTATAATGCAGCAATATATTCAAATTTCACAATGTTGATGGGTAGTTACTCCTGAAGTAAAAGTTCAAGAACAATCAGATGGGAGAGTGACAAGAACAAGGTATTCTTGAGAGAAAAGTAAAGGCCATAAGACCAGATTAATGGTCATCAACAAAATTTACTTTGATGAATTCAAATGACCATTGATTCTCCAGAAATCAGAAAAAAAACAGGCATAAATCCAGCAGATGCACTGCTTGCTGACTTTTAGCATTGCTATTGGGCCAGAACTTCCTGGGATCTTCCTTTATTAATTCGCGACTGTGAGGTTCCAAGCCCATTTGGAGCATTTTCAGAGGCCATGACAGAAATCTCCACACACCTGAAGTCTTAAAAGCGCTGTTGGTAAAATTAATCAAATGCAACCATTTTAACATCAAGGATGATCAAAGATTAGCTTTGAGAAAAGTCTCTGAATATTCACTGCATTTTTTAGTTTTTCCACAAACTCTTGGTAAGTGGAAACATGGCAGTCTGGGTAAATGCATAAGCAAAAAAGATAATCTGTGTAAAAGATGTGGAATTGACAAAAGACTCACAACCCTATTTGAGATGGCAGGCAGATTGCCTTGTTACTCTGATCAATAAAGGAAAGCATACCAAACGCCTTTTTCACTATCCTATCTACCTGCGACTCCACTTTCAAGGAGCTATGAACCTGCACTCCAAGGTCTCTTTGTTCAGCAACACTCCCTAGGACCTTACCATTAAGTGTATAAGTCCTGCTAAGACTTGCTTTCCCAAAATGCAGCACCTTGCATTTATCTGAATTAAACTCCATCTGCCACTTCTCAGCCCATTGGCCCATCTGGTCCAGATCCTGTTGTAATCTGAGGTAACCCTCTTCGCTGTCCTCTACACCTCCAATTTTGGTGTCATCTGCAAACTTACTAACTGTACCTTTTATGCTTGCATCCAAATCATTTATGTAAATGACAAAAAGTAGAGGGCCCAGCACCAATCCCTGTGACACTCCACTGGTCACAGGCCTCCATGTTGTAACATGATGGAATTCTTGCCCGCAGCAAGCTGTGGATGCCCAGTCACCGAGATCACTAGATTTTTGGACACTAGGGTGAATCAGTGGATATAAGGGGAAGTTGGGATGGGAATGTGGAACTGAGAAAGAAGTTCAGAGTTTGCAAGGCCTTATGGCTTATGCCCTCTTCTTGTTCTCATGTGGCGCCAACCACACCACACAATGCACAGAAACAGCAGTGATTTTCAATCACGGCATTATGAACATCTGGGGTTGGTGAGACATGGGGCCCCAAACAGATAGTTCATTGTCATTCAATCAATGCAGATCCATCTAGTTAATAAAAAAGGGTCATGATCATACTTTGTGGAAGTGGTCTTAAAGGAGCAGAGCCGCACTTTCATCCAGCCTTCAGCCCTCACATAAACTGACTATCTTCATCCACTGGAGGAATTTGTATTTTCTTATTTTAGCTGCTCAGAGTTGAAAGTCCAGCCCTTTAAAATTACCTTAATTGTCAATCACCTGTTATTGCAATTTGAAAATTGACAGGAAGCATTAATTGACTGAAACCCAATTGCGCCTGCATTCTCCAGTCCCATTTCACTTCTAGTATGTGCTGAGGCGTGGTCATGGTTCGACTTGTTGTTGCTACGGCTGAGTGTTTTACAGCAGTCATAATAGGCTTGGAGTGTTCACAGATGTAATGCTTTTCACAAACTTCAAGTTTTTTGAGAATTATATGCATCATATAATAAGAAATAAATTAGCACACACAATTCATATTGCTAATGCTAATGGAGATTCTGTAACTTAACTTACAAAAATTATTTACACATCTTCATTTATTTATTCAATATCTCAAACAATCAATCTCTGATGTTGAACTTCTGTTGTCATAATGGTCATCACGTTTTCATCTGAGAATAGAAATAGATCGAAAGTGTCACATGCTCCAGAAGTTGTTGAGACATTTTAATTCTTGGAATGACATGAATCGAACACCCACATGTTGACTTGTAAGCATGTAGGTAGCTATTCTCTAAGAGCGTAACATTCCAAACATAATGAGACAGTGGAAAATAAGTGAACATGAACGTTAGGGGAAGATACATTTGCTAAATTAGCACATTGGGCAACTGTGCTACCAACCAAGCAAATGAAGATTTGCATGTAAACACAATAACCCATTTGTTACAAATTTTGCTGAAAGTAATTCAACTTCTAAGCTGCAAAAAAAAATGATTTAAAATTTGGAAAGAGATACAAAAGAATTAGGGTGGCACGGTGGCTCAGTGGTTCATACTGCTGCCTCACAGCGCCAGGGACCCGGGTTCAATTCCAGCCTCGGGTGACTGTCTGTGTGGAGTTTGCACATTCTCCCCATGTCTGCATGGATTTTCTCAGGGTGCTCCGGTTTCCTCTGCAATCCAAAGATGTACAGGTCAGGTAAATTGGCCATGCTAAGTTGCCCATAGTATTAGGTGCATTGGTCAGGGGGAATGGGTCTGGGTGGGTTACTCTTTGGAGGGTCGGTGTGGACTTGTTGGGCTGAAGGGCCTGTTTCCATACTGTAAGAAATCTAATCTAATTGGGCTGCAGGTTCATAGTTCCTTGAAGGTAGAATCACATGTAGATAGGGTCGTGAAGAAGCTATTTGGTACACTTGCCTTTATTGGTCAGTGCACTGAGTACAGGAGTCGGGTTGTCATGTTGCAGTTGTACAGGACATTGGTTAGGCCACTCTTGGAATATTGTGTTCAAATCTGGTCTCCCGGCCAAAGGAAAGATGTTGTTAAACTTGAAAGGGTGCAGAAAAGATTTACAAGGATATTGCTCGGGTGAAGGGCTTGAGCTTTAGGGAGAGGCTGAATAAGCTGGGTTATTTTCCCTGGAGCATCAAAGGCTGACTACATAGAGGTTTATAAAATCAGAAGGGGAATGGATAGGGTAAATTATCGCAGTCTTTTCCCCAGGGTAGGGGAGTCCAAAACTAGAGCACATAGCTTTGAAGTAAGAGGAGAAAGAGAGAAAGGGACCTGACGGACAACGTTTTCATGCAGAGGGTGGTGCACATATGGAAAGAGCTACCAGAGGAAGTGGGTGGAGGCTGATACAATTACAACACTTAGAAGGCATCTGGATGGGTACATGAATAGGAAGGGCTTAGAGGGATATGGGCAAATGGTCTGTTTATGTGCTGTACATCTCTATGACTCTAATCCTGAAAATGCCCAGTAGGTTGGAACAGTGGCTCATTTGGTTAGCACTGCTGCCTTACAGTGCCAGGGAGCTAGATTCAATCCTAGCCTCGAGCGACTGTCTGTGTGGAGTTTGCACATTCTCCCCGTGTCTGTGTGGGTTTCCTCCGGGTGGTCCAGTTTCCTCCCACAATCCAAAGATGAGCAGGTTAGGTTATTTGGCCATGCTAAATTGCCCATAGTGTCCAGGGATGTGTAGGTTAGGTGCATTAGTCAGGGGTTAAAATGTAGGGGAATGGGTCAGCGTGGGATAGTCTTTGGAGGATCGGTGTGAATTTGTTGAGCCGAAGGGCCTGTTTCTACGCTGTAGGGATTCTACCTAGGTCAATCAGTATTTGAAAAGGAAACATCACTTAATGGAAATCTAAGACTAGATTTCCATAATCCAGTACCCTCCACTGATGCTCAACACACCCCACACCTCCCTACCTGCCAAATTCCCAGAATTATTTGAAAACCTGTCAAAAACCATCCTTGGTGAGTGCTACTCCCCATCCAAAGGCCTTGCTCTTTCTATTGCTCACGCAGCTGCTGCACATTTCCAGCAGTAGTTAAAAGGGAGAGTATAGAGGAGAAGTTTCTGCAGTGAAGCTGGTGTTTGGTAGGTGTGTATTTTGAGAGTTGATCTGATTCAGCAATAACTGAAGTGGGTGGGAATTCCACAGTTTAAGAGCACAGCTGAAAGTGGAGTATTTGGTGAGGCTGATCCTGTCAAAGGGGAGGGGGAAGAAACACAAGAGCTGTCAGTTACATCAGAGAAACCGCAGGAGGTGATAAATAAGAAATAGAAACGAGTTCAAATTACGCTGCTGGCTGGCTCCTCTTAAGCAACCGGTGATATTTTATTTCTGAATGTTGCTACTCATTTTATTTGAGAAGAGTGTTCATATAACAGATGCAATGCAGAGCTATTTTCAATGGTGTTCAAAAATGGCAACTGATAATCTGAGACAAATAAGACTCCCACCTACACTGCAATCAGAAATATGTTGATAAGAATTTTACAGAAACTACAATTAGACAGTGATTTGTTTAATTCTTGAAATTAAATATTGGGTGGAATTTTATAAAGGCCTGAGCAATGTGGGCTATGGCAAGAAGTCTGGGAGAATTGTGGGAGAAGTTCTGCAAGGCCTATGTCAACATTGGGAGCAGCAACATGCATTTTCCAATAGAGTTCCAGGTGTCAAGACAAGACTCACACTTGGCAGAGGTGAGATGCTTGTTATGGGGAATTGTTGATTTTGTCAACTTATTTGACTGCAGATCTTGTCTTACTAATATGCACACTCCTATCCCACCATCTGCTCCACACAAACATGGGCATCTGAGTGGGAACCTGGTGATTCCAGTTTGCTGCTTACTGTGAACGACCTCCCTCTTAGACATCTTAGTACCAGTATCTCAGGGAGTAGTCCATGGGTAGTGTTATGCATGTAACCCATGTTCACGGCATTGGACACTTCTCAGCCCCTCCACATCACCAATCCATTCACATTGAGCTTCAAAACTGCAACTTGGGACACTTCAGCAGCTTTAATCATTGCAAAGTGGCTGCAAGGGCACGTTGTGCATACACAGGCACCCAGAGTGGGTCAAATTGTATCCCAGAGCTGTTTGTTTGGTTTCTTCGGGAACACTTATTTTAGCTGACCTGGGTGCGTCCCTGCCTTGCCTTTTTGTGCTTTTGGCCCCTCAGCCAGAACTACCAGGGTCACAGTGCATCCATCTTGCCTCCTTGCCATTTTAGGTGAAACTGAGTACTGCAGATGCTGGAGGTTAGAGTCAAGAGTGTGATGCTGGAAAAGCACAGCTGGTCAGGCAGCAGTCGAGAAGCAGGAGAATCGACATTTCGGGCAAAAGCCTGAATGAAGGGCTGGTGAAGAGCTTTTGCCTGAAATGTCGATTTTCCTGCTCCTTGGATGCTGCCTGACCTGTGCTTTTCCAGCACCACAATCCTTGTCATTTTAGCAGAGACACAAGTCAGGAAGCTTGTTATGGCTGTCAGTGGTCCCTTGTGAAGAGAGCCTTCAGTCAGGGGTTCTGACACAAAAGGTGAAAGGCAGCCCTGATACTAGTCCACGAGCTTGGGAACACTCAGTCAGCCACTAGGGATGGCGAGAGTCCAGATTGCCTCCTCACCAGAGGTAAAGCTCTAAATGCTGGGCAGCCCACCAGCCATGTCCCCTTTCTGCCCTACTATGGCAAGTAACAAATTTCCCTCCTCAACCATGAGAAAGTGAGGACTGCAGATGCTGGGGATCAGAGTCAAAAAGTGTGGCGCTGGAAAAGCACAGCTGGTTAGGTGGTATCCGAGGAGCAGGAGAGTCAACGTTTTGAGCACAGGCCCTTCAGCAGGAAGAGCTCTTCTACCACGTCTGGAGGAGTGATAATGAACTGTGCAGGGCAGATCCGGACTGACAGCGCTTGCCCAAGTATGCAGCAGCCTTTTAAAGATGGCAGCAGTGCCAGGGATGTTGGTCTTTTCTGAGTTATCCAGGCAGGGGCTTGGATAAGGTATGGGAAGTGGCAGAAGTGGGCTAGCACCAAACGACAGGAATGCTAGAGAAATAGAGTAGATCGCTAATGAGATAAGCTTGGGACAATAGCATGAGAAAACTTGCTAGGCCTCACAGAGAGAAAGCTAACTTGATAAAGTGAACACTTAACCAAAAAAACCATAAGATTCAGCCCATTGTTTTCAATATTGATGCATTGGATACAGTTCTGGGGTGCCATGCTGCAGGAAAGATTGAAAAGTTTTGGGCAGAGTACAGAAAATAATCATGGAAATGATTCTGAGGATGAGAATGTTAGATAGTTTAGAAAAGCTGTGACTGAGAATAAATGGCTGAGAGGAGATTTGATACAGGTGTCCCCAAAGTCATGAGAGACCTGGTCAGAGTAGAAGGGGAAAAACTACTCCTCGAAAAAGTGAGGACTGCAGATGCTGGAGATCAGAGCTGAAAATGTGTTGCTGGAAAAGCGCAGCAGGTCAGACAGCATACAAGGAACAGGAGAATCGACGTTTCGGGCATTCTCGATTCTCCTATTCCTTGGATGCTGCCTGACCTGCTGCGCTTTTCCAAAAAGTACTCCTGTTCTTGAAATGAGGAATAAGAGGGCACAGATTAAAATGAATTTGTAAAATGAGAATAAGTGATCTGAAAAAAATATCCTTTTTACACAGTGAATGTACACCTTGAGAATGTAGTGGAGGCAGGTTCAATTGAAGTACTCAGAAGGGAATTCGATAGTTATTTTAAAAAGGAGAATGTAGAGACATTGACATTTTTCCCACTTGGAGAGCTGATGCAGACATAATGGACTGAATGGCCTTCTTGTAAAAGTTCTATGATTCAGTGAATGTTTTTATATTTCTTTTTCTCCTTTTCCCTTGAAGTCTCTTTTGGGAACAAACTTAGAGGTCCACTGTCACCATCTTAATAATGTTACATTTCAAATGGCCACTGGTGAACCTGTAGGAGGACTCAATTCTGGTTAACCAACTTGCTTGTCCCTCCTCTACTGTCACTGTAGATTAGATTAGATTAGATTACATTACATTACAGTGTGGAAACAGGCCCTTCGGCCCAACAAGTCCACACCGACCCGCCGAAGCGAAACCCACCCATACCCCTACATTTACGGAGCACCCGGAGGAAACCCACGCAGACACGGGGAGAACGTGCAAACTCCACACAGTCAGTCGCCTGAGGCGGGAATTGAACCCAGGTCTCAGGCGCTGCGAGGCAGCAGTGCTAACCACTGTGCCACCGTGCCGCCCACCGTGCCGTGTAGAGAAAGCTAGACTTTGTTCAAAGCCTTCTCGGGGTGGCATGTTGAAGATACAAGATCGCAGGTATGCTGAAGTCACACCAGTCAATTTCCTTCTTTGTTCTGGTCGGCTGGCAGATGGGTACTAGTGGAAAAGTTGCATTAATACTCAGTAAATGGTAAGTCTGCTTTCCAAGCCCAGCTTGCCTGCAGGGTTACCCCAACTGGGCATTTTTGGCCACATTAAAAAAAGTAAAATAGTGCATTTGAACCTTTTTTAGCACTGATTTAGAGTCACAGAGTTATACAGCATGAAATAGGCCATTTGGTCCAACTCGTCCATGCTGACCAGGGTTCCCAAACTAAACTAGTCCCACTTTCCTGTGGTGGCCCATATCCCTCTAAACTTTTCCTGTTCATGTACCTGCCCAAATATTTCTTAAATAGTGTAACTCTACTTGCCTCAACCACTTCCTCTGGCAGTTCATTTCATCCCATCCTCCGTGGGAAAAGTTGCCCCTCAGGTCCCTTTCAAATTTTACTCCTCTCACCTTAAACCTGTGCCTTCTCGTATTGAACTCCTCTGTCCTGGCAGAAAGCTCTTTGCTATTCACATTATTTATGTCCCCCATGATTTTATAAACCTCTATAAGGTCACTCTTCAACCTCTTACACTCCAGGGAAATCCAGCTTCTCCTTATAATTCAAACCCTCCAGTCTCAGCAACATCCTTTCCAGTGTAATAACATCCTTCCTCTAGCACAGCAATCAGAACTGTACACAGTACTCCAAAAGTGGCCTCACCAATGTCCTGTGCATCTACAACATGGTGTCCCGACTCAGTGCTTGAACCAATGAAGGAAAGCATGCCGAACCCCTTCTTCACCGCCCTGAGTACCTGTGATGCTACTTTCAAGGAACTATGTACCTGCACTCCTAGTTCTCTCTATTCACCAACATTCCCCAAGGCTTTCCTATTAACTTGATAAGCTCTTCCTTTGTTTGTTTTACCAAAATGCAACACCTCGCATTGACCTAAATTATCACGCCCGCAATGTGAAATCCATTGATACCCATCATTCAGACAATGAAGTTAAAACTGCATTTGAAAGACTCTCTTGTTTTATTTTAATTATCTTTTTTGTTGAAAGATCCTGGAGGTGCAGGAACTAAAAGTAGCTAGTTACTCCCATGCTTATTAAATACGTATTCAGCCATAGCAATTGAGGAATTCACATCTGAGTCCGTCTTGGCATTCATGCAAGTTCCACACATTTTTTTTCAGAATAAAACACAGGATAGCAATCAGAAGTGAGAATCCAAACTGATTCTTTTCCTCCCAACCCATCTGGTATAAATTGGCCAGTGCTTTGTGGCATTGTATCCCATCGGAGTAAAATTGAGTCTCCCATTTCAATTAATTTTTGCACAACTTGATGTACAGTAGTATTCATAGTCACCAGTTTCAGAAGTGACTGCCTGATTTCAGAAATATTTCTGCTGCTCTTTTTTACAGACCTACAAAACACAAAGTCTGCAAAGTTTGAAGTTTGCTAACAATCTCTTTACTGATCTTTTGATCTGAAAGGACCGGCTGGAATCATGAAGGTTTATTTTTATTGGTGGTATTCTATTTGAAGGAACCTAGTGGGCAGGTAAAAGGACAATGACATAGGAAACATGTTGCTGTGACTTCCATGCATACAGAATTCAACAGAAATGTTACACATTGGAGCTTCCCATCTATGTCTAAGGTTCCTGGGAAAGTCTCTTTAAACAGAAGTGATTTTTCAGTTTAAGCAATCTCTGGTGTTTCTTTCCCTCTGAATTTCACCTCAGAAAATGAGTCTGTGGATTACAATGGAGAGAATAAACAGTTCCACTGAGATCAATAGTCAAATGATGCCTGAGGCATCATTTGTTGACCTAAGAACAAACAATAATCTGCAAACATTTGCTCTGTGCAGTTTATCTTACGTGAACTCAGTGTTCACATGTATCTTGTCAATATATTTTGGCCTCAACCTGTCCCTATGTTAACTTTTCTTACCTCTTTCAAACATTTGGTCTAAGGTGAAATGCAGTGTATAAGGTAACATTAGGGGTGTTCAAAAGCATTGATTCTCACCTTTTTCCATCATTTAATTATTGCTTGTCACGTCGGTGAGTGTGACATTCTTTCACACACTATTTTATGAGCGGTGTTAGCCAATTTACTTTGAAGAGCTTAACTGTTGACTTAGCCGAGTTGGAATGTCATGTTAAACATTTGTACATTGATATCCTTAATAGCAATTTCTAGACTATTCTTTACTTCCAGCTTTGATGCAATAGGTTTATTCAATCTTGAAAGCAATATTCCTGAAAGAGTGGGACATGTTAGACATGTAAGTGATATTAGTGAACTGCTAAATAGTATTGTGTGTGTGTGTCAAACCTCTCAAGTATCAACTCATCACTGCGATAAACAGCTTTCAATAGAAGAGGGCTATTTTCAGTTAATACAAAGAGATGATACTGTACTCGCTGGCCAGGTTCCAAAGGTGTAGTGAGAAGGGGACTTTCATACTAATACGATCTGATACTGATGCCCATTAGAAATCCTGGGATCAGCTTTTTTATGTATAATGCTTGATAGGCTGAGGGTAGCAAACATACCAATTACTGATTACCTATGCTTTTGCTAACCAGGAAAATGCATGAATGGTGGAATGAAATGCAAAGGACTCTACGCCTATTTAATTGGATTAGCTAACTGGGAAGGAATTAGAAATAATATCAAAGAAGGGAGAGAAACTGAGGAAAGCAAATCTCACCAAAAACTGATATGGAAAGTTACAAACCACCAGCAGAGATCTTGGTCTGACTCATTTTTAAAAAATCTCATTGTATGTGTATTGTATGGGGAGAGGCTGATTCTAAGTTTCTAAGAATCACATCTTCATTGGTAAAACTATGCACTGAGCACTCACAAAATGGCCATTTTCCAAGAGGAACAGTTGCTTGTGGCTATAAAAAGAGTCTGATTTGCACTTAAGCTATATGTTTTGTTTGGGAAATATCAATTTACTCAAAATTGGACATGATTACCAGGAACATTTATTATTAGTATTAGTATTAATATTTAGGATTTTGTTTGCCTGTGACATCTCTTATATGCTAACTTGCTATGTCTGCAACAGACGGTAAATGATTTAAAATCTGCATGTATTGCATGACTTCCAAATAACTGTTGCTTATGATTGCATATATGTGCAGAAATTATACGTAAGTCATTAATCCTCCCTGGTGGAAGCCATTAGTAATCAATAACACCGAGGGCCAAATTTTCAATCAGGGTCAGGATTTGGATGAGGCCGATAATTTGGTGAAGTCAACCATTGAGTCAGTTTCCCAGCATCATCCCAACCCCAAGCTTTTTTTCAAAGAGGCTGTGCCATGGTTCATTGATTGCCTTCCAACAAGTAGTGGCAACAAGCAGAATTATCTGCAAGTTAGTTCAGTTAAGGAGACATGACAACTGTGGTTTCCCAGCAGTGGGATAAGAATAGAACGATGATTGTTCAAGCATTGGAGCTCTCTGACTGTAATCAGTGATAGCTGCCTGACCATAGCAACTGGAGGGGCTCCGCTGCAGGTAGCTGTGGCTGTTTCAGAAACAAAACTAAACTTGCCTGACCATTCCTCTAGCCATTGTCAGATGTGAGTGGTGGAGGGCTTCTCATTGGCCCTCCACCATTGAGACCTGTCTGACATTGGATGATCTAGACTTTGAATTGAAATGAATTAAATTTATTCCCATTTCAAAATACCATTGAGCATGTCTATAACACATATAGGGTCCATTTCCCTATTCTTTTTGGGAAGTTAGCATCCCTGGCTTGACTAGTTTCTAATTGCCCTGGCAAAGGATGTAAGCTTCCCCCTTGAACCACCAGCAGTCCACCTAGTGCAGGTAAATCAACAGCATTATTACGAAAAGGGTTCCAGGATTTGACACTGCCACAGTGAGGGAACAGCAAAATATTTTCAAGTCAGGATGGTACGTGTGGTACGTGTCTTGGAGGGGATCTTTTGGGTGGTGACATTCCCATACACTTGTCCTGCCAGATGGTAGAGATATGAAGTTTGAAAGAAGCAGATTTAGTGCATCGATGTGGTGCACATTGTAGATAATAAACATTTCTGCCACTGTGCATCAATTGTAGAGGGAGTGAGTGTTGCCAATCAAGTGGGCTGCTTTGTGGTGTCAAGCTTGAGCATTTTGGAAGAAAATGCTGGAAAATCTCAGCAAGTCTGGCAGCATCTGTCAGGAGAGAAAAGAGCTGACGTTTCGAATCTAACTGACCCTTTGTCAAAGCTTTGTCGAGCTTTGACAAAGGGTCAGTTAGACTCGAAACATCAGCTCTTTTCTCTCCTTACAGATGCTGCCAGACTTGCTGAGATTTTCCAGCATTTTCTCTTTTTTGGTTTCAGATTCCAGCATCTGCAGTAATTTGCTTTTATTTATTGGGCATTTTGGAACCAGCCTCAACCAGGAAAGTGGAGAAGTTTCCATCATATCCCTGGCTTTCAAATTGCATTTGGTGGAGAAGTTGAGGAGTGACCTTGTAGAGGTTATAAAATCATGAGGGGTATAGATAAGGAGAATAGCAAACTTCTTTTCCTTACGGTTGAGGAGTTCAAAACTAGGAGACATATTTTTAAGGTGGGAGGAGAAAGGTTTAAAAAGTACCTGAGGGGTACCTTTTTCACACAGTGTGGTTCATATGTGGAATGAACTGGCAGAGGAAGTAGGTACAGGTACAGTTACATCATTTTAAATACATTTGGACAGGTATGTGATTGGAATGATTTAAAGGGATATGGGCCAAACGCAGGCAAGTGGGATTAGGTCGGCATGGATGAGTTGGATGGAATACACTTCAACTGCCAAGTTTTTACTCACTTAATCCATTTGTAGCTACCTGAAGACACTTTATATCATTCTCACTACTTGCCTTCCCACCCATTTCTGTTTCATCAGCAAACTTTGTAATGGTACATTCACTTCCGTCATCCAAGACATGAATATATATATAGTAAATAATTGTGGCATCAGGACTGCTTATAGTGGCACTTTACGAGTTACGGGTTGCCATCTTGAAAATGCCCAGCTTATCCCAATTTTCAGTCTTCCTTTAGTCAATCCTCTGTCCACACTCATATACTATAGCTAACAACGTGCTCTTGTCTTATTAAATTGCCTTATCAAACACCCTTTGGAAAGATAAATATGTTATATCTACCAGTTCCCCTTTAGCTATTCTGCTTCTTTCCTCCTCAAACAACTTGCATATATGTATCAGGTATGATTTCCCCTTCGTGAAGCAATTCTGACTCCTTTTATATATATTATGTACGTTGAAATGCTCTATTATTACATCCTTTATGGTACATCACAGCATTTCGCCAATGACCGATGTTAAACTAACTGGTCTATAGTTACTGGGTTTTTTTGTCTCTGTCCATTTTGGAATAAGGGTGTTAGGCTGGCAATTTTCCAGTCCTCTGGGCCTTTTCAGCAATCTATGATTCTTGGAAGATTATTGCCAGCTAATTGCTTTTTTTTAATAGATATTTTTATTGAAAATTTAACATGTTTTTACAAGGTTACAAATAATTTTAAAAACTCAAGTACAAACACTAATATACAATTAAATCTTAAATAAATAATAGCCAAAGTCTGTCAAACAAAAAGAAGAGATACAGAGAAAAAAAAAGACAAAACCCAACTAACTACTAATCTAACCTATAACTAACCAGAGTGTATGATCAAATATCTTACATTACTCAAGAGAAAAACAAAGTATAGCATAGTAATTAAACAGTGAAGTACATGTTTGGAATGAATTAACATCAACTCGTAATAAAACCCGTATTCATGCGGGATTCCTCCCCCAAGGGCCCCCAGACCAGCCAGAACCGTTACCCCAACCGGACAAAAGCCCTTGACAAAATGGCCGAAATATCTGTATCTATGTAATTCAAGAAGGGCTGCCATATTTTATAGAATAATTCCATTTTTTGGTGCACCATATTTGTAAGGAGGTCAAGGGGAATACATTCCATGATTAATCTGTGTCAATTCGGAAGTCCTAGAGGGCCCTCAGCCACCCAGTTTACTAAGATATTTTTCCTTGCACAAAAGGAGAGAATGGAAAATAATTTCCCCCTGTGCACATCCAGCGAAGGTAAGCTCGAGAAGCCCAGGAGAAGAGATACTGGATCTACTCTAATTTCCATTCCCAAGATTTCTGTCAAAGCATTTGCTACTTTGGTCCAGTATTTACGGATCTTATGGCATGTCCTTAAGCGGTGTGTAAGAGTGCCCACCACTGTTTTACATTTGGGACACATCGGAGATGCTCCTGCCTAAATTTTGCCAATCGTTTCGGTGCCATATGAGCCCTACGGAGTATCTTTAACTGAATGGCCTGGGTTCTATTACAAATGGAGATTTTTCTGGCATTTTCCAAGATGTCATCCCACATTTCTGCAGAAATTTCCAGCCACTGATCCCATGTTCTAAGCAGGTGGTCCATGTCTTCCAACACTTCATTATGTAACAAATGATAAAGAGTGATGACCAAGAGTACACCTATTGGCCACAACACTCTACGTTCTCTACCTGATTTATAAAGGCGATCAAATAGCATAGTCTTCTTTTGTATGTAATCTCGAATTTGGAAGTATCGAAAGAGGTCTCCATTAGGTAGTCCAAATTTCTGATGCAGCTGTTCAAAAGACATCAGGACCCCTTCCTCAAACAGATCCCCTAAACAGGAGATACCCCGGACCTCCAGGATTTGAATGTGGTGTCTGTGAGCCCCGGTTGAAAACCCCATGCCCCCACTATAGAAGTATAGGGGGATGTTTTATGTGATATACCCTTGTTTTGCCGCATTATATTCCAGGCTTTAATTGTGTTTAATACTATAGGGTTTTTACAGTGGTCCATAATGATTTTCATCTTATCTAAAAATAAGAAGGCACTTTACTTGAGAAGCCTCGATGTCCAGCCAGATTGGGTCGCGTCTGACTCGCAATGTAGCTTAATAGGGAACTCAGCTGATACTTCCTAAAGTCTGGAAAATCCAGCCCTCCCCTTAGCTGTGGAAGCTGTTGCTTCCTTAACTTAATGAGGGGCCGTCTATGATTCCAGATGAAAGAACCCAGCCAACCATGCAATTTGCACAGTGTCGGCCTCGGCAGCATCACTCGGAGCATTCTCATAGGGTATGAGAGACGGGGCAAGACATTCATTTTAATTAGGGCTATTCTACGTAGCCACGAAATTGGAGGATCCCCCAGCATTGAAGGTCCTGCCTTATCCTTTCCAGTAGATGCACAAAATTGACCTTGGCCAAATACTGGGGTGATAAAAAATGCCTAAATATAAGAAACCCTCCAGAGACTACCCAAAGGGAAAGTGAGATCCATCCAATAAGTAGGACATACTAGCGAGGCCACCCATTTGCACGGCCTCCAATTTTGAGAAATTAATAGTGCCTGAGAATGCAGTAAATATATTAACAATTTGGATTAAGGGAGGCATGGACATCAGGTGATTACTAAGAAAAAGGCGAACATCATCTGCATAAAGGGTAATTTTATGTTTACCTGTACCAACCCTCGGGGCTGTTATATTAGAGTCCGCCCGTATAGCTTCCACTAGTGGCTCAATTGTTAGAATGAATAGCAACGGTGAGAGAGGACATCCCTGACGGCAGCCCCTACCCACACTGAAGCTATCCGAGCCTAATCCATTGGTGATCACAACTGCTTTGGGATCATTATACAAGGTTGAGACCCATTTAGCAAATACCTTTCCAACGCCAAACCTTTCCAATGTATAGACCAGGTATGACCATTCAACCCGGTCAAATGCCTTCTCCGCATCCAATGAGACTACTATTCCCGGTATTTTTTCCTGATGACAGACTTGAATCACATTCAAAACCCTTCTAATATTATTAGATGATCTACAGCCCTTGATAAACCCCATCTGATCCTCTTTTATGATATATGGCAATACCCTCTCCAGCCTCAATGCTAATGCTTTAGAAAGAATTTTAAAATCTACATTTAGCAAGGATATTGGTCCATATGATGCGCAATCTTCTGGGTCCTTTCCTTTTTTGAGAATAAGAGAGATATTCACCTCTTTCAGCGAAGGCGGGAGGCAGCCCTGACTATATGAGTAGTTGTACATGTCCATAAGCGGACCAGCTAATATTCCTGTAAACTCTTTGTAGAATTCAACCTGAAATCCATCTGGGCCAGGTGTTTTACCGCTCTCAAGCTGCTTGATTGTGTCAAGTATTTCCTGGGTTGTTCAGGGAGCATTCAGGACCGATACCTGTTCCGGGGTTAAGTCCAGAAAGGCCAGGCTTTTAAAAAAGGACTGCATCTTCCTGGCTCTATCTTCACAATCCTGCGATTTATACAAATCAGAATAAAACTTTCTGAAGATTGTGTTGATCCTTTTATGATCGTGAGTCAGAGTACTAGCACTTTCCCTGATGGACGTGCTTGAGGGGTCTTTTATTTCCTTGCAAGAAATGCTAAGTATCTACCAGGTTTATTGCCAAATTCATATAATTACTTTGCAAATAATATTTCCCTCTTTGCCATTTGGGTAAGCGCGATATTCAAGGCTATCCTAAGGGCCGTAATCCTTTGTAATTTAGCAATAGAAGGTCTATCAACGTACGCTGTATCAGCTGCCTTTATGTGAGCCTCAAGTAGACGCTATTGTTCTCCCTTTAGTTTTTTCTGGATCGCCGAGTATGAAATGATCAGACCTCGCGCATAAGCCTTAATGGTCTCCCACATCATTGACGGGTTACTAGCTGTACCTGGATTAATTTCCAAAAAAGTTTTAAATTCTTGAGAAAAATATTTTACAAATTTACTATCCTTCATTAAAAAGGAATCCATACGCCAATGTCGGGGGGATGCCTCATTGTTCCTAGCCTTGATTTCCATATACACAGCAGCGTGATCAGAAATTATTATATCACCTATTTTGCAGGATGATATGGAATTCAAAAAGGTCGAGAGGGCAAAAAGCATATCAATTCTAGTATGACATTAATGTGGATTAGAGTGAAAAGAGAAATCTCTGCCTTGCGGGTGGAGGCACCTCCACACATCTACTAATCCTAACTCTTTATTCAAATCCCCCAATTGCCTGAATGTGGGGGATACACCCGCAGTACTCTTAGGTATCCTGTCTACCCCCGGGTCCATAATGTAATGAAAGTCTCCCCTATAATTGTATGATGAGCCCCAAGAGCCATCAGTTTGAAGAAGGCTTCCCTTATAAATTTGAAAGGATACGCCGGGAGACAATACAGATTAAAAATCCCATATTCCTCTCCATTTATAAGGGCTTTAATCAGTATATATCATCCAGATTCATCCTTTATCTGACTTAGGATTTTAAAAGGGAGATTCTTCCGAATAAGAATGACTGCTCCCCTACTTTTTGAGCTGAAAGAAGAAAAGAAGGCCTGATCAAATCCACCCTGTTGTAATTTCAAGTGTCCTTTACCCAGTAAATGTGTCTCCTGTAGGAGAGCTATATCAACCCTTTCTTTTTTGAGGTTTGATCGTATTTTCTTCCTTTTGACTGGTGAATTACTCCCCTTGACATTCCAGGTGCACCATTTAATCCATAATTGTCCAGGCAAGTCCAAGACCCCCCAGGAGGAGAAACCCCATCCAAAACATCCCGAGCACAGACCATAGAAAATTCACAAAAATAGAGATTCTTTAATACACTCACACCAATATAATAAAAAAAATTTCTAAATAGAAAAAATATAAAACATATTTAAACGGAGATTTTCCCCCTTGTTTCCAGGGAACATCACTTGCTTTCTGAAAACCCATCATAACCTCTCCCAACCAGTGCCCCACCCTCAACCCAGGCACCCCATAATAAAATAAAGAAAATTCAAGTGTACTATAAAGCTAAAGTTAACAGTGAGTACCCTATCCAACCCCCCCCCTCCCCACCCACACCAACACCTAGATATATTTGGTAACGTTAATACCACATATAAACATATAAAACTATAAAATTACAGTCTCAGCAGATAATAATTAAATATAGTAACACAAAATAATAAGGGGAAACAAACCCGCTCTAAAAGAGAGATAAGGTAGGACAAGGCAAGCACACCTCCTCACCTGAATCAACTCGACCACCCAGCTTATACATAGAAAAAAAGGGAAAATCGCAAAGTGGAGAACAAATAAGTCCCCCTCTCTACCCCCTGGAGATAGTATTAAGCAACAAAGGTAATAAGAGAAAAAAAAGGATAAACCGGGGAAAGTGGGGGGGGGGGCAGAACAACATTATTCACCACACAAGTGAACTCTTACAATTTATTTAAGAGAGTCCAAAAATTCCGGCAATCTGAAGTTATAGACAGATCCTTCGTGGTTAAAACGCAGCGTCGCTGGGTAGCGCAGGGAGTATTGAATGTTTAAATCCTTTAAACTCTTCTTCGTTTCATCAAACACCCTCCTCTTGCGGACCAAAGCTGGGGAAAAATCCTGAAACAGCATAATCTTGTATCCTTTGTAAGTCATGACTTGGGGATCGTTCCCAAGATTTCTGAAGGCTTCCAGGAGCATTTGCTTCTCTCTGTAACACTGAAGCCAGAACAGGACCGGGCGGGGGCACTGGTCGGACCCAGGCCTGTGTATTGCAACCTGGTGGGCCCATTCTACCCTTACCTGGCCTGATCCAGCCTCCAGCTTCAACATCTGAGGGAGCCACTGCTCAAGAAACACTGCAAGCTGGCCTTCCTCTTCCTGTTCGGGAAGGCCCAGCAAACAAATATTTGTTTGATGATCTCGAGAATCGAGGTTGTCGATGTGATCTTCTAAGGCCCGGACTCGCTGTTTGAGAGTCCGGACCCGACCCACGGCCGATTCTGCAGCAGCCTCGGAGGTCGCAGCCTTTAGCTCCGTTCGATTTTTTTCTATGTCTCGGTCGTGCTTTCGCAGCGTGACCGACAACGATTCCCATCTGCTCCTGGACTCTTCTATAAAGGCGTCGATTTTCTCTTCAAGCTTGGAAATCACTGCAACAAGGCTCACCACCATAGGTAAGTCCCCCAGGGCGGCTGCGGACACCTCTGCTGCAGCTGGGGACGGTGGGGGAGGGGTTCCTGTGTGCTGCGAGCTGCGGGCATTCTTTCCCTTAGTCATTGAACAGAGCACTAAACTACTCAAGTTTGGTGTAAAATGACTAGCTGTATTAAATAAAAGTTATTTTAAATGATTTGGCAGGTGTGGTGGAGGCGGGCAGCCACTTTGCCTGAGTCTTGGGCAGAACACTACAGACTCAGACTTGCTGGGTTGCCGCCATCTTGGATCCCCCGCCAGCTAGTTCCTTTAATACCCCAAAATGCAACTCATCAGGTCCAGGGACTTTGTCAGACTTTAGTCCCATTAGTTTCCTTTGTACTTTTTCTTTAGTGATAGTTATTATATTTATTTCCTCCACAACTTTTGCCCCTTGATTATTTGGTATTTCAGAATGCTTTTAGACTCTTTTACCATGAAGACTAATGAAAAGTTTTATTCATCACCATTTTGTGGTCCCCATTATTATTTCCCAAGCCTCATTATCTATGTTCACTTTGGCTTTTCTTCCTCTTTGTGTATTTAAAGAAGACCTTATTATCCCTTTTTATATTACTTGCTAGTTAACCCTCAAATTTTATCTTCTCTTTCTTTTTTTTTCGGATCGTCATTAGCTGGTTTACAAAACTTTCCCAATCATCCGGCACTAATCTTTGCCACGTTATATGTTTTTTCTTTCAATTCAATATTGTTCTTAACCTCCTTGGTTAATCCTGCTTGAGTTATCCTCATCCTAAAATTTTTATTCCTCACTGGGATATATCATTGTTGTGAGTCATACATGGTTTTCTTAAACATGTACCACTGTTGCTCAACTGCATTTTCTTCCAACTCCTTTCCCAGTCCATTCCAGCCAACTCTCCATTCATGCCTCTGTAATGACTCTGATTTAAGGTTATCACAGTTGATTAAAGTCACCCATGATTAATGTACTGCCTCTTTTAGCTGTCCTCAATATCTTCTGATTTACTCTCTGTTCTGCAGCATAGCAACTGTTAGGGGTCTATAAACTCCACCCACTGGTGTCTTCTTTCTCTGGTTATTATTTACCTCCACCCAAATGGATTCACATTCTCTAATCTAATCATTGTATTTAATTCCATCTCATGGCTTCAAAGTCACCCCACCATCCTTTTTCCCTGGTCTTTCAAAAGCCACATAGACCTGATTATTTAGTTCCCAGTTTTGATTTCCTTGTAAACATCTCTGTGTAATGCCGATAACATTAGACCCATTAACATCTATTTATCCTGTTAAATTACTTATTTTGCTCTGAATACTATTTATATTTAAGTAAAGAGCCAATATTTTTGCCTTTTTACTACCTTTTTCCCCTTTGCCATTTTCTTTAGTACTTGCACACTGCGTTCCTTCCAGTCAGCCTGACTAAATAGTTGCCCTGCAATGCTCCATAATCTTTTTTGTTGTAAACCTAAGTGTACCCATACCCCTCTCCAGAACCCTCTTATCTTTGATTTAATTAATGCCTTTTATACATTCTTGCCACTCTTAATTGTATATATCATCTAATCGTATCTATTGTGGGAATGTGGCATGGGATAGGAGAGGCACGGGAGAAGTTGATTTAAGCATTTTGATCAGATTTTCAAGCCTTTTTTTCTGCTATGTTAACTGTAATGTTTGATTGCTTTTAAAAATTGTCATCAGTGTGATCTGCTTTACATTTTCTCTCTCATCGAATGCATCTTAATGGCATAAATATAAACCAGGACAAAAGTTGAAAAGCTTCCTGATTCTTGATTGAATATGTCTGCATAATGAGCAAGGATGATGTGAACAGGAATTTTAAGACTTAACAAAGAAAGATATAGAGTGATCTTAGTACCTGCATCTCCTTTCTTACATCCATTGTAAGAATTGGCATCCACTGATGAAGGTAGATGGCTGTAACTTGATATCAGAAAATATGACCAATATCTGACAAGTGTTTGGACTGCATTTCAGGACTGCACTAAGGAGATAACTCCAAAACCATTCATTTTGAAAATAAAAATAAAAGTGGTAGTCAATAAAATTGCAACAATTTATACTTACACAACAGAGGTATGTAATAAAATGTCCTAAAGCACTTCACAGAAACATTGAATGGAGGAAAGATAATGGCACTGATCAAAGTCAAGATTGAAGAAGTTAATTTTTGAACACATTTTTTTTCAAGGAGGTAAGTAGGAATACAGAGGAGATTAGACTGAAGGTTCAATCCTGCAAGGCTGAAATGGCTAAAGAGTCTTCAGTGAACAGAACAATGGGAGCAGGCACTATAAGGAGCAGAGCAGGGGGAATATAAAGAATATCACAACTGATTGAGGTTGTACAGGTAGGAAAGGGTGAGGTACTGGAGAAATTTGAAGATGTGTGCAAGAAGATTTTTAATTAGTATATATGACTTCAATGAATAGCTACACAGGAGCATTTTGGGGAAAAAAGAGAGTAGTTGTGTGTTGGATAAGTTGTCATTTGCAAAGGATTGAACTCCTCCAGAGCTAAGGACAACACTAGGATAATTGGGTCTGGAGGTGGTGAAAGTTGTGGATAGCATTAAAACTCAAGTGCAGATCAGCCAAGGACAATATTACTATGAAAGGATGAATAGGTGGTGCTCGTGGTTTCAGAGATTACATTTAACTAGCAAATGGTTATGGTTACCCTTGCACAATTTCATGAAATCTGCCATCCTTGCAGGATGATCTTCAGGGAAAGGTTAAATCATTGTGTCATTATTTCTGTGAAGTAGCCGTCCCAAGCACAATGCCTTAAATTATGTCCTGAATGTCATTACTCTTATTAATACACAATCTTCCAGTAATTTGGATGTTTACCATGCATCTTCATCCAATTACAAAGTGAAACATACATTTGAAACTATTACAAGCATTGAAATTTTAGGGGACTTTGCATAGGAAATTCTTCCAACATTATTGAAGACATATTATTGAAAAAGATAATGGGTTGCTGGTTAGACATCTTTATGAGCTTCTTGTAACTTCTCAGGACAATTTCTCTGCCATCATGACACTTTGGCACATAACAAATAGCAACTGACCCAAATAGAAGCCTCAAATTAATTTAAGATTTAACATCATTGACTTATGAAGGAAGAGGTAGGAAATAGAGAAACCAGATGCATCCTCAACTCAAGGGATAGTGTTCTCAGGCGAGTTCACCCTTTACTCACAAGCAGAAACACAAACATAATGCTTATATTATATTTAAAATGAAAACATGTTTTGAAAATGCATCTCTTATAGTGAACCCACTAACTTTTATTCATCTTCTCAGAGACATGGATTGCCAGTAACCCAGAGACCATCAGTGTCTCATCCCATCGAAAATAACTCTAATGCTCTAAGCAACTTTGCAAGTACTAGACTACCATCAAAATGCAGAGGATCTAAATTGTTAGCAGAAGGATGTGGCACTGCGTGAGTTACAGTAGAAGAGTGAAGTGCTGGTGGCATAAAAAGAGCAGGAAGTCTTCTTTGCAGCACTGAGCATTTAATACCATGTTGAACAACCATCTCATAAGGTATTTTTAAGTTTATTCGCAGAATGCAGGCATCACTAGCTAAGTCTGCCTTTATTGCCCCTCTCTAATTGCCCTCAAGATGATAGTGGTATGCTGCCTTCTTGAATTGCTACAGTCCATGTGTATAGATACACCCACAATGTTGTAAAGAGAAAGATTTTGACCGAGCAGCAGCAAATGATTGTTTGAAGGGGAGCTTGCAAATGGTGGTGTTCACATCCATCTGCTTCTCTTGCCCTTCTGGGAGGTAGTGGTGTGCATGGCTCATGTGGGAAGAATACCCTGGAGCTCCAAATTTCATCTCACTCCTGAAGAAGCATCTAAATATACAATCTGTAAAAAGGTTATTTTTCAATAATCTCTACAAGAAAATTCTCTGACCAACAATTTTACTTTTTTTAAAACAAAAATCCTCCCCAGAGGAATATATATATATATATATATATATATATATGTGTGTGTGTGTGTGTAGGTATATATAGTGTGTGTGTTTGGAGGATCGAATCAGCCTAACATGGTTATCATTGCTCAAAGGGCAAAGGAAAAGATGAAGATTGTTTTAAAAATAATGTTCGGCAGACTGGTAAGTCTTTACTTTTAGGAAGTAACTGTATTCCTTTAAGTGTGCACGCTATTTCTGAACCCCCACTGGCCATGAGCTCCCACCAAAAGGTTCAATCCAGGCCAGAAGCTTACTTTAAGTATCAATTAGGCTGGCCTTGGGAAATTTGCGAGGTCAGTCATGCATAATTTTAACACATGCAGAGCTCAGTTGGCTGTATTCTGACACTTCAGTGCCAAGATGGAAAATACACCCTACGACATCCTTATGTTACACTCTTGGAACTAGAATCTTCATTGGTCTAATTGGAGCAATGCAGAGAAAGCTTTAATCTGAATTTAACTTGATTTACACCTGGTATCAAAGTGATTGATGCTATGACTGGGTGCCAAAGCTGGAACCGTGTTCCACTTGCCAACAGTGAGACATCTTACCTTAACATTCCACAACCGGTGCAGGAATAAATATGCATTGATAAAGTCCATACCAATGTACAACCCTCAATTAGTATAAAATTGATGTTTCTCTCATGCAAGAATTTGTGAGTTTGTTAAACTCTTTGAGGAAGTTCAAACAACATTCAAAATGTTTCCTCAGAACGCAGTGATAAATTAAGTGTGGTAAATTGGATAGTTCTTTCAAAATTGCTGGCAGAGGGCTGATGAGCCAAGTGGCCTCCTCCTGTGCTATAAAATTCTATGAATTGATAGTTAAATTTGCAGAAACACAGAGAAGCATTTTGTGTTTGTTGAAGTAATGAGCTGAAGGTGGATTACCATACAAGGTGTACACATCCAAAGCTCATAGTGCTAACACTGCAAGGGGCCAGACAACAGGCTGTTAGAAGGCCCAGCTGCACCCAGTTCCACCTGTGACTGATTATTAGAAAAGCCATAAGCAAATAAGTACCAGGGTTGGGTAATGGAAAAGGTGGCTATGAACGGAAAGGATTTTCTCTATAATTTGAAATAGTGTAATGTGATTAAAGTTGTGCAGAGACTTCCTTCGACTTAACCATAAGTATATTTGTGCTTGGTTTTTAAATGGAGAAATTAAGTTGAAAGGAGCCAGGTTTCTGATTGTCTTGCTATAATCTTAGAAGCAATCTAACATTTGCTTTGATGATATAAGTAACCAGATAAACTTTGACTCAAAGTTTAGCCAGTTGAATAAACAGCAGTCAGCAAATTGAATTGTAATTTTACTTAAAAGGAAATAGGATCTGTGACCTGATTTCTTTTCATTTTGCCAATAGTGGTTTGTCCAAACAATTAATTACTATTGAATGCAACTGGCATTTGTGTTTAATCGACATTCTGGTTGAATTAGTAGCACAACATATGATTGAGAGATTTTTCTCCATGGGCTACAAGGTAATTGCAAACTTAGTTATAAAAACACATTTACAATTTTGCTACAAATAGTGCACACAAATCTTTCTCTTGATGTTTTGTCACCATAGAGCTGATGATTTCAGATGGACTAACACTCTAGACAAGTTCTGTGTCTTTTCACAAAACATCTTACAGAAAATGAGGATGCCAATTTCTGAGTGGATTTATACAATAATAAATCACTTCCCATTGTCTCCACCATTCATTCATATCACAGTTTCTAGAGATTCTCAATTACATTTGGAATGCTAACAAGACCTTCTGAAAAAAATACACGTCTAGTTTAAATAGCAACCAGCGAAGATATCAGAAAACAGAATCATCTGAATTTTTTTATTCATTCATGAATCGGGGCATCAATGGGTGAACCAGTATTTATTGCCTCATTTCTAAATGTCCAGAGGACAGTTAAGATTTAACCACATTGCTGTGGATTTGAAGTCATGTGTAGGCCAGACCAAGTAAGGAAAGCAGATTTCCTTCCTAAAGGTCATTATTAAACCAGAAATTTTTTTTTTAGCACAATTGACAATGATTACATGGTCACCATTAGACTGTCCTTTATTTCCAGATTTTTGTTGAATTAAAATTTCACCATCTGCTGTAATGGCATCCACAGCTACATCCCTTAGAATATTTGCCTGAGGGGGGAGGGGGGGGGGAAGCGAGATTACTAACCCAGTGAATCTACACCCTCTACATTACTGCCTTTCCTTGGTAAATTGAAGTAAATTTATTTCAATAAATTCCTTGGGCCTTAGTCCGTTATATAGAATTACATATGACATTTGGGGAAGAAATAGACCATTCAGCACAACTAGCCCATAGCAACCTGCATACTCACACAAGTCTCCTCTCATGGAATCTACCTTAACTCATCCTTTCAGCATATCTTTCTATTCTCTTTTTCCTCAAACTTATCTAGTTTTCTTCTGAAAGTATCTAAGCAGTTTTGCCTCTATCACAATCATTGGAAGTGATTCCCAATTTGTGATCACTTCTGAGTAAATAAACTTTTCCTTTTCTTAATAGATCTATTGACAACTGTCTTGTATTTAGGTCTTTAATAAAAGCATTCTCTTCACATTTACCACATATGAACAATTCACAATTTTAAAGATCTCTTTGGTGCTCTTATAACGTCTTCTTTTTCTAAAGAAAAAAATCCCCAAATTGTTCAATCTTTCCTGAAAGTTATAATTTTACAGTTCTGGTTCTAAACTTCTAAATCATTTTGCGTGTTCTTTTGTGCCTTAATAATCTCTGCATAGTGTAGAAATTAGAACTGTGCACAGTAAGTTCAGCCTGACTAGAGTTCAATTCAAGTCTAGTAAAACTTCATTACTTCAAATTGCATATTACTAGAAATATGTATTCCTATGCAAAATCATCAGTGTAAAGAATGGAATAACAGTGGCCCCAACACTGTTCCTTGTAGGACATTACATATCAATTTTCCTTCAATCCAAATAACTGCCTTTGACCCCTCATAGTCTGCTTTCTATTTTGTAGCAAATTGGTTATCTATTCAATTACTTGACTCTTGATTCCACATGTCCTGATTTTTTTTGTTATGCGCTTACAGTGCGTTTACCTTAACAAATGCCATTGGAAAATATTCACTGTATTAAAAGAGTTTGTAGAAAAATCCACTTCATTAGTTTTCATGAAGCATGCAGACAATAAACAAATCGATAGACCTATATGATTGTACAATTTTCAACTTTTCTTCAGATTTCCAGTAATTGAGATTTCTTTTTTTATAAAAATTCCAGTCAAACAACCATACCATATCATGGCAAGTAATCTGCTCACTGAGAAATCTAATCATCACTCATCTCTAAGGGTAAACATAGCTGCTTAACCACATGTAAAACCAATTTTTACTGTTGCTTCCATCTAGAAAGACCAAATAACTTAAGTGATTAAATCTATTAAATTAAGCTGTACTGACAATAGGAAACAAGGTACAAGATTTGATTCCTGATCTTTTTTGAGTTAACCAACGTCCTGAAGTGCAAACGGAGTGTCCTTGAAACTGGAAACAGCATTTCCAAGTGAAGAGAGAAAGAACAAATTTCATCTTAACAGTGCTGGAAATGTGAACCTGGATATTATCTGAATGTCATCCCATAGTTGAATTGCCAATGGATCTGCACCTCTGGCACAGTGACCTTAGCCAGTGTTGGAGCATTAATTTGATAAGGGTTCAAATTAAATTCCTGGTCTATACTGAGCTCCAATTTAAGTTGAGGTGACAACAAACAAAGAAAGACTTCCATTGAT
The DNA here is from genome assembly GCF_004010195.1 of Chiloscyllium plagiosum. Lineage (NCBI taxonomy): Eukaryota > Metazoa > Chordata > Chondrichthyes > Orectolobiformes > Hemiscylliidae > Chiloscyllium > Chiloscyllium plagiosum. The sequence goes on along the minus strand of NC_057714.1, from coordinate 91,822,135 downwards.
ACGATGATTTTTACAGCCCAAGTTGCCTTAAACCATTTTTAAATGTCTGTCACTGTAGATGTGATCCTGTTTATTTTGGCACTTCTGAGGAGGAAATCAGCAAGGGTAAATTGTCCTGGTTACTATGCGGCAATTGCCATTCGAAGTGTGGACATTGAGTGAGGATATGATTGGGTGCAGCATACATTGCGAAGGTTCATGCATGAATAATAACTATTTGGGGAAGTAACGGATGCAAATGGTAATGCATCCAGTTGGTAGTGCCATGCTTAGTAATGATGCTATGTGCCCTTAGTAACCAAATGGTTCCTTTCCACAACCTTTTATACTTCAGCTAAAATGAAAAATTATTGGAAAACAGTAGTTACTTCTCTAAGTAGTTTTTTCACACATGCACAGGATTACAAACCTGTATATTGTATGCTTTACAAAATCATAAACATAAATACTTCTGCCCTTGACAATCTTTAATTGTTTGTATTTGTGCAGGAAACTTTGCACAAATGGCTAATAGTCGAATGATTAAAATAAAACCACTGATGAGCTGTATGTCAACAAGAATCACATCTATGAAGCTTCCAAAAATCAATCTTAGGAATTCCCAAAACTAAAGGATTTTCCTCATATAATGCACATGAAAGAATTTGGGGATAACTTTGTATGTTCTTTTTGAACATATTACACTGAATAGACATAGTTTAAAGACTGGCTTTGTGACATGTTACAAATGAGTCATAATGTATAGTCTTTTCAAACTGCCATTTCTTCTTTCAATTCTCATTGTATGTGACAACACATGCACACTAAAATCTTGTAATTGTAAATATAAAACATCAAGATTTATTCTAAAACAAGAAAGAGAACGTAGATCTTGCAAGGGAGCCAAGAAACAACTCCAATTAGTTCTGCTTGGTTTAGTCCATCATCTGATCTGTTGAAATCAATGTCATGGAAATTAAAGCCATAACAGATAGAGCCGTCATTGTCTTTTTTCAGTGCAAGTCTCACTTCAATTGGCCATTGTTTATATATAGAATGCCTCAGACCCTTTCAGTCAATGGCATTCAGGTCAATTGTCAACTACAAAAATCTTGTCAAGTCACATCGGCAGCAGCAAAGCATGTGTAGAGTTTTGAGGTTTGTTACTCACAGTCAAATATGTTTCACCAGTTTGGCGGGCAATTGTGTCGTTCTTTCTTAATGTCACAGTTATTGTGTTTTCAATTTATTTATTCAAGGGATGTTGGAGCCACTGGCTCGCCACCATTTGTTGCCTAACCCTAATTCCACTTGAGAAGTTAGTGGTGAGCTGTGTTGTTGAACCCCTGCAGTCCATGGGGTGTAGAGACACCCACAGTGCTGTTAGGCAGGGAGTTCCAGGATTTTAACCCATTAACAATGAACAGCAATATATGTCCAAGTCAAGATGATTGTGAATTGGAGAGGAACTCTTATCTCATGCATCTGTAAGCCATGGTTTCCTAGGCGTTAGAGTTTCCAGGTTTGGAAAGTCCTGTTGAATTCCTGTTAGTGAGTTGCTGCAGTGCATCTTGTAGATGCTGCACTCTGCCAGCACTGTGCTCAAGGCAGTGAATGTCTAAAGGAATGCATGGAGTGTAAATCAAGTAGGGTGATTTTTCAATTCATAGGGGACTGGCACTCAGTGTTAAAGGAAGTTGTACAGATGGGACATTCTTTACCTTAATTATTCTGGAACCTGTGTTCTGGTGACTCATGATTTTAGAGGAGTAGCAAAGGCTTTAAACTAAATTGTGGGCAAGGGATCAATTAACGGAAAACAGTCATAGAGTCATAGAGATATACAGCACAGAAACAGACTCTTCAGTCCAACTCATCCATGCCAACTAGATAGCCTAAACAAATCTAGTCTCATTTGCCTGCATTTGGCCCATATCCCTCTAAACCTTTCATACTGACATACCCATCCAGATGCCTTCAAAATATTATAATTATACCAGCTTCCAACAATTCCCCTGGCAGCTCATTCAATACATGCATTACCCTCTGTGAAAAAGATTGCCCCTTCAGTCCTTTTTAAATCTTTCCCTTCTCAGCCTAAACCTATGCCCTCTAGTTTTGGACACCCCCACCCTCATCCTATCCATGCACCTCATGATTTTCTAAACTTCTGTAAGATTGATCCTCAGCCTCCAACATTCCAGGGAAAATAGTCCCAGTCTATTCAGCCTCTCCCTAAAGTTCAAACCCTCCAAACCCGGCAACATCCTGGTAAATCTTTTCTGAACCCTTTCTAGTTTCACAACATTCCTCCTCCTATAGTACAATACTCCAGAAGTGACCTCCCAACTCTTATACCCAGTGCACTGACCAATAAAGGCAAGCATACCAAACGCCTTCTTCACTGTCCTACCTAGCTTTGACTCTACTTTCAAGGAACTATGAACCTACACTCCAAGGTCTTTTACTTCAGCAACACTCCCCAGGACCTTACCATTAAGTGTACAAGTCCTGCCCTCATTTGCCTTTCCAAAATGCAGCACCTCACATTTATTTAAATTAAACTCTAACTGCCATTCTACGGCCCATTGGCTCATCTGATCAAGATCCTGTTGTTCTCTGAGGTAACAATTTCCGCTGTCCACTACACCCCCAATTTTGATGTCATCTGCAAATTTATTATATTAAAGAGGAAGGAAAAGTAAAGAGAGCAAAATAGCTATAAAAATGTAAATAATCCAAATATGGCAGAATTGACAAAACATACAAACACAATAATGTGCCAGCAGATAGGGTTATTAGTTGTGAAATTATTAAAAAGCTAGAATTTAATACACTCCAACTGAATGCAGGCAACTTTGACAAAGGGAGATGATTTAATGGTGTAAGCATATATTTTTATCCCTTATCTCATGTTCTCTCTCACTATCTGATTTGAACGAATATGTGCAGTTGCTCTGTCTTGATATTTAATATGTTAATGATTTAGATGAGGGAATTAAAGTGTAATACATCAAAATTTATTGATGACTCAAAGCTGGGTGGAAGAATGAGGTGTGAGGAAGATGCAGTCATGCTTCAGTGTGATTTGAACAGGCTAAGAGAGTGGGCAAATGCATCGCAAACTTATCCATTTTGGTAGCAAAAATGGGAAAGCGGATTATCATTTGAATGACTGTAAATTGAACGAGGGGAATGTTCAACAAGACTGGCTGCCCTCAAGCACCAGTCACTGAAAGTAAGCGTGCAAGTGCTGCAGGCAGTACAGAAGACAAACTGTATGTTGGCCTTCATAGCGATAGGATTCGAGTACAGGAATAAGGATGTCTTGCTGCAATCGTACAGAGCATTAGTGAAGCCACACCTGCACGCAGTTTTGTTCTCCTTATCTGAGGAAGGATATTCTTGTTATAGAGTGAGTGCAATTAAGGTTTACCAAATTGATTCCTAAAATGGCACAACTGACACATGAGGAGAGAATGAGGCGGTTAGGATTGTATTCTCTGGAATTTAGAACAATGAGAAGAATCTCATAGAAACCTATAAAATTCTAACAGGTTAGATACAGGAAGAATGTTCCCAATGATGGCAGAGTCCAAAACCAGGGATTATAGTTTAAGGATGAGGGATTTCTTAACCAAGAGAAGGATAAGCCTGTGGAATTCATGACCACAGAATGTAGCTGAGGCCAAAACATTGTATATTTTCAAGAAGGAGATAGAAGTAGCTCTTGTGACTAAAGGGAGGGCAGGATAAGAGTATTGAGCTCAATGATCAGTCTGGTCATATTGAATGACGGAGCAGGCTTGAGGGGTCAATGGCCTACTTCTGCTCCTATCTTCTGCAGGAGAGAAGTGTGGAGAGACTTTAAGCATGGAAACATAAGTACGTTGCCTGTATTGATAAGTTGCATGCAGAGTGGTGACAGAAGGAACATTTTCAGGTGAAAGTTGAAGGGAAAGGTTACTATGATTTGTCTTGAACACTGATGACTTTGTCAATTTAACAAAGAGGCAAAGTAAGTGGTAACCCCTTATTGTCGTTGTCGTTCCCACAAAATGCTGCTTACGCCTTTATTTTGCTTGAGACATTGAGTTGTTCAAGCGATGTGGTCCTGTTGGCATTCACTCTGCTGGACACTTCCTGCTATTGTTATTGTGTGCTGTTTTCTTTTGGGCTGATGCCTCTCCAGTGCATCAATACTGCAGATTTTGTTTTGCTTACTTAGTGAATTCACTACTTTCTTGCCTAAACTGTAGGCTTTTAACCCTCCTGCAAGACTTCAGAAACATCTGAGATGTTTAATAAAGGGGTCCCTGATTTACAAACATCCAAGCTATGAACATCCATACTTACAAACACAGCTCCACGAAGAGATGTAATTTTAAAGATCTAACAAATGAACATTGATTGTACTTATGAAAAGCTATTTCATATTGTCCTATGTGCACAAATCAACTTGTGAACTGACTCAAGACAGAACCAGTGTGCAACCCAGACACTGCCTATAAATAAATAAGTTGTACAGATATGACATTTTTTTGTTGGAATTGCCTCTTAAGCTGCTGCCAACCTTTAAACTTTGGTGCATCTAATAGCAAGATCACAGTGAATTGCATTCTGCAGTTTGCAATGCTCATGCATGTTTTGCTGATGCTCGGAACTCTGGCAAAATCAGCATTCATGTCAGCAAACAGACACAAAGTGTGCTTCTCCATTATACACGCTGTGATTCCACCCAAGCAGAAAATCCAGTCTACTCTCTTAATCAGTGACAGTTCAGGACATCTGAAATAAAACAGAAAATGTTGAAAATCATTCAGCAGTCCAAGTAGCATCTGTGGCAAGAGAAGGAGTCAACTTTTCAAAGTCAGCAACCTTACATCAGAGTTAGAGATGTGAGCAGGTTTCATAGAAGAATCATAGTATCCCTATGGTGTGGAAGCTGACCATTTGGCCTATCAAGTCCACGCTAACCCACTGAAGAGTATCCTACCCAGACCCACCCCATTAATCCTGCATTTCCCATGGCTAACACACCTAGCCTGCACAAACCTGGACTCCATGGGCAATCTTAGCATAGCCAATCCACTTAACTTGCACATCTTTGGATTGTGGGAGGAAACCCATTCAGGGACAATGTGCAAACTCCACACAGACAGCCGCCCAAGGGTGGAATTGAACCTAGGTTCCTGACACTGTGAGGCAGCAGTGCTAACTACTGAGCTGCCATACCACCCCTATGTTTAAAGTGAGTACAGAGGCAGGTGAAAGGTTAAGAAATGAAAGGGAAGAAACTGAATGGTTTGTGACAATGTGGAAAGTAAAAGAAGAGATGACATATGTGTCTGGAGGAACTAAATATGACAAAATCAGAACCATTACCACAATAACTGCTGTTCCAAAAAAAAAGAAGCAATGTTTACTGAAGTTTTTAATAAACATTAAAAACTAAGCAAGTGTTTGTTTCTCTACTAGTTTTAAAATCTGCAGCCTAAAATATTCACTACATGCAAACATAATTCTCGACCAAGTATATTGTGTTGTATTTTGTAATGTTAATGAAATATGTTAAGGTTAAATTAAGAACTAAAAGATAAGTAAAGAAAAATAAAATGTTCTGATGAAGAATCAAAAGACTCAAAATTAAGTTAATTCTTCCAGACCATTGGGATTTTCTTGCAATTTCTGTGTTTAAACTAAAAGATAAACTTATACTTCTATAGCACCTTTCATGACTTCAGGCTGTTAAAGGGTTTTACATCAATTAAGTACTTTTAAAATGCAGTCACAACTGTAATGAAGGAAACTTGGCAATCAATTTTGAACACATTGAGGTGCCAGGAACAACACAGTAATAATAACCAAATAATCTATTTTAGTGATCCTGAGTGAGCAACAAATATTGAGAGAGTTCCACTGTTCCTTTTCAAAATATGGAATGCCATAGAATCTTTCATATCAATATGAAACAGCAGATAGGATCACCATTTAATGTCTCCAATGCAGCACTTCCTCAGTACTGTATTCAAGTTTCAGTAGATTCTATGCACAAGTCTCAAGTGGGATTTGAACCCACAAACATTTGTTTTAAAGATGACAGTGCTACAATTTGACCACAATTAACATCTAGGTAAATACTTACTCACCGATTAATGTTAAATTAAGTGATATTGTCATCATGAAGAGCTAATGATTTTGTCCTGATGAAGGGCTCTTGCCCGAAACGTTGATTCTCCTGCTCCTCGGATGCTGCCTGACCTGTTGTGACTTTCCAGTACCCCACTCTTGACTCTGATTTCCAGCATCTGTAGTCCTCACTTCATCCTCCTGATTTTATCATCAGCCAGCTGCCAAACCCAACTAACTGTAGGTGAATCATTTGTTTCTTCCCTATCTTCTTGGCCTGCCAACTAAGGTTTGATACACTCAGTTAACACAGGGATAGTACTGCACCATTGCAAACAATTACTTTGAAACCTACCAAAATGTATCAAAACATTTAGATTTCTCAAAAGCTTTCATTCATGTCCCTGTGAACATGATACATTTTTGCTTTGTTTTTATCACAGAAATTACAGAATAAACAATTTCAATATGGACAGTAGTATTTTGTAGATGTAGACTCCACATTAACATCTTTTCACTCATACTGATATAATTGCCAGTTAAACTTTGTGATTGTCTCAGATTCAATCGTCACCTTTAGTTGAGCCTTCTACGTTCCAATAATACAATAAGTTAGGGTAATCTGTGATATCAAATATCAGCTAAATCACCTCCTTTAATCATTAAGTGCTCGTATCAGCATAACGAAAGTTGATGAAGCAATTTCATTACTGCATTAAGAGGATTGTGAGTTTAAATGCCACTCATAAATCTGAACATATGACTCTAGGAGAAGGTATTTTGCGGTGCAATGGTAGTATCCCAGCGTTTGGGCCAGATGCCTGGATTCAAGTCCACCTGCTCTCAAGGCATGTTATAACATGTCTTCACAAGTTAAAGTATGTACAGCAGCCTAGGAGGGCTCTTATGGTGCAGTGGGTATGTCCCTACCTCTGATCCAGGATTCAAATCCCAGTGATTTCAGAACTGTGTAATATCTCTGAATGGTTTGATTAGGAAAATATCCATAATTCTACAGTGTTTTATTACAGGATTCTCAGATGTTTTGTCCTTTGGGTGAAATGTGAAAATCATGCGTGTTCTGTTTAAGTGAATATCATAGAGCCATGAAAGGATTAAGAAAATGCAGTGATTTCTCCAATAACAAATGAATGAATTATTTATTTATTTGTCACATATATAGATATATGTCTTGAAGATACAGTGAAGTGTTTTGTAAACCAATCTTCTACACTGAAACAAAATAGAACTACTAAATGTTCAGGTCATAACTGTTTGTAGGATCCTTCCTGTAAACAAACAACTACTGTAGAGATAGAAGGCACTATATATTCATTTTATTACTTTATTTTTGTAAGGTAGTTGCCATGTGTCACTATAAACAAGGAGGTTGACAAAACTGCTGATATAATGTCTCTCTACTACAGTAGACGGCATTTTTCTGAAGCCAGGAGTATGATACATATTCAGTCTGGGACAACAGAGACGGCACTCCCTAATTTTTGTCTGCTTCACCTGAGCATGAAGTCCTTTCCATTCTAAACATTCTCACTTACATTCCTGAAAGTGGCATGAGAGGTGATGGAGGATATTCCATATCACAACTGACATCCAACTGTCTCGGATTAATGCCTAGCAATCAGGAGTCTCCCCCGCTCCGTCACAAAGGTACTGAAGCCAAATGGGTTGTATGGTGGCTCACTAGTGCCAGGGACCCAGTTTTGATTCCACCCTTGGAAAATGGTGTGGTGTTTGCATATTCTCCCAGTGTCTGTGTGGGCTTTCTCCAGGTGCTCTGGTTTCCACCCACAGTCTAAAGATGTGCAGGTTAGATGGATTAGCCATAGGAAATACAGGATAAAATTGCCCGAAACGTCGATTTCACTGCTCATTAGATGCTGCCTGAACTGCTGTGCTCTTCCAGCACCACTGATACATAATCTGGTTTCCAGCATCTGCAGTCATTGTTTTTACCTTGCTAACATGATACGGAAGACCCTGTCTTTGACATGAATCTTTAACAAAGTTTCTTAAGTTTTTTTTTACCATCAATATAGTTAGGTTTGTTGTACTTAGACCAGACCATGGCAAAAGATTATAACATAGGCGGATGGTGGGGCTGTAACTATCTATTGAATAAGCATCATTTTTCAAAGAAGCTAACATTATTGCATGTGAATGGAAGCTAATTGAAATATGATCACTGTATTGCATTTTTAGTAACTCCTTCACTAAAAACCACATTAACCAGCGAATTCACTTTGCACCCAATGTCATCAGTCTATTAGAATAAGGATTTGTTAAATGTGGTGCTTCAAAGATTTAATTGGAGGGAAACCGGAGGCGACCAGTCTTCAGATACTCAAGCGGTCTCTAATCCCTGTACTATTTCAGAGCTGCTACTAACGTTACTCACTGTGTAATAACACAGGGTATATACATGAACAGTATGGCTCCCATTAATCATGTGTAAATCCATTTCACAGAATTCAAAAGCATCGCGTCTGAATGCCTTACGATATTTCTGTGAGAATGAAATACTGAAGGAGTCCTTGTGGTTCGGTCACTTGAGTTTCGGGTAGGGTGTGGCGAGGCAGGAGACAAAAATGGAGAAAATTTGGATTGCACTTCGAGGCTACGGACCCTCAACCCAGCTCAAAAAAATGCACACACCACGATGAGGGTCCTCCCGTTTTGCATTTTCAGAAATAAGGCGAGAAAATAAACGCCAACATTCACTGGCGAAGTGCAAATTGCTGAAATACACAGACGGGTGTGATCAAACGACACGGGCAGTACTGAAATGAACAAAAGAAAAAAATAGAAAGTTTATATCAGTTAAACTTCATCCGAAACGGCACACGTGTACAATCGTTAAACTTACTACAGCGCGGCTAAAACTTGCCCAATAGTTAAACTGTTAGAAGGACACGCGCATCAGCAATCATTTATTTACAATCCCTCGCTCAGCTCCCGTCCTTTTTTCGCGCTGTTTGTATTTCCCTCCACTGCACAAAAGGATCTAGCGAAACCCACCACCTGCACTCTTGTTTCGAGACAGAAAAATGCTGGGAAATACCCAGCAGGAGATGTCGACATTGTTCTTTAATGTATTTATCTCTAAAATGCCCATCGCCTTTAACTAACTCGAGTTTCCGTTCTTAAAGATGCAGCAAACCCAGCTTCTGCGTGAATCCCTGGTCGAATGAAACATCAATTCAAACACGAAAAAAAACCCAAACAATTCCTGTTCGAGGAGGCGGGAGCTTTAAAGACAGCCCCCTGCGATGAACTAACAAGCGAAAATTAACCTGCTAACCGCCCAACCCCTCTGGAAGCTGTCACTGTGGGATTCTTCATTGAGGCGAGAATGGACTGACAGACACTGTGTCCCCCACCCCCATCTCCCTCCGCCCCTGTCACCGTGTGATTGGTAACCCGGGCCAGGGAAGGGGTGGGATTTGGCTTGTCTCACATTATAAATATACAACAGTATTAGGTTCTCAGCACTCGGTGATCATTTCATGGGACGCGGCGCTGAAATTCAGTCCTGGAGAATTTGTTTTTATTTGGGGAAGAGGAGGGCCACAGCGGGATCGGTAGTCAGACTGAAAGGAATCCACCTTCCAAAACCCAGGACCGCTTTCCCCTTTGACCAGCCAAAACAAAAAGGAAGAAACCCGTGTCCTTTCAAAGAAGAGGGGAAAAGAAAAAAAGTTAGGAGGAACTTGGATGAAGTTTTGTCTTGGGGAGGGGTGAGAGAAAGGTGCAGTTGTGGGCATCTTAAGTCAGACAGACCTGCGAGAGAGGGGGAGGCTAACGTTTCACTGCTCGCCCTCTGCATGAAGTGCTGCGCAGCGCCGATGCCCAGGCTAAATGCGTGTCGGCTGCTGAACTGCATGCTGTTTTGAGATCCGGAGTGAGGAACTGGGGTGGGGGGCGAGAGGCTGGCTGCTCCTGGAAGGAGGAGGAGGAGTGGAGCAGGAGCAGCAGGAGAAGGAGACAATCTGCACTTTGCTGCTGGACCCTAGGATTTTACCTTGGCGTTTGTTGAAAAAGAAAGTGTAAAGGAAGAAGAGGAGGCGGTGTGCTCGGTGCTGGTTGCGAGAATCTTTATTCCCCCCGCCCCCCCAAATAAATAACCAAGCCTGGAGGGTGTGCAATGGAGTGCTGCTACCTGCTGGAGCTGCTGCTGGTCGTGGCGTGGCTGCAGAGGTCGAGGGGAGCCTCGGCCGCCAAGGAATTGTCCTGCCAGGAGATCACCGTGCCCCTGTGCAAAGGCATCGGCTACAACTACACCTACATGCCCAACCAGTTCAACCACGACTCGCAGGACGAAGCGGGCCTGGAGGTGCACCAGTTCTGGCCGCTGGTGGAGATCCAGTGCTCGGCCGACCTGCGGTTCTTCCTGTGCAGCATGTACACGCCGATCTGCCTGGAGGACTACAAGAAGCCGCTGCCGCCGTGCCGCAGCGTGTGCGAGCGGGCCAAGGCCGGCTGCGCGCCCCTCATGCGCCAGTACGGCTTCGCCTGGCCGGACAGGATGAAGTGCGAGCGGCTGCCCCGCCAGGGACAGCCCGAGACCCTGTGCATGGACTACAACCGCACCGAGGCCACCACGGCGGCGCCGCTGTTCCCGCACCGGCCCCGGGCTCCGGCCGCTCCGCCCGCCGCTCCCCCTCCCGGAGCCAGCCGCCGGCCCCCTGCCGCCGCCGGCCCGCCCCTGCCGCCGCTCCCTCCTCGGCCTCCGGGCCGCTGCGAGCCCGCCTGCCAGTGCCGGGCGCCGATGGTGCCGGTGCGCAGCGAGCGGCACCCGCTGTACAACCGGGTGCGGACGGGCGAGGCGGCCAACTGCGCGGTGCCGTGCCACGACCCGTACTTCACGGCGGACGAGCGCAGCTTCACCGCCTTCTGGCTCGGCCTGTGGTCGGTGCTGTGCTTCGTCTCCACCCTGGCGACCGTCGCCACCTTCCTGATCGACATGGAGCGCTTCCAGTACCCGGAGCGGCCCATCATCTTCCTGTCCGCCTGCTACCTGTTCGTGTCCGCCGGCTTCCTGGTGCGCCTGGTGGCGGGCCACGAGAGCGTGGCGTGCAGCCGCCCGGCGGCGCCCTCGGAGCCGCACGTCCACTACGAGACCACGGGGCCGGCCCTGTGCACCCTGGTCTTCCTGCTGGTCTACTTCTTCGGCATGGCGAGCTCCATCTGGTGGGTCATCCTGTCCCTCACCTGGTTCCTCGCCGCCGGCATGAAGTGGGGCAACGAGGCGATCGCCGGCTACTCGCAGTACTTCCACCTGGCGGCCTGGCTGGTGCCCAGCGTCAAGTCCATCGCGGTGCTGGCGCTCAGCTCGGTGGACGGGGACCCGGTGGCGGGCATCTGCTACGTGGGCAACCAGAACCTGGACAACCTGCGCGGCTTCGTGCTGGCGCCGCTGGTCATCTACCTGTTCATCGGCACCATGTTCCTGCTGGCCGGCTTCGTCTCGCTGTTCCGCATCCGCAGCGTCATCCTGAAGCAGGGCGGCACCAAGACCGACAAGCTGGAGAAGCTCATGATCCGCATCGGCGTCTTCACCGTGCTCTACACCGTGCCCGCCACCATCGTGGTCGCCTGCTACTTCTACGAGCAGCACAACCGCCCGCACTGGGAGCTCACCCACAACTGCTCCTGCCTGGGCGAGCAGGAGGCCCGCCGGCCGGACTACGCCGTCTTCATGCTCAAGTACTTCATGTGCCTGCTGGTCGGCATCACCTCAGGCGTGTGGATCTGGTCGGGCAAGACCCTGGAGTCCTGGAAGGCCTTCTGGACGCGCTGCTGCTGGGGCAGCAAAGGCACCGGCGGCTCCATGTACAGCGACGCCAGCACCGGACTCACCTGGAGATCTGGCACCGCCAGCTCGGTGTCTTACCCCAAACAAGTGCCGTTATCCCAAGTTTAACACTCGGGATGGTTCTCTCAACCCGGCGTCTCGTCAGCGGACTTCTAATGGTATCCATTAGTCAGAAGTGAAGGACTGACCGCAACTATGTACCTGGGCGCTGATACTTCTTGACTCTTAACCGTTTGGTATGCACACGCTGTCAGAAATGTGAGAGGGAAAGGAGTTAAGTCGTGTCCCTGACCAGGAACCTTTTCAGCCGGTCGCGATTTTATGATCATGCCAGGAGTCGGTTCTTCATTTTTTAATTGTTGACATTAATTCAAATAGAGGAACGAATGGAGTACTTGACACAGGTCGTAATGGTTATAAGCCTGGGTGCATCAACCTGCCTTAAAAATCCTGTTTTTTTAGTATCCCCAAGTAATACGGGTTTCTTGCAAAGTTGTATTTATATAATTATTTGTACTATGAACACAAATCTGTAAATTGTGTACATAACAAAAGCGTTTTTTGAAGTATATTCAGAGTATGTACATTTTTTTGTATATAAAAAAAAGTTTAGTGGTTGCCTTGCAGGAGCACCAGAATTATTTGAAACAATTATTCTATTTTGGCAATAAAACAACTTTGATTTTAATTACGTTTGGAACACGCTCGGCAAATCTTGCTATTTTCTGGGAGGGGTGAGGGGTGGGAAGAGAAATGTGCATTTTACTGGTGGGGTAGTTTGTTGAGATGTTAGTTTAGGAGCAACTGAACATTTTGGTAATTGTTGAACTTTTTACCTGGCTGCCTACTGGTTGAGTACATAATTTCTTAAACGAGGCTCAATTCAATAGGGTTAATCTGTGGGAGTGAGCCTTTTGAATCGAGTAACTTTGATGTCTCGTTTCCAAGCTTGAAGTACTTCTCTCTCTCTCTCTTTCTCCTCCTCCCACCTACCCCTTCCCCCTTCATTTCTAGCTTCCCTTGTTTTCAAGGACGTCGGCCGCCATCATGGTGCCTAAAAAAATGAATTAAAAGGGACGTTTCTGAGACTTAACTCGTTTAAACGGGGGGGGGGGGGGGGGAGAACGACTTGTAACAGTTAGTGAGCATGAAGGGAACGGAGAACAGTATTTTAAACAGCTTTTTCTGCATTGTTGCCCAGACTGCAGGCAGCAAGGCATAGGCCTGAACACAGAGAAATGCCCATGAATGCCCTACAGGTGGTCCAGCTCGCATAATCCCCCAATTTAAGGCGCTCTCCTTTGCAAGACAATTGCATTACAAAGCCCTCTCTCTTTTTTGCTCCTAATTGAAGCAATAGGCAAGAATTATAGAATACAAGCTGTTTTTTTTTAAAAAAAAACTGCATGGCAATTGCCTGGACTATAGTTGCAAGCAGATCAACGGAATGGCAGCGTTGTTCAGGCGAGTGTGCGCTCCTCATAAAAGGGCATTTCACTCTTTTTAGCAGTTTGGCGGACATAAAGAGAATCTATGCTCAGCACACACGCAATTTTATGGCAGATTAGTGATAATTTAAAAGTAATTGGGAAGGCTGCGCATTAGTACGAAAAAAAATGCCCCCGGGTCCAACGTTTGTCAATCAAGATAAGAGAGGGACAGTCCCATCACTGGGATCAGTCCTGCTAGTGACCAAACCAACACTAATGCAAGCCAGCACTTACTAAAGTTTTATAGATTCAAGTTCATCAAGTTTAACATGATGATGTTAATCTAAAGTTTGCATTTCTCCATTCCACCTGGATGATGCAAAATTATTTCCAAAGTATTAATTTTGTGAACAGGTGCTGTATGAATTCAGTCATGCAATGCACTTTTATATTACTGGACGTTTGGCTTACACGAAACAGATAATTTACAACTTGAAAGGGATCACTTCTTAAAACCATGTCAAGAATTCCCAATAAAATGTATGACACTTTATTTCTCCTTGGTTATTACCATTTTTCTTTATGGAGACCTGTAGAACCATCAGGGGCCAGGGCTCAGTGGGTGGCGTGTGTACATTTTATCACTGAATTTAATCAGAAAATGTCAACAGATTCAGTAAATAAACCGGCTGGAGGATGCCAAACACGAGCCGTCCCGCAGCAGCGAGGCGAGATTTGGCAGCCCTGTTGATGTGAAGTAAAGGGTTCATCCCAATGTATTTATAATAATGATTTGGAGATGCCGGTGTTGGACTGGGGTGTACAAAGTTAAAAATCACACAACTCCAGGTTAATGTCCAACAGGTTTAATTGGAAGCACACTAGTAACTTGAAAGCTAGTGCGCTTCCAATTAAACCTGTTGGACTATAACCTGGTGTTGTGTGATTTTTAACTATTTATAATAAAACTTCCTCAGCAGCCCTTTCAGAGGTCCTGGTCTCTGGGAATTGCAGCAACCCACTGTGGTTATTTTTGCTGAGGTCGTGTTAATAGGTAAAACTGCTAGGACAGGGCCCAAGTTGAGTTTCAGTGTAGTTAAAGGATTGACCAGAAACGGATATTTATCTGAAGGACAAGCTTTTAATTGAATACAAGGCAGGAGTGTGGACCTTTATGGAGTTAAGCACAAATGGGTGCAGTACAACTCGACAGTGCCCTATGTTGTTTTCTGCCTGTAGATTAGAATAAATAGGACACAATTGAAACTTTTGCCACAGATTTATAAACGCATGTTCGTTTTCTTTGCCTGGTGTACAAAGATCTTCCATTTTCACAGATGCATATTGCAAGGCGCCAGGAGACAGGTAGATTGGTGAAATAAAATGTTGAAAATATCCCTCCTGCCAAGCGCTACCACCGACACAAAGAGAACGAAAATCAAAAGAATTGCTGTAAATCAGAAACAAAACCAGAAATTGCTGGAAAAGCTCAGCTGTGCACAGATGCTGCCAGACCTGCTGAGCTTTTCCAGCAATTTCGGGTTTTGGGCGGAGCAATATCCCATGTAAGCGGTGGGGAGTTTTCCAAATCTCCGTCCCAATGAAGACCAACCCCAGTACAGTATTTACATTCCTTTAGCGACTTGGCTTGACGGCATTAGCTGGTGCAATGCGGGGAATCTTGGGAATGGAGCCCTTGACAAAATCGTGGTCCAGCCCGCTGGATTCTTAAAATACTGCGATGCTATTTCCTTGTGCGAAAAAAAAACGGTCATAGCAACGGGCAACTCTATTGGAAGTGCCCACTGCAAGGCCTCCAGAGACCTGCGGGGTAATTAATAAAGGGGCTGAAACCCGAGGAGGAGAGATACACGCTGTCTCTTTATCGAGTGCCTGCTCACAGAAAGATGTCAGTTCAACGATGGGAATTTCTTAAAGCTGCCGCGTCATTTGCTCTGGGCGAACTTGTCTGACAGACCTATTCAATAACAATCATAAATTCAATCTTTCACTGAATCCTCTGTGAGATTTTCTGCGCCGTTATGGTTATTGACCGTCCTTTGCACTGGGTCAGATAAACATCGCGCCAATTATTTTTGTTACTTACAGTATTATCCTTGGTTCCTTTTGCCAGGGTTGTTTTGCAAGCTTTCACACGTCTTAGTGTCACCGAGTTTTTTTTTAACCTCAGGCACCTCCTGTTTCAATCGTAACTTACTGCCCTCACATTAATCTATAACTGCTGTCCTCCCCACAAACCCCCTCTCTCCTGGTCTATCTCTCTACCCCTGGAGAACTGAAAACTCAGCAACATAATATATTTCCTCCCAGATCTTAGGTTAGAGCCTTGGAGTTTTACAGCACGGAGCAGATCCTTCGGTCCAACTTCTTCATATCCTAACCTATCCTGGTCGCATTTGCCAGCACTTGGCCCATATCCCTTTAAACCCTTCCTATTCATATACCCATCCAGATGCCTTTTAAATGTTGTAATTGCACCAGTCTCCACCACTTCCTCTGGCAGTTCATTCTATATACACACCACTCTCTGCGTGATAAAGTTGCCCCTTGGGTCCCTTTTAAATCTTTCCCCTCTCTCCCGAAACCTATGCCCTCTAGTTCTGGATCCCCTCATCCCAGGGAAATGACCTTGTCTATTTACCATATCCAAATCCCTTTTGATTTTGTAAACCTCTATAAGGTCACCCTTAAGCCTCCGACGCCCCAAGGAAAACAGCCCCAGCCTATTCAGCCTCTCCCTCTAGCTCAAATCCTCCAACCCTGGCAACATCCTTGTAAATCTTTTCTGAACCTTTTCAAGTGACCTTGGACAGCAAATTGCCAGATGCCGCTTACAAATCATTTCACACTAATGTACAAGAGACACATTTGCAACACTTTTTTTTATGGCGAAGCAGTAGGAGCTTTAAAGATAATTGTGCGCGATGTACCTTCCGATTACCACTTCTTAACATAAACCATTAATACGTTGGGTGCTTCCTTCAATGACCTGTACGTTGGATGAACCGATCAATCTATATTAGTGTTGAAAGATTTGAGTCCTATGGAATAATGCGAGCAATTGTACAACATGGCATTGGGTAACTGATGTGGGGAAATTAACTGTCCAATATCTGGCTGGGGCTGTATTCCCTGTTGCGCCAGAGGCTGAGGGGTGACTTTATAGAGGTTTATAAAATCATGAGGGGAATGGATAGGATAAATAGACAAGGTTTTTTCCTTGGAGTGGGGTAAGTCCAAAACTAGAGGGCATAGGTTAAGGGTGAGAGGGGAAAGATTTAAAAGGGACCAAAGGGGCAACTTTTTCATGCAGAGGGTGGTGCGTGTATGGATTGAGCTGCCAGAGAGGTGGAGGCTGATACAATTACAACATATAAAAGACACCTGATTGGGTATATGAATAGGAAGGGTTTATAGGGATATGGGCCAAGAGCTGGCAAATGGGAATAGATTAATTTGGGATAGCTGGTGGACCTGGACGAGTTGGGCCGAAGGGTCTGTTTCCGTGCTGTACAGCTCTGTGACTGTATGCCTCTTATCTCGATATGTTACATAATTCTATGTACTCAGGGCAAAAACTGAAGAGGCTTGAATCAGTACAAGAGTTCAGTGTTGCTGGGGACATCATCATTTCTGGCTTTCAATGGTTCGTGGCATTGGCCTGTAGTTTGTAGGTACAGCCAACAGAACTGAACCTTCTCTTGAAAGGTTTATATTCCAAGGAACAGAGTTCGGTAGGATGCCCCGTGTAATCGAAGCAGCGACTAACTTCCTCATTCCGCGATGATTTATGTTCATAGACTTTCCAAACCCTGTAACCCAAAAAGTCAAACATATAATGGACAGCACAGTTCACGAAGGACCCGGATTATGTGCTGCTCAGATACACCTTTGTGTATAAAAAAAGCGGTGATAAATCACATTTTATGATCCCGGCTTTCATCCTCCTAATCACCTCGTTTAACGTCTTAAAGCAGGAGTTGGTTAATACTTTAATTTCTCGATGTATAAACACCCACATCAAAACGTCTGACAAAGGGTCACTTAGACTCCAAACGTCAGCTCTTTTCTCTCCTTGTAGATGCTGCCAGACCTGCTGAGATTTTCCAGCATTCTCTCTTTTGGTTTCAAAACGTCTGATTCGAGTGTATTACTGTCACGTCCCGAACAAACGGCCGATAAATAAAGACGTTTTTTTGGCACACGAGCGACGCAATTTTGTTTAAACAAGTTACAGCTACTGTCAAAATTAATCGTGAAAAAATGTAGTCGCTGTAAACATATTCTCGACAAATTTATCACTCAACAATGATGCAATTCTTTTTTCTGTCCTACATGGACGCCTTGGAGACATTGGCTTCTGGCGATGTGCTTGTACAACAAGGGGCTAATTGTACTGTCTGCCTTAACACTGCAAGACCCGCTGGTAACACTATCTCCTGGCTTTAGCGTATCCACGTATTTACCACGGCCGTCTCTCCCAGCAAATTATCTTCACACTATATAGCTAAAGGTTGGTCGATGTGTGTGTATGTGTGTTTCAGAGGGAAGGGGTTGACATGGGAAAACAGGACGACAGTGTTCGTTCTTCCCTTCGTATTGTGAGGTTCCCAGACACACACACAGTAACAACTGATTTATTTAGGAATAAAATATTTCCTGTTTAGGACAACCTCTATATAAATTGATGGACGCTCCTGGTGCAGAAACTGGCATATGTGAATGTGAAATGATTATTTTGCCAACTCTGTTGGCATTCTGCCACCCCTAATACAAGACATAATTGTTGAGTGGGTTTGCAAAAAGGCCCCAGACTTAACAGTAGACTTCCTCTCTTAGTTTTACACGTTATTAACGACATCCATTCCTGTATTATAAAACATACTTGTCAAAACAAAATAAATGAACCCATTTCCTAAATCGATTTTTTTTTCAACTTCTCCCTATGGACTCGCTCCTTTCAGCAATGAAGTGGTTAAGAACGTGCTTCCAAGAAAGTCAGTGGAAAGCCTCCCGATTTGACCTTTAAGATGAAGTTTGTTGGGTTGCAGCCAGTACTTTCTAAATTTAAGGTTACATCGTCCATAAACTTTTCATGACTACAAATAGACAGAGGTATCTTGAAATGGTCTTCTCTTGGAAGTCAACATCCATATAATACACCTTCCGCCAGAGTTCAGTGTGAAACAATGTCTACGGCGCCTCACACAATATTGGCAGCTTTGAAGCGAGCAAAATGATGGACCAGTAACTGGTTACAATGAAAAAGAAAACTCGATCGTACAGTATCATTATCCAAGAAAGCGTCGCTGTAAGAATCTGTGGGAAAATCTATCTCGAGCGGTCAGGATTCACTGTTTAGTCGCTGCTGCCATCAGGTGGCTATGGGAAGTCATACTCTCCCCTGGCGCAAAATTACTTTGTGCGTGTTACTGGTTCATGCGTCCGGAGAAATTCTCAGCGAAATGCAGAGCTGTTGGGACTCAAATTAGTGCGCCGACTATTAATTGTCATCATTATAATGATACAGTGGTATCCTTCAGGGGTGAACCGTAGGACGTGCCCCCAACCTGAATAATAAAGGATATAAAATAATAGGCATGGAGGGATTTAAAGAGTGGAAGAGGAGCTGCAAAGCATGGGTCGATATAAATGTGTCTCTAGAGAATTGCCTGGACTGGGCTGTCCTTAAGGTAAAAACAATGAAAAGACTGACCAGGCCCCTAAGCCCTCCAAAACGCACACACTACACACACACACACAGGAGAGTGCAGGCAATGTAATTTCCAGGAATTTGTGTGGATGATTGTGAGGATGATCGAAACTACCATACAAGGAAGATGACATACTTCAAATCGTTTTGCATCATTAAAAATACTTTATAAGTGTTCTGTTCTTGAGTGGTCCATTCTGTGAGTTGGGTGCTGTCTAAACATTTTGCCACACTGTGGATTAAACCAGTTGTCCAGTGGTTTCTCATTGTGATTTTAACCAGCGGAGCAAATCTGGTGAATTAGGGGTTTAACTAATCCACAAGTTGGATGATAGCATTGGTACTAATTTTAGAGTTTGTTTACTTATTAATTTTAATTTGATAATTATGTTTATAAGGTGCCCTGATTCTATCCAAGTAACATGCAGCTCAGTTTGCATTTTGTTTGCCTAAAACAAATAATAGATTTAAAAGGGAGACATACTTTACTACCATGAATGACTCCTTGGCAACCTGTGCTTCTGCTTATCAAGACCAAACTAAGCAGCATTAATTTATGTTTTAGATCAATTCTTCTGCACATTCATAATGATCTCATGTGTCTAATGATAAATCCCATTACACCCATATGACTTATTTCAAGTCCTAACACATATTCCACAAGCACTAATTATTTATTGACATTTCATAACACCATTGTTGTACATGATTTTGTGTATAAACATTTCTTTTTTATTATTATTTTAGGGACCCTTATACTAAAGGAGATGATTTTATCTTAAAGATCAGCCTAGAGGTAAGCACTATGAATGTTAAGTGACACAGGTAAAATATTTTCAAATTATCCCTACATTAATTTCTAAAATATCCCTGTTAATAAGACTCCTTTCTGAAGAGCTTCATAACTTCCATCTGTGTCAGGCACAGTGTGGTACATGAATGCCAATTTGTCTGCAGCACATAAACATGCAAAAATATTTTAATGGAATCAAGTATCTCATTTAGTTAGAGTTTTAATTCCCACTAGTGGTTATGTAAAGACAAAATATTACTCTGCTAGTTACATCTCTTGTTCTGATGGATTGGAGGATATTAATGTAACCCCACTCCTTAGAAATAGGAGGTAGAGAGAAAACAAGGAATTACAAGCCAGTTACCTTGATATCGGTAGTGGAGGAAACGTGAGAATTCCATTATAAAAGATTTAGTAGTAGATTATTAAAGATTTAATAACTGTGATAGGATTGGAAAGAGTCAGCATTGATATATGAAAGGGAAATCATGCTTGACATATCTACTGCAATTTTTTTGAGGATGAAACTAGTAGAGTTGATAAGGGGGAGCCAGTGGATGGGGTTTACTTGCACTTTCAGAAGGCTTTTGACAAGATCCCAATGGATGATGAAATTAAAGCACATGGGATTGAGAGCAGACTACTGACGTGGATAGAGAACTGGTTGGCAGACTGGAAACAAAGAGTACAAATAAATGGATCTTTTTCTAAATGGTAGGCAGTAACTGATGAGATGTCAGAGATAAATGAGACCCCATCCATTCATAACATACATTAATGATTTAGATGAGGGATCTAAGTATAATATCTATAAATTTGCAGATGACACAAAGCTGGGTGGGAGAATGAGCTGTGAGGATGATGCAGAGATGCTTCAGTGTGATTTGGACAGGCTGAGTGAGTGAGTAAATGACATGACAGACACAGTGCAATGTGGATAAATATGAAGTTATCCAATATGGTCGCAAAAACACAAAGGCAGATTATTACCTGAATGATGACAGATTGACAAAAGAGGAGATGCAATGAGACCTGGACGTCCTTGTACATGAGTCACTGAAAGTAAGCACACAGCTGCAGCAGGAGGTGAAGAAAGCAAATGGCATGTTGTAGATGTCTCTAGCACAGGAAAAGGCCCTTCAGCCCACATTGTCCTCACCGGTTAAGAACAACCATTTCATTGTTCTAATCCAATTTTCCAACACTTCGTCTTTAGTCTCGATATTATAAATAAACATCTAAGAACTTCTTAAATATTATAAGGGTGTCTGCTTCAACTATCCTTTCACCATGTTGGCCTTCCTAGCAAGATATTTTGAGTACAGGAGCAGGAATGTCCTGTTATATAGGGCCTCAGCGAGACCACACCCAAAGCATTGTGTGCTGATTTGATCTCCTCACCAGAAGAATAATCTTCTGGTTATGGAAGGAGTATAACATAGATTTCCCAGACTGATTCCTGGGATGGCAGGACTGACATAGTAAGAGAGACTGAACCAGCTAAGACTATATGTGTTGGTGTTTAGAAGAATATAAAACCATCACAGAACAAAGGATGTTCCTGATGACCAGGGAATCCAGAATCAGGGATCACAGTTTAAGGATATGGAGAAGGCCATTTAGGACTGAAATGATGGCAATTCTCTTCACCAAAGAATGGTGAGCCTGTGCAATTGTCAGGCAGAGAAAGTTGCTGAGGCCAATACAATGAATGTTTCCAAAAGAAGTTAGAGCTAAAGGGATCGAACAGAATGAGGAGAAAGCAGTAAAAGGGTAATGAACTTGATGATCAGCCGTCATAATATTGAATGATAGAACAGACTCAAAGGGCTGAATGACCTACGTCTGCTCCTATCTGCTATGTCTCTATAATTTCCGTTCTGTACTGAAAGGGCACAGTTGCAACAGCAGTCATTGGTTACCTTCCCTCAGTAGACACCAATCTAACCTGCTTAAAAATGTGTTGCTGGAACAGCGCAGCAGGTCAGGCAGCATCAAAGGAGAAGGAGAATCGACATTTCGGGCATAAGCCCTTCTTCAGGAATCTAACCTGTCAGATTACTTACTGCTGATTGCTGAGGGTTATGATGGTATCTTTGAAAAGTACCACCGAAGGAGTATGAACTGTCGGGCCAAAGAAAGGAAGTTAAATAGTCAGGGCTTTAGTGGTAATGCAGTCAAGAAGCAGCATATCAAAATGAACTTGCAGAGGTCATTGGACAAGATGGGAAAGATATGAGATAATAATGCAGGTCAAGAAGTAGGGCTGGGCTTTCAGGGGGTGCATTGAAAAGTAGTTTTGACAAGACAAAAAGAAAATCAGGAATTGAATCAGATTACGCTGGAAGTGTTTCCAGAATAAGAACACTTGTGTTTGTGCTGAGTTAGCTGTTTATAGCTTGACAGGTCATAAAACACGAGGTAGATTGAAAAAAATGTGAATACACATCTGTTCAGTGTGTTTAGTATTTCACAATCAACTCAGTCCAAAGTAGGAATCAAATAGCGCACACAACTATTTTCAAATCGACTTATTGTACTTTGATGGAAAGTCTTATCAATACTAGGAAAATTGGATTCCCAAAGGGGTCAGCGAGTTTATCCAGCATATCCACCTGATCCACACAGAACAGGACAATCCCATGTTTAGCCCCAAGCCTGTGCTATTGCTTTTTTTCTTAGTACAGCCATGCACTTGGCTTTGTATCCCTGGTTTAGAGGTCAACTGAGTTTCCTACTCCCAGTCACTATTCAATAAACTATACTGGACAAGGACATTTATCAATGTCACATCAGAATAGGATTAAAACGATATTTAAATACTCACCAGCACTGACTGACAAAGTTTGCTGATTAGAGATGATCACTTTGACAGAAGACCAGGACATTGAAGAGAGGATTTAAGTAGAAGACTATACCCACAGAATCCATAGCTGTGACCCGTTCTTCACTCAGCCATTGCTGCCCCCTTGTGAGTAATATTATCATTACAGAATGAAATTCAGCAGGTATACAGAGCAGGTACTTTATATAACAATGAGAAAAGTTATTCAGATCATATTAAGTAATCCATCTCATGGTGCCCTGCACTCACCCATTGCTGCATGTATGTTTTTCTAAATGATTTCATCTCTTCTACTTTGCCTGAAAGTATCATTCCAAGTCCCAAGTGTTTTGAGCACTCTCCAGATGAAGATGAACTTCCTGATATCAATCCTAAAGTTTGTCTTTGTCACTTTGAATCTGTGACCTTATATCTTCTGCCACAGTTTCATTTAAAAGTTTTTCAGATTAATGTTTAGCATGACAATTATTATCTTTTATACCCTCTGTTGGATCTCATCTTTGACATCCCTTCTGTGGGCCAAAAGGTTCAGATCCCTTGAGGTTTTGTTGTCATTACCATTAACTCAAATCCATGACACCAGGGATCAGCTTTGAATATGTGTGCGTATCTTCCATGCCAACACATGCACAACATGCTAGAGAATATACTCCTCTGTCTCTACAGCCTTCAGTGTACACTTTCTTTCACTCCCCCACTCCAGGGAAAAGATTTTGTCTATTTATCCTACTCATGCCCCTCATAATTTTATAAACCTCTATAAGGTCACCCGTCAGCCTCCGACGCTCCAGGGAGGTGGGGGAGACCAGAACTAGAGGGGATAGGTTTAGGGTGAGAGGGGAAAGATATAAAAGAGACCTAAGGGGCAACTTTTTTATGCAGAGGGTGGTACGTGTGTGGAATGACTGCCAGAGGAAGTGGTGGGGGCTAGTACAATTGCAACATTTAAAGAGGATCTGGATGGGTGTATGAAAGGATGGGTTTGGAGAGATATGGGCCAAGTGCTGGCAGGTGGGACTAGATTTAGGTTGGGATATCTGGTCGGCATGAACGGGTTGGACCAAAAGGTCTGTTTCCGTGCTGTACATCTCTATTCAACCTCTCCCTATAGCTCAAATCCTCCAAACCTGGCAACAGCTTGTAAATCTTTTCTGAATCCTTTCAAGTTCCACAACACCCTTCCAATAGGAAGGAAATTCTGTCTCTTGCCTCAGTTCTTTCCTTTTACACAGGAGCTGTTGTGATGAGTCGGGTAGAGAGAACATAAATGATGCAGCCTACAATTTCACACAATCACAGAATTGTTATGGTGCAAATGGAGACCATTTGGCCCAATTTTCCTGCATCAGGTATAGAGTCATAGAGTCGTACAGCTGTGCGGCACGGAACAGACCCTTCAGTCCAACTTGCCCATGCCAATCAGATATTCTAAATGTTTGCCAGCATTTGGCCCATATCGCTCTAAACCCTTCCTATTCTTGTACCAATCCAGAAACCTTTTAGATGTTGTAACTGTACCAGCCTCCACCACTTCCTCTAGCAGCTCATTCCATACACGCACCACTCTCCTGTGTGAAAAAGTTGCCCTTAGGTTCCTTTGATATCTTTCCCCTCTCACCCTAAGCCGATGCACTATAGATTTGGACTCACCCATCCTATATAAAAGACCTTGCTACCTGTTCCCCTCATGATTTTATAAACCTCTTTCAGGTCACTCCTCAGCCACAGACGCTCCAAGGAAAACAGCCCCAGCCTATTCAGACTCAAACCCTCCAACCATGGCAACATCCTTGCAAATATCTTCTGTACCCTTTCAAGTTTCACAACATTTTACATATAGCAGGGAGACCAGAATTGAACACAATATTCCAAAAGTGGTCTAACTAATGTCCTGTACAGCCACAACATGACCTCCCAACTTCTTTATTCAATGCAGTGTACCAAATATCAGCTTCACTCTCCTGTCTATCTGCAACTCTACTTTCAAGGAAATATAAACAAGGTCTCTTTGTTCGGCAATATTCCCTCAGACCATACCATTAAGTGTATAGGTCTTGCCATGATTTGCCCTTACAAAATGCAACACCTCACATTTATCAAAATTAAACTCCATCTGCCACTCCTCAGCCCATTAGCCCATCTGACCAAGGTCCCATTGTAATCTGAGTTCTCATACCTAGTGCCGATTTCCTACCATTTCCCCATATACTGGCACACCATTTTGACCCAAATAATCATCTATTGTCCTCTTGAATGCCTAAACAAAACTGTCTCCATCACACTTCCAGACATTGCATTCCATATTCTAACTACTCACTGAATGAAGACACTTCTTCTCACATCACCTTGGTTTCTTTTGCACAATGTTTTAAATCTATGCCCCTTTGTTGTTTTCTCTTTTACAAGTGGGAACTGCTTTTTCCTATCTACTCAGTCCAGCTCGTTCATGATTTTGAAAACCGGTATTAGATCGCCTCTTAGCCTTCTTCTCTCCAAGGAGAACATTCCAAACGTCTTCAATCTATCCTCATAACTGAAGTACCTCATTCCTGGAACCATTCTTGTAAATTGCATCTGCACTCTCTTCAAAGCTCACCTATGATGCGCACAACAATACACAATACTCCAGTAGAGTGTTATTGAACAGAGAGACCAAGAGATTCAGGTGCATAACGCCTTGAAAGTAGCATCACAGGTAGACATGGTGGTGATGAAGGCATTTGGCATGCTTGCCTTCATTAGTCAGAGCATTGAGTATAGGAGTTGGAAGGTCATGTTACAACTGTGCAGAGCATTGGTGAGGCTACTCTTGGAATACTGCGTACCGTTCTGGTCACCCTGCCATTGGAAGGAGATTATGAAATGAGAAAGGGTGCAAAAAAGTTTCACAAGGACGTTATCGGGACTGGAGGGTTTAAGTTATAAGGAGAGGCTAGATAGGCTGGGACTTTTCTCCCTGGAAGGTCAGAGGTTGAGGGGTGACTGTATCAAGGTTTATAAAATCATGAGTGGCATAGATTTGGTGAATAGTAAAGGTCTTTTCCCCAGGGTAGGGGAGTTTAAAACTAGAGGGCACAGGTTTAAGTTGACAGGGGAAAGATTTAAAAACCTGAGGGGCAACTGAGGGCCAAGGAGCTCTGGATTGAAGTTACACTCCAGATTACCAACTTGTAAATCCTGCAAATACATGCCAATAATTGTGGTAAAAACATGAGAAATTGCTGGCCAACCATGTGATGGAAAGAATTTGGAGCCTCTACTTTCACTTTTCATAGGTCCATATATTTGCATGTGTTGGCACAGAGCAGCACAGCACGTATTCCTTGGAAAGGCGATGGATTGAATGACCTGTGTGGACCTGATTCATGCTAACAACACAGGGTTTGACCTCCTTCTGAGTGGCCTGGATTGAGGGCCCGCCTCCTTGCCCTTCCCATGGTGGAGATCATGGTTGGACCTGACTTCAAGGAGAAGAAGAGAAATAGACAAGAAGAGGAGATATGGAGAGGTTAATTGTTTGAATGCTGTTCATCAAAGTCAGTTAATTTTTGTCAGACAGGGAATTGGATCTTAGACCTATCAAGCATTTTACTAAGTAATTGGGGATTCAATTACATATTTCCAATCAATGCTGAAGCAAAGAATGGAAGTCAAATCAAACTCCTACTCCCTGCGCTAGCTTCTTACAGCTCACTGTTTGGTTTTGGACTTAACAAACCATGACAATGTAGAATATAAAGGGAAAGGGAGAACAAGGGAGGGAGCATATTGCCAAACATATTTCTTTGACCCCATGAATACACTTTTGCATTTATTATGAATGAGTTCACACAGCACAAATAAGGCCATTCAGTGTGGTCTGCCTGTGCCAGTCTTTGACAGAGCAACATGATGAGATGCACTCCCCATTTCCATCCACTGCCCTGAAAATCATAAACAATAAGTTCAATTTCACACATTTCTGCAGTCTCATCTGTGCCAGTGAGCATGCACCAGTGGGAAGATAGATTTTGCTAATTTTGCTGTGTAAATGATCACATATTTTTCCTTTTTGGGACTATAAGTTGAAATGGAAGCCAGACTGCTATATCATTTAAACACTAGGCAAGTTTTGCCACTTAGAAAAATCAAGTGCTGAACATTTTTAGATGTGCAAGTTAACATTGCTTTTAAAAGCAGTGAGGGAGACATTTTGTGGCACTTGGAGTCTTTAAGTTGAGGAAAGTCTGTCTGATGACAGCTTTTTGGTTGAGTTGCAGTATGTTACAAAGCTGCAAGTGCAAGGGAGGCCAGAGACATTCAGACCCAGCAGTCTGAAAACATCTCTCTCTCCCCCACTTTCTATCCATGTGGATAAACAGCTGGAAAATGCAAGAAAACTTAAGAAAAAAGAATATTAATGAGAAGACCTAGGGTCAGTAGATCAAGTATTGAAGAAGAAAATTACCATCATTTTATATATGAAAGTGCCATCATTGCTGAAATCAAATGTCATTGTGAGACAACTTACCCATCCTAAAGATCTGGCCTTTTGATCTTCAGAATTACGTTTTCCCTGTCAGTGGATTTCTTTCCTACCATAATACCTGAGGCCAACCATCTTAATGGTGAACGAGTGTGTGCATTTGCAAGGATTTCTTTTCTTCAGTTACTTTGAGGGACATGAGTGTCATTGGCTGAGTCAGCACTTATTGCCCGTCTCTAGTTTCCTTTGGAATGTTGGTGGTAAACTGCCTTCTTGAACCACTGCAACTTATTTGTGGTAGGTCCACCCAAAAAGCCCACAAGCAAGGCCTAAAATCAATTACTTTTTTTTAAAACAACTTCTACCGTAACATCCAGTATTAACATGATGTAAATATGGCTTGACAGATACACATAGATGGATCACCACGCAGAGCGCGGCAAGTAATGGAGGTGGTAAGCCAGATGCCTTTAGCAACCCACCCAAATGAACACGAGCAATGTCACCCTCACCTTTGTGTATGGCTGCATTAAGTTGTGCATAAACCCTCGGTATGCAAGCACCAAGTGTCACTATGTATTGAGGTTCTACTTGTCCCTGGTGTTTCAAAGGATGGGACTCTAGTTGGACTTTTTCCTCACACCTGTCTTTCATGGAGAAATTTGCAAAGAAAACCACCTTTGATCACAAGTCCATCAGGAAGTGGTCAGCAGGTAGCATCCTTGAGACCCTGCGGGAAAAGGAGAGAGTGAATCCTGTAGTGTGGTTCCCTGAGCAGAATGTCAAAGTCATTTGGCAGAATTCCTCATCACCAGAATTTTCCAACAAGCATCAAGATATTGTTTGGCTGCTGGTGAGAAGGGCAGTACCTGTGAGATCTTCATATACACCCAATGGATCTGTTCCAATGGTCACTGCCCTCAAAGGGATTGATACTATCACACATCCCCTTCTGGAGTGTGCCTTTCAAAAGAAGTCTGGAATAAGATACAGGGGCTTTTGTCGAGGTTTTTCCTCAGTAGCTCTGTGAGGCTGGATTCTGTGCTCTACAGTCTGTTCCCCAGGGTCAAACTCCAAAGTTTATTTGTTTCCTTGATATGCTACTGTGCTGTATGGGGCAGTTCACACACCAAGACAAATATCGACTGGAGGACCATCAACTCAGTGAAAATGCTCTTTGCTCTACCCGAAACCTGTTGGTCTTCCAGAACAAAGGGAATTGACTTTAACTGAGGGTTGCAACCTGACACATTCCAAAGTCCAGGACTACGTGCGGAGGGACGTCCTAAAGCTTGGGGTAGCTACTGCCAAGGCACAGAGGGGAAAGACCACCATCTGAGATCGTTCTGCTGAAGGTAAATGGGGGTATGTTCAGTTATCCCCAAACCTTCCACCCGTGCCTCAAACACATGCAACTATAATTTTGTACAAAGTTAGAGATGATCTTGGTCTGTTTAGATAAACTCCAATGTTCGTATCTTTCCTTGATATGCTACTGTGTAGAACCATACTGCATTTATGACTATGTATAAATGCAAAGACATTTTTATGAATAAAGTTATTTCTAAAATTTAAAAAATTTCAAAAGCAGATGGTCATGAAATTTCATAAAAACCTCCGCACTTTCAAAAGGTTTATCAACACTTGAATTTCAAAGATCATTTCTCACAAACTTGATTGAGTTTTTCGAAGAGGTAACAAAGAAGATTGGTGAGGGCAGAGCAGTAGAAGTGATCTATATGGACTTCAGTAAGGCGTTCGACAAGGTTCCCCACGGGAGACTGGTTAGCAAGGTTAGATCTCATGGAATAAAGGGAGAACTAGCCATTTGGATACAGAATTGGCTCAAAGGTAGAAGACTGAGGATGGTGGTGGAGGGTTGTTTTTCAGACTGGAGGCCTGTGACCAGTGGAGTGCCACAAGGATTGGT
>NC_057714.1:91787135-91792760 GCF_004010195.1 Chiloscyllium plagiosum | reverse complement strand
AGATTTACAAGGATGTTGCCAGGGTTGGAGGATTTGAGCTACAGGGAGAGGCTGAACAGGCTGGGGCTGTTTTCCCTGGAGCATCGGAGGCTGAGGGGTGACCTTATAGAGGTTTACAAAATTATGAGGGGCGTGAATACAATAAATAGACAAAGTCTTTTCCCTGGGATCGGGGAGTCTAGACCTAGAGGGCATAGGTTTAGGGTGAGAGGGGAAAGATATAAAAGAGACCTAAGGGGCAACTTTTTCACGCTGAGGAATGGAATGAGCTGCCAGAGGATGTGTATGGAATGAGCTGCCAGAGGATGTGGTGGAGGCTGGTACAATTGCAACATTTAAGAGGTATTTGGATGGCTATGTGAATAGGAAGGGTTTGGAGGGATATGGGCTGGGTGCTGGCAGGTGGGACTAGATTGGGTTGGGATATCTGGTCGGCATGGACAGGTTGGACCAAAGGGTCTGTTTCCATGCTGTACATCTCTATGACTCTATGACTCTATCTAGCCTTTGAATTTTATCAAAAGCAATTCCTTTTCACCTGGGAGTCAATCCCGTTTTTCTTTGGCCGACAAGTAATTTTCAGGCCATGGGACTCAATCTTGGAATGCGCTCATTCCAAGGCCAGAGGCCTGACAGGAAGGTACATTTTAAAAGATATAAAAGCTTACTTCAGGAATTCAGCATTCTTCATTTTTATTCAGAGGCAGTTGGAGTGGGAGGAGCTACAGCAAAGACCAGCGGCCTGATGTGTATAGGAGGACTGCACAGGGAGCAGGAGCAGACGCGGGTCTGCTGGGTAAGTGATTTTATTTGGGTGGTCGCTTTACCCGAACCACTATTCAGGTAGTGTCTCCCAGCTGTCCTCCTCCTCTAACCAAAATACAAGGTTCTATGCGTTGATTAGTAAGGTGACTGGTTTCTTTTCTTTTTGTTAGTTTTTCAGTAGTCTCACAATTCCCACAATTTAGAATTGTGGGAATGGAGGTTAGGGCAGTTGAATGTTCCTTCCTGCAGAACGTGGGAGGTAGGGGTCACCACTAGTGTCCCTGCTGATTGCATCTGCAGGAAGTACATCCAACTCCAGCTCCTCAAAAATCACATTAGGGACCTGCAGCTGGAGTTGGATGAAATTCGGATCATTTGGGAGGCAGAGGGGGTTATTGAGAGGAGTTACAGGGAGGTAGTCACACCTCAGGTAAAAGATGAAGGTAGATGGGTAACCGCCAGGGGATGGAAAGGGAACTGGCAGGGAGTGCAGGAATCCCCCTGTGGCCGTTCCCCTCAACAACAAATAAACCATTTTGGATACTGTTGGGGGTGAACGACAGACCTGGGGGAAGCAATGGGGAACAGGTCACTGGCATAAGTCTGTCCCTGTTGCTCAGAAGGGAAGGGGAAAGAGTATTAATCATTGGAGACTCCATTGTTAGGGGGACAGATAGGAGTTTCTGTGGAAATGAGAGAGACTCACGGTTGGTGTGTTGCCTCCCAGGTGCCACGGTTCGTGATGTCTCTGATCGTGTTTTCGGGATCCTTAATGGGGTGGGATGCAGCACCAAGTCCTGGTTCACCTAGGTACCAATGACTTAGGTAGGAAGAGAGATGAGGATTTAAAGCAGAAATTCAGGGAGCTGATGTGGAAGCTTAGAGCTAGAACAAGCAGACTTGTCATCTCTGGTTTATTGCCAATGCCACGTACTAGTTGGGACTGAGATAAGGTGGGGGGAGGGAAAATGAGGAAGCTGGAGAAATCTGCATTCATCCCTTGTGGTTGGAGGGTTCCTAGGTGGAAGATGAGGTGCTCTTCCTTTAGGCGTCGTGTTGCCATGGTCTGGCGATGGAGGAGGCCAAGGACCTGCATGTTCTTGGCGGAGGGGGAGTTAAAGTCCCAATCCTCGGACTCAGCACCGCCTTCTTGACCTGCAATCTTCTTCCCGACATCTCCGCCCCCACCCCCTCTCCAGCCTATCACCCTCACCGTAACCTTCTTCCACCTATTGCATTCCCAACGCCCCTCCCCCAAGTCTCTCCTCCCTACCTTTTATCTTATCCTGCTTGGCACATTCTCCTCATTCCTGAAGAAGGGCTTATGCCCGAAACGTCGATTCTCCTTCTCCTTGGATGCTGCCTGACCTGCTGCGCTTTTCCAGCAACACATTTTTCAGCTCTGATCTCCAGCATCTGCAGTCCTCACTTTCTCTGAGAGAGAGGCGTTGAACAGGTGCCTACAGGGATGGTGCAGGAGGGAGGGTTTCAGCCACCTGGATAATTGGGGCTCATTCTGAGGTAGGTGGGACCTCTACAAATGGAGTGATCTTCACCTGAACCAGAGGGATACCAATATCCTGGGAAGGAAATTTGGTAATGCTCTTCATGTGTGTTTAAACTAATTCAGCAGAGGGATGGCATCCGAAATTGTAGTCCAAGTATACGGGAGGATGAGAGTAGTGAAGTCAGAACTAAGACTTCAAGATTGCAAGAAGGCACCGGCAGGCAAGAAGTTGGTTTGAATTGTGTCTACTTCAATGCCAGGAGCATCCAGAATAAGGTGGGTGAACTTGCAGCATGGGTTGGTACCTGTGACTTCGATGTTGTGGCCATTTCAGAGACATGGGTAGAGCAGGAACAGGAATGGTTATTGCAGGTTCTGGGATTTAGACGTTCCAGTAAGAACAGAGAAAATGGTAAAAGAGGGGGTGGTGTGGCACAGTTAGTCACGGACAGTATTACGGTTGCAGAAAGGACATTTGAAGACACCTCCACTGAGGTAGTGTGGGCTGAGATTAGAAACAGGAAAGGAGAAGTTACCCTTTTGGGGGTTTTCTATAGGCCTCCAAATAGTTCCAGAGATTTTGAGGAAAGGATAGCAAAGATGATCCTCGATAGGAACAAGAGTGACATAGTAGTTGTTATGAGAGACTTTAATTTCCAAATATTGCCTGGGAATGCTATAGTTCAAATACTTTAGATGGGTCAGTTTTTGTCCAATGTGTGCAGGAGGGTTTCCTGACACAGTATGTAGACAGACCAACAAGCAGCGAGGCCACAATAGATTTGGTACTGGGTAATGAACCCGGCCAGGTGTTAGATTTGGAGGTAGGTGAGCACTTTGATGATAGTGACCACAACTCAGTTATTTTTACTTTTGTGTTGGAAAGGGATAGGTATATACTGCAGGGCAAGAGTTATAGCTGGGGGAAAGGTAATTATGATGCGATTAGGCAAGATTTAGCATGCATAGGATAGGGAAGGAAATTGCAGGGGTGGGCACAATTGAAATGTGGAGCTTATTCAAGTATCAGCTACTGCACGTCCTTGATAAGTATGTACTGGTCAGGCAGGGAGGAAGCTGTTGAGCGCCAGAGCTGTTGTTTACTAAGGAAGTTGAATCTCTTGTCAAGAGGAAGAAGAAGGTTTATGTTAATATGAGATGTGAAGGCTCATTTAGGGCACTTGAGAATTACAAGTTAGCCAGGAAAGACCTAAAGAGCAAGTTAAGAAGAGTCAGGAGGAGACATGAGAAGCTAGATCAGGAATAAAAGAATGACTAGAATAAGATTAGAGCCAATCAAGCATAGTACTGGGAAGTTGTGCATGGAGTTAGAGGAGATAGGGGAGGTGCTAAATGAATACTTTTTGTCAGTATTCATATTAGAAAAAGACAATGTGGTCAAGGAGAATACTGAGATACAGGCTACTAGACTAGATGGGATTGAGGTGCATAAGGAGGAGGTGTTAGCAATTCTGGAAAGTTTAAAAATAGGTAAGTCCCATGGGCCGGATGGGATTTATCCTATGATTCTCTGGGAAGTCTGGGAGGAGATTGCCAAGCCTTTGGCTTTGATCTTTATGTCGTCATTGTCTACAGGAATCGTGCCAGAAGACCAGAGGATAGCAAATGTTGTTCCCTTGTTCAAGAAGGGGAGTAGAGACAACCCTGGAAATTATAGATCTGTGAGCCTCACTTCGGTTGTGGGTAAAGTATTGGAAGGGATTATAAGATTTAGGGTTTATAATCATCTAGAGAGGGATAAGTTGTTAAGTGATAGTCAACACAGTTTTGTGAAAGGTAGGTAGTGCCTCACAAACCTTACTGAGTTCTTTGAGAAGGTGACCAATCAGGTGGATGAGGGTAAAGCAGTTGATGTGGTGTAAATGCATTTCAGTAAGTTTTTAATAAGATTCCCCATGGTAGGCTATTGTAAAAAATATGGAGGCATGGGATTGAGGGTGATTTAGCTGTTTGGATGAGGAATTGGATCGCCAAAAGAAGACAGATGGTGGTGGTTGATGGGAAATATTCAAACTGGAGTTCAGTTACTAGTGGGATACCCCAAGAATCCACTGTTTTGGTCCACTGTTGTTTGCCTTTTGTGTAAATGACCTGGATGAGGGCATAGAAGGATACGTTAGTAAATATGCGGTTGACACTAAGGTCATCGGAGTTGTGGACAGTGTCGAAGGATGTTGTAGGTTACAGAGAGACATAGATAAGCTGCAAAGGTGGCAAATAGAGTTTAATGTGGAAACGTGTGAGGTGATTCACTTTGAAAGGAGTGACAGGAATGCAGAGTACTGGGCTACTGAACGCCACGTCCAGAGCCCTGATGGAAATGGAAAAAGATGCCAAGCTGCACAACGTCTTCAGCACCCCTGCAGATGGAGCGCAGCGTAGATACACCTGGTCACGGGCAGACGGGTCTATCCGCACAAGGATAGATTACCTGTTTGTGTCCCGAAGTCTCTCGGTCAGATCCACTGACGTCAAGCCGGTGTTCTTCTCTGGCCAATGCCTCCTGCTGGCCGACTGTCACCTACAGGACGAGCAGCGGGCTGGTAAGGGAACGTGGAAGCTGAACACAAAGCTGTTGACCCCGGGAAACATTGAGGAGCTCAAGAGGGACTATGCAGGTTGGAGAACCGTGAAGCCCCTCTTTGAGTCCCCAGCGGATTGGTGGGAAACAGTAAAAGGGAACATAAAGAGGTTCTTCATCCTCAAAGGTGTTCAGGAGGTCAGAGAGAGGCGGGGAAAACTGTCCCAGCTCCAGGAAAGTATGCAGAACCTGCTCCTGCTACAGACGATGGGGGTCAATATCATGGAGGACCTCCAGGAGGTGAAGGGCCAGCAAGCCTCGCTCTTTACCTCGGAGGCCTCCAAGATAATCTTCCGATCCAGGGTCCGCTCGGTGGAGCAGGACGAGACGTGCTCACGTTTCTTCTTCCAGAAGGTGCACAGAGAGCTCCATGCTCAGCAGCCTGAAGGAAGAAGATGGCTCGATAACATCATCTCCAGCTGACGTCATGAGGATCAGTAAATCCTTCTATACCAGTCTGTATGACGCGAAGCCGACCGACAGCGCGGCCTCCCAGTCGTTCCTGTCCTCTATCACGGAGGTCTTAGACGACAGAACACGGGAGAGACTGGACAAGCCGCTATCTCTGGACAAGCTGACCAAGGCCCTCGAGTCCTTCGAAAAGAATAAAACTCCCGGAAGCGACGGCTTACCGGTCGAGCTGTATTCCACTCTGTGGGACTTGATTGGCCAGGACCTGCTGGAGGTGGATGTCAGTCTGCTTCGGGCAGGTACCATGAGTGAATCCATGAGGAAAGGCACCATCACCCTC
>NC_057714.1:91785408-91787053 GCF_004010195.1 Chiloscyllium plagiosum | reverse complement strand
AGGAGAAAGCCTTTGACAGGGTATCACACAGGTATATGAGAGATGTTCTCTCGAAAATGGGCTTTGGGGAGGGAATCTGCAATTGGATCAGACTGTTCTACACCAACATTGTCAGTGCAGTCTCAATCAATGGGTGGGAATCAGATAGCTTCCCAGTCAGATCTGGAGTCAGGCAGGGCTGCCCTCTCTCTCCTGCCTTGTTTGTGTGCTGCATAGAGCCATTTGCCGAGTCCATCAGGAAGGATGCGATCCTGAGAGGGGTGACTATTCCTGGCAGCAGGGGCCTGCAGGTTGAGGCCTCCCTGTACATGGATGACGTCACCGTTTTCTGCTCGGATCCGCTGCCCGTGCACAGACTCATACGCATATGTGACCAGTTCGAACGGGCCTCGGGGGCCAAGGTAAACCGAGGCAAGAGCGAGGCCATGCTCTTCGGGAACTGGGCCGACCAATCCCTGATCCCTTTCACCGTCAGGACCGACCACCTGAAGGTGCTGGGTATTTGGTTCGGGGGGGTTGGGGCGTGCGCCAAGTCTTGGGAGGAGCGTGAGGCAGAAACTGGGCAGATGGAAGCTACGGTCGCTCTCCATCACGGGAAAAAACCTGGTCATCAGGTGTGAGGCACTGTCATTGCTGTTATACGTGGCACAGGTCTGGCCTATTTATATGGAGATCAAAGATGGACCGGATCCGAAGGGACTCGCTGTATAAAGATCTGGGCAACAGGGGAAAATATACACCCAATGCCACCCTCACCCTGATGGCCACCTTTGCGTGTGGTTGCATCAATCTGCGTGTGGATCCCCGGTACACAAACACGAAGTGTCACTACGTATTGAGGTTCTACCTGTCCCCGGTGTTGCGAAGGATGGGCCTGGCCTCACTGCCTCGGAACGCTCCGAGTAGTTGGACCGTTCCATATCACCTGTCCTTCGTGGAGAAGTTTATGAAGAAAAAATCCTTTGACCACAAGTCCATCAGGAAGTGGTCAGCACGTAGTATCCTTGAGACCCTTTGGGAAAAGGAGAGGGCGGATCCTATCAAGCGGTTCCCTGAGCAGACTGTCAAAGCCATTTGGCAGAATGCCTCATCGCCAGAACTTTCCAACAAGCACGAGGACATGGCTTGGCTGGTGGTGAGAAGGGGTCTGCCTGTGAGATCCTTTATACACGCCCGGACTCAGCCACACTGCACGCTGCCTGCAAAGCGGCTACGGGGGGGACGTTTACCTGGACCATCTCTGACACCTCCCTCCCTTTCCTGGACCTCTCCATCTCCATTAATGATGACCGACTTGACACTGACATTTTTTACAAACCCACTGACTCCCACAGCTACCTGGATTACACCTCTTCCCACCCTACCTCTTGCAAAAATGCCATTCCGTATTCCCAATTCCTCCGCCTCCGCCGTATCTGCTCCCAGGAGGACCAGTTCCACCACAGAACACACCAGATGGCCTCCTTCTTTAGAGACCGCAATTTCCCTTCCCACGTGGTTAAAGATGCCCACCAACGCATCTCATCCACATCCCGCAATTCCGCCCTCAGACTCAACCCCTCCAACCGCAACAAGGACAAAACGTTCCTGGTGCTCACCTTCCATCCTACCAACCTTCGCATAAACCAAACCATCCGCCGACATT
>NC_057714.1:91770737-91784092 GCF_004010195.1 Chiloscyllium plagiosum | reverse complement strand
CTTATCTCTCCACGCTTCAGGCTCTCTGCCTTTATTCCTGATGAAGGGCTTTTGCCCGAAACGTCAATTTCGCTGCTTCTTGGATGCTGCCTGAACTGCTGTGCTCCTCCAGCACCACTAATCCAGAATCCGGGGGGTGACAAGACTGTCACACACCTCCTTCAGAAGAAGTCTGGAAAGGAATGCAGTGATGTTTGTTGAGGTTCATCCCGAGCAGCGCTGTGATGTAGGACTCCATGCTCTACGGCCTGTTCCCCGGGACGCACACCGAGACGAACATCAACTGTGTCTAGAGGATCATCAACTCGGTGAAGGACGCTCTCTGGGCGGTACGAAACCTGTTGATCTTCCAGCTGAAGGAGTTGACCCCGACTGAGTGTTGCAGACTGGCACATTCCAAGGTCCAGGACTACGTGTTGAGGGACGTGCTGAAGCTTGGGGCAGGTGCTGCCAAGGTGCGGTGGGGAAAGACCACCGTGTAACATCTGCCTGCCTAAGAAGAACAGGGGACCCATGCAGTCTTTTGGGCTCTGCTGACACCTCAGCTAAATATACGGACATATAATTGATAAACGTACAGACCTGTATATACAAATGATAAATTCTGATCTCTGTATGCAAATGTTTACGTATGTATGGCATGACCAACTGTACAGACCATCAAATTATTTTATGAATAAAGTATATTTTTGAAATTTAAAACAAAGTAGATAAGCAGAGAGATCTCGGTGTCCAGGTACATAGATCCTTGAAAGTTGCCACCCAGGGTGATAGGTTTGTTCAGAAGGCATATGGTGTATTAGCTTTTATTGGTAGAGGGATTGAGTTTTGTAACCATGAGATCATGCTGCAGCTGTACAAAACTCTGTTGTGGCCACACTTGGGGTATTGCATACAGTTCTGGTCACTGCATTATAAGAAGGATGTGGAAGCTTTGGAAAGGGTTCAGAGGAGATTTACTAGGATGTTGCCTGGTATTGAGGGAAGGTCTTACGAGAAAAGGCTGAGGGACCTGAGGCTGTTTTTGTTCGAGTGAAGAAGGTTGAGAGGTAACTTAATTGAGACATATGAGATAATCAGAGGGTTAGGTAGGTTGGACAGTGAGAATCTTTTTCCTCGGATGACAACGGCTAGCACAAGGGAACATAGCTTTAAATTGAGGAGTGATAGATATAGGACAGATGTCAGAGGTAGTTTCTTTACTCAGAGAGTAGTAAGGACATGGGACGCATTGCCTGTAACAGTAGTAGACTCACCAACGTTAAGGGCATTTAAATGGTCATTGAATAGGCATAGGGACAAGGATGGAATAGTGTAGAGTAGATGGGCTTCAGATTGGTTCCACAGGTCGGTGCAACATTGAGGTCCAAAGGGCCTGTACTGCGCTGTAATGTTCTATGTTCTAAGTTCTATCACTGGATTCATCAGATAGCACCCCAGCTCCACTCAGTAGACAAACAATTCAGCTTCCCTATGTTCTCACTGCTTTTGGGTTTCTCTGAATTTTAGGCTCCTGATCAGTACCAACTGAATAATGTATTTCCTTGATGATTGTTCTCAGTGAACTGCCATCTTTTCTGGCAGACAGCTTTCTTTCAGTTCCACTGAGCTGACATATGCCAAAGGGATTTTGTTAGCTGTACCTACAGAAAGTTAACAGCAGCATGTTAACAGGATAGAGTCTCTCTGACTGTACCTCACCTTGTCCCTGACTAAAACTGACTGACCCTTGGACTGTTCTTCATTAAAACTGATCTGGATGATCTATCAAACCTTTCCGAAAGAGCTCCATCCTTGTAACTAGGCAAGAACAAATGTTTGAAGTATTTGAACATCCTCTACCCTGCATGTTAGAATTTTCACAGCTAACCATCTCTCCACAACTGCCAACTTCAGAACACAGAAAATAGATTTAATCACAATGAAGCATAGAATCCCAACAGTGCAGAATCAGGTCTATTGGTCCAATGAGTCCACACTTACCCTCTGAAGAGCATCCCACCCAGAGCCACCACCCTCTCTCTAAACCTGCATTTCCCATGGCTCATCCATCCAGCCTGCACACTATGGGCAATTTGGCATGGCCCATCCACCTAATCAGCACATTTTTACATGGTGGGAGTAAACTGGAGCACCCAAAGTAAACTCATGCAGACACAGAAAAAATGTGCAAACTCTACACAGCCACTCTCGGGTTGGAGGATTTGAGCTATAGGGAGAGGTTTAACAGATTGGGGCTGTTTTTCCTGGAGTGTCAGAGGCTGTGGGGTGACCTTATAGAGGTTTGTAAAAATCATGATGGGTATAGATAGGATAAATAGACAAAGCCTTTTTGCTGGGGTTGTGGAGTCCAGAACTAGAGGGCATTAGGTTTAGGGTGAGAGGGGAAAGATATAAAAGAGACCTAAGAGACAACTTTTTCACTCAGAGGATGGTACATGTATGGAACGGGCTATCAGAGGAAGTGATGAAGGCTGGTATAATTGCAACATTTAAAAGGCATCTGGATGGGTATATGAATAGATAGAGTTTGGAGGGATATGGGCTGGGTGCTGGCAGGTGGGACTAGATTGGGTTTAGATATCTGGTCAGCATGGACGGGTTGGACTGAAGGGTCTGTTTCCATGCTGTACATCTCTATGACTCTATGACTCTATGTCCTGTGTAAGAGATGTCATCAGTATAAGAACGGAAGGATAGGTAAACAGCACTGCTATTGTGATTATTGTTTTTGATTGACTTTCAGGATGGCAGGGGTAACTGGCATGACCAGCATTCATTAAGGTGATGGTAATAGGCCTCTTTCTTATGAAATAACAATTAGCAAACAGTCAATAATTGGAGTTATATGTAGGTTAGGAAGAGACATTCAGGCAGAATCATACATCTTACATGACTCTGAGCAATGTGGGCTTTGGCAAAAATTGTGACAGAATTGGATGAGAAGTCCACCAAATCCATCTCAATGTCAGGAACATTTTGCATTACTTCTATCATTTAGTGTACTTGGTGATTTCAACTCACCAGTTGATCCAAAAGATCTCTATGTTAGACATTGGGCACCAATATCTCAGGGCTCACTCTATGGACAGGGGACACTATGTCCATGATCATTGGTGTTTGACATGTGTCTGCCTCTAAGAACCCTCAGGGTATATCCCCAATCCATTTACAGGACACTTCTGCTTTTAAGTACTGCTGTAAGGACACTCGTGCTCTCTGGAGAAAGTGAAGGGCTTATGTCCGAAACGAGATTCTCCTGCTCCTTGGATGCTGTCTGACCTGCTGTGCTTTTCCAGTTCCACACTTTTCCATACCGTGTTCTCAGGGTCAGACTCCTCCTCCTGGACTGGATCAGACTACGTCTGCAAGCTGTTGACTTGTGGTCATAGCATTGTCTCATTTTGATCCTACCTAAATGTTCACAGCATCCCTGTGTTGCTTTGTCTTTGTACGCTTAGCTACCACAGCCAGAGATACCAGGCTGATTTACTTCTGCCTTGCCTTGTTGTTTCACACAAATAGTTGACAGGAAGTTGTCATGGTTGTCAGCAAGGCCTGGTCAAGAAAAGAGGGATAGCCTTAGGTCAGGAGGTCCCAGTACAGAAGTCAAGGGGTGAGAAACCAAAGGTTCGGCAGCCCACCACCCAACTGTCTCTTTCTTGTCTATTGTGGGCTGTTTTGCTCATAGAATGAGAGAAAGACTGGTGGGGAGGTGTTCTGAATGAGTGAGTAGGTGCAGCAGAGGATAATGCTGGGTGAATGCTGTCAGGCATTGGGTGAGTGAGAGCAGGTGACAGTAAATGTTGCAGGCAATAGTGAGAGTGGGAGCGCGTGAGCCTTGGTGGGAGATGGGTGCAGTAATAGCGATATATAACGGTGAGGCTTTGGAGAGAAGATGGTAGCACTTAGACTGTGGAGTGGAGGAAGTCATTGCCATTCTTCCTGTTGTATTGGACATTCCTCCAGGCGGCTGAGACTGCTTTAACCCAGATGACAAGCTTGAACCAGGTTGATATGATCTGGTTTGGTGACCTCTATTGCTGGTCCTGGGAGAAGTGGAAGGAAGTCTTGTATTTGTACCACCCTTTCCAACAGCATCTCCACATCACCAGTCTTCCCTCTCTGTCTGTAATGTGTGGGGCAAATGTCAGGAACTATGCAGGGCAGCTCCAGGTTGACAGCATTTGTCTAAGTGCACAATGGGTTTTTAAAGGTGGTGCGGGTGCCAGTCTTCGGGCAGATTTCTGCAGCGTGGTGAGTTGCATGGTAAAACTAGGCTAGAATTGGATGTGAGAGATGCCATAGGGTGGGGTAGTTGGTTAATAGGACATATTTGGTAAGATACAATGGCAAATCTTACTGGACCGAGCAGGGAGATTTCCTCTAAAAGAATTGACGCAACCCACAGGTTGATATAAATGATAAGGTTCAGCCTCAGCTTTCAATTCCTTAAGGACATTTGCAGCCTGTTGATTTTTAGAGAAAAGTAAAAACATAATTTAATAACCAATAATTTAAAAATTCAACTCTTATTGATAGCAACAGGATTGTCTCAAGCTCCATTTTAGAGCACAGAATGTTATCGTGCAGGAGGAAGCCATTCAGCCCATTGTGCCTGGACTCGTGAATCTAGGCTGACCATTCAGTATGAGGGTAAGAAGGTACTGCACTATCAGAGATGCTGTTCCGCCAGGTGAGATATTCAAACAGAGCCCTGTTTATTGTAACATTAAAAGTCATATATCTCTATTCAAAGGGACCGTGAATAGTTTTCTTGGAGTTTTAACTATCATCTTACCTCCAATTAACACCATCAAAAAATCAGTCACTTATTTGATTTTTATTCTTGGGATCTTGCTATGTAGATCATGATATCCTAAACAACAACAGCAGTGAAAGATAATTTAGTTTGTCAAACTTTCTGAACAGTTTGATAAGCTGGTCTCTCATTGGAATTTCTTCTTTTCTAACTATTAAACCTGCAATTTTGTATAATTATCACACTGAACTGAACAAACTTTAAAAAAAGGGTAAAGGAATCTTATTTTTCAATAACCCAAAGCAAAAAAAAATTGTTTATGTGGGTTTGAGATAGGATTTGAGCTATAGGGAGAGGTTGAATAGGCTAGGGCTGTTTTCCTTGAAGCATTGGGTGACCTTATAGAGGTTTATAAAATCATGAGTGGCTTGGTTAGGATAAATAGACAAAATCTTTTCCCTGAGGTGGGGGTGTCCAGAATTAGAGGGCTTAGGTTTAGGCTGAGAGGGGAAAGATACAAAAGAGACCTAAGGGACAACTTTTTCACAAGGTGGTACATGTATCAAATGAACTGCCAGAGGAAGTGGTGGAGGCTAATACAATTACAACATTTAAAAGGCATCTGGATGGGTATATGATTAGGAATGGTTTGGAGGGATATGGGCCGGGTGCTGGCAGGTGGGACTAGGTTGGGTTGGGATATCTAGTCGGCATAGACGGGTTGGACTGAAGGGTCTGTTTCCGTGCTGTACATCTCTATGACTCTATAAGATTAGTTTGGATTTTACGTGGCACACTCCATAGTCAGATAGTTTGCCGATATGCATTCTTTGTCTCTTCCGAGATTCCCAAGTAAAGGCTGGCCACTTGGACAAAGTGACAGATTTTCATACAAAAAGTCCTATTATCAGGCTATACTCACAAACGTTACACACGCAGATGATTATTTTTAATTTCATAAGGTTCAGTGAAAATTAAAGCTTTCCAGGTTTGTAAAGATAGTGTACAGAAACACAAAAACACTGTTGCAAACCTCAGTTTCACTGCCACTTTTACAGTTTCCATAAAATCATTTCATCAACAAACAAAGTGAAGGGTTCCTCAGGAGACTGTCTCCCCTCTGTCAACATCACAGAACAATGGAATATTCTTATTTTTCAACAGTTTGATTCAGTGCATAGGTTTCGTTCACTCCCTTTCGCTAATGGCCCTTTGAGGATTAACTTCCTTTGCTGTCTTCCTTTTCTATCCCGTCACATCTGCAGAAATGATTTCTTTTTTTTTTGTTTTTGCTTTTTGGATCCCGGATGATGAGAATGGTTATAAATTATACTGGTACTGATAAAGTAATTTGAAGGATTTCCTCTCCCTCCTTTGGCCAGTGAGGCCTTCCTCAACCTTTGTGACACGATACTTCATTGACCTTGTTGCTTTTCTCAAAAAATCAGTCCCAAAGCTCCAATATAAATGCATTAGTCTGTCAGGCACCAGAACCCACTTAAGCCATTGCCAGCAGAGAGTTAATCTGGTAAGCATTCATCAGGAAAAGAAAGAAGAAGGAGCTGGTCTATCTTCTACAGTGGTTTGGCCACAATAAAGAAAATCTTTGAGAGAAAGTGAGGGCTGCAGATGCTGGAGATCAGAGCTGAAAATGTGTTGCTGGAAAAGCACAGCAGGTCAAGCAGCATCCAAGGAACAGGAGAATCGACGTTTCGGGCATAAACTGAAGAAGGGCTTATGCCCGAAATGTCGATTCTCCTGTTCCTTGTATGCTGCCTGGCCTGCTGCGCTTTTCCAGCAACACATTTTCAGCTCACAATAAAGAAAAGCAATGACTTCTTTGTCATTTCCAACAACCAGTAATGAGAACTGACTCTTCTGTATAAAAACAATCAACCTGTTAAGATATGGTTTGACACACTTCTGGGGAAGGTGGGATTTGAACCTGGACCTTCTAGTCCAGATGTAGGAATAGAGTCAAGATTAGAGTGGTGCTGAAAAAGCACAGCAGGTCAGGCAGCATCCGAGGAGCAGGAAAATCAACGTTTCGGACAAAAGGCCTTTGTCTGAAATGTCGATTTTCCTGCTCCTCAGAGGCTGCCTAACCTGCTATGCTTTTCCAGCACCACTCTAATCTTGACTCTAATCTCTAGCATCTGTAGTACCCACTTCCACCCAGATGTAGGAATATTAACCAAAATAATCCTCAAATGGAAAGTGATGTTTGCAGTGTTGACATATATATCTTTATCTTTCACCAATTGGTATCAACAGCTCTTAATCACAACTAGAGTAAGCACCTATACCTACTCAATTGACATAGCATTTGCAAGGTTAGCACATCATTTCTGTGCCAAATTAGTGGAGACCATTTCCATTATGACATGGGACAAGCAATTAATGCACACTCAGTTGGTATCACACTTATTTCTATGTTAAAAGGTTGTGTGTTTATGTCCCACTCCAAAAACATGAGCGTAAAAATCCAGTGATGCACTGTGAGAGCTGTTTCCTCTTGAAAGCAATGTGAAAGAGATAGCTCTGCAAGGAGGGTGTAAACAATTTCATTGTGGAATTCCACCCAGTATTCTGACAAATGATTACCCCTCCAACATCATCACAAAAAAACAGATTATCTGGGCCATTATCACGTTGCTGCTTTTCAGAGTTTATTGCATGCAAATTGACTGTCACATTTCCTACAACTTTGACTGCATATCAAAAGTAATTTATTGGCTGTAAGTATTTTGAGGTGGCCTGAAGTGAATTTTTTGTCTTTAGTAGATAGTAAATAGTTGTAATCATTATCTTTCGAATCCAGGGTGATTTTATAGCTCTTCTTTTGAATGTGCAAATCTCGCAGTTGTACCTGCTCCCTGAGCCGCTGCCCCGCCGAAGCGCCACCCACCCATACCCTTACGTTTACCCCTTACCTAACACTACGGGCAATTTA
Source organism: Chiloscyllium plagiosum (assembly GCF_004010195.1). NCBI lineage: Eukaryota > Metazoa > Chordata > Chondrichthyes > Orectolobiformes > Hemiscylliidae > Chiloscyllium > Chiloscyllium plagiosum. Next base: position 91,776,377 of record NC_057714.1, on the reverse strand, counting down.
GCATGGCCAATTCACCTGACCTGCACATCTTTGGACTGTGGGAGGAAACCGGAGCATCCGGAGGAAACCCACGCAGACACAGGGAGAACGTGCAAACTCCACACAGTTAGTCGCCTGAGGCGGGAATTGAACCCGGGTCTCTGGCGCTGTGAGGCAGCAGTGCTAACCACTGTGCCACCGTGCCGCCCACGAAAGAGATAGCTCTGCAAGGAGGGTGTAAACAATTTCATTGTGTAATTTCAGTGAAAAACAGTGGAATTCCACCCAGTCTTCTGACAAATGATTACCCCTCCAACATCATCACAAAAAACAGATTATCTGGGCCATTATCACATTGCTGCTTTTCAGGGTTTATTGCATGCAAATTGACTGTCACATTTCCTACAACTTTGACTGCATTTCAAAAGTAATTTATTGGCTGTAAGTATTTTGAGGTGGCCTGAAGTGAATTTTTTGTCTTTAGTAGATAGTAAATAGTTGTAATCATTATCTTTCGAATCCAGGGTGATTTTATAGCTCTTCTTTTGAATGTGCAAATCTCGCAGTTGTACCTGCTCCCTGAGCCGTTTCTGATTTGTTACTCTGCTCCTCGGGGGGTCACTTATCTCAATGAGGTGTGTGGTTAATCCTAATAGTGCTGGTTTGATTCCTGCTCTGACTGAGGTAGAGTTTGGGCTTGCTCTGCATGTGGAAGGCAGGCCATCATTGATTTTAAGAAAAGCAGCCACAGAAAGGGTTCAGGAGACAATGAGCTGAGGACCTGTCTTTGGAAAGAGAGGAACAGCATGTGAAAATTAACTATTGAATTCTGCTATTTGCATTTCGCTTCCTGTCCCTCACACTTTCAATCCTCTATTCATTTTTGCTGGATCTGCTTATGCGTGTTACTCGTGAATCAGGCTTTGTATGGACAGTGAGATCTACAATTATTGCAAACACCATTAGATATATTGCAGTACCAGTGAGACATTGCTATAGGTCCATAGGCACATTGTATATTAGAACCATAGGCACATTATAATATAAGTGACATCAACCACCAGAAATGGAGACCAAAAGATATATTTAAAATGGCAACAAAACTGAGAAATATTACCCAATATTAATATAGAGGAAACTCTGTCAGCACATTGGAAGGCTATGTAATTATAGATCTAATACTTATGTGTTACATGACGTTGTTTCCCTGATTAATATTGAAGGTGAGTCCTCAACAGCTGTAGTCTCAATTAATTCCCTCCAAGGCTGCACAGTGAAGTATGTTTTACATGTTGAGTGAAATAATGGATGGTCATTGGTGAATTACAGACCCACACCAATTTATTTTTGTGGTGCAACGTCCAACAAGGGACCCATGCACATCTGTAATTCATCCGCTTCTGTCAATGATCACAGCTTTCACTTAAGAATTTCTAACTATAATAAAAGCAGCAACGCTTTGCAATTATGTTAGGTGCCTGGGTAACCTCAGTGACAAGCAGACTCTAATGTATGTTATAATGAGTACACACCCGATGCATTAGTGTAATTTTTCGCTTTTCAGATTCTCAAGGAATCTGCTTTTTTTTATTTTTTATGGAATTGTACAAATTGCAGCAGGGAGGGAAGTACATCAGACCATTATGTCAAAAAAGGAGCAAACTCTTCAATGTCAGCAGCATGGTGGCTCGGTGGTTAGCACTGCTGCCTCACAGATCCAGGGGTCCGGTTTGATCCCAGCCTCGGGTCACTGTCTGTGTGGAGTTGGTCATGCTAAATTGCCCATTGTAGCCAGGGATGTGTAGGTTAGGTGGATTAGCCATAGAAAATACAGAGTTACAGGGATAGGTTTGGGGGGTGCATTTGGGTGGGATGCTCATTGGAGAATCACGGTGGCTCAGTGGTTAGCACTGCTGTCTCACAGCACCAGGGTCCCAGGTTTGATTTCAGCCTCGGGCGACTGGCTGTGTGGAGTTTGCACATTCTCCCTGTGTGCACGTGGGTTTCCTCCGGATGGTCCGGTTTCCTCCCACAGTCCAAAGACATGCCGGGCAGGTGAATTGGCCATGCTAAATTGCCCATAGTGATAGATGCATTCGTCAGAGGGAAATGGAACTGGGTGGGTTACTCTCCAGAGGGTTAGTGTGGGCTTGTTGGGCTGAAGGGCCTGTTTCCACACTGTAAGGAATTTAATCTAATCTAAATCAGTGTAGATTTGTTGAGTCAAATGGCCTGTTTTTGCACTGTAGGAATTCTATAGATATCCTTTTACATTCTTTCTTTCTCACACTTAAAAATCACACAACACCAGGTCATAATCCAACAGGTTTATTTGGAAGCATTAGTTTTCGGAATGGTGCTCCTTCATCAGGTGGTTGTGCAGTATAAGATTGTATGACACAGAATTTATAGCATAAGTTTACAGGATGATGTAACAGAAATTATATATTGAAAAAGACCTGGATTGTTTGTTAAGTCATGTTGGTTTCAGTTGTTTCATATGTAAATCCCAGAACTTTCTTAAAGTTACATTCTCAAGTGAACTTTAACAATAGGTACCATGTTAGCCCAGATAATACATTGAAGGTGTAAGGTGCCCTGTCTGAGGTGTGCCCCAATGTTCAGACTGATCCCAATTCTGTAAATTGGGATTTACAGAATCTAACATGAATTCATGTAGGTTTTGAGCATAAAAATGTAATTCTGCAAGTATAAATTCACCCCTCAAACTTATATGCATATATGTGCAAGTAGGTGTGTGTGTAGGGGGTTTGAGTGTCTCAGAGAGAGTGGGTGTATGTGCGTGAGTGTGAGTGTAAAGGGGTATAGGTCTATGAGAGGTTGCATATGTGAGTGTGAGAGTGTATGTGTGAGCATATGAGAGAGATAGCTTGTGTGTGTGTGTCTATAGGAGTGTCTGTGTCTGTCTGTCTGTCTGTCTATCTGTGAAGAGAAAATGAGGTCTGCAGATGCTGGAGATCAGAGATGGAAATGTGTTGCTGGAGAAGCGCAGCAGGTCAGACAGCATCTAGGGAACAGGAGAATCGACGTTTCGGGCATTAACCCTTCTTCAGGAATGTCTATCTGTGAGTGACCATACAACCTTGTCACAGTAGACGCTGTAAGACGTGTCAGAATGTCGACACGGTTACCACCATTGCATGTGGGGACACCACCCACCATGTACGTGGCAGATAGTCATGTTGTCTATCTCATACATTGCAGGCAAGGATGCCCTGAGTTGAAAAATGTGGTGCTGGAAAAACACAGCAGGCCAGGCTGCATCCAAGGAGCAGGAGAATCGACGTTTCGGGCATTTTTCAACTCTGGCACTCCAGTATCTGCAGTCCTCACTTTCTCCAAGGATGCCCTGAGGCATGGTACATTGGTGAAACCAAACAGAGGGTACAGCAATGGATGAATGGACACCACACAACAATTAACAGGCAGGAGTGTTCCCTCCCAGTCAGAGAACACTTCAGTGGTCCAGGACATTTTAGATTTAGATTAGATTAGATTAGATTCCCTACAGTGTGGAAACAGGCCCTTCGGCCCAACAAGTCCACACCGACCCGCCGAAGCGTAACCCACCCAGACCCATTCTCCTAGATTTACCCCTTTCACCTAACACTACAGACAATTTAGCGTGGCCATTTCACCTGACCTGCACATTTTTGGATTGTGGGAGGAAACCGGAGCACCCGGAAGAAACCCACGCAGACATAGGGAGAATGTGCAAACTCCACACAGAGAGTTGCCTGAGGTGAAAATTGAACCCGGGTCTCTGGTGCTGTGAGGCAGCAGTGCTAACCACTGTGCCACCGTGCCGCCCACGATTTGACCTTAGACCTTCAGGTGACCAGGCGGACTCCAGGACAGGTAACAACGCAAAGTGGCTGAGCAGAGGCTGATAGCCAAGTTCAGTACCTATGGGGATGGCCTCAACCGGGACCTTGGGTTCATGTCACACTACAGGTGATCCCATTACACTTTGCAAACACACACACACACACCTACACTCACACAAGTACATTCTCACAGACTTATACCCCTTTATACTCACAAACATACATATACACACACTCTCTCACGGACACTCATACCCTCTCTCCCCCCACCCCTGCACACATACAAACCCACATGCACACACACGCATATAAGTTTGTGGGATGAATTTGTACTTTCAAAATTATATTTTATTCTGCTCAAAAACTACATGAATCCATGTTAGATTTTGTAAATCCCTTTTTTAGGTTAAAATCAGTCTGAACATTGGGGCACAGACAGCCTCACGCAGGGCACCTCACACCTTCAATGCATTAACTGGGTCAACATGGCACCTATTGTTAAAGTTCACTTGAGAATTCAATGTTAAGAAAGTTCTGGGATTTACATGTGAAAGAACTGAAACCAACATGCCCATTCTAAAAAATGAGAGACTCAACAGACAATCCAGGTCTTTTTCAATATATAATTTCAGTTACATTACACTGCAAACTTATGCTATAAATTTTGTATCCTACGATCTTAAACTCCACAACCACCTGATGAAGGAACAGCGGTCCGAAACCTAGTGCTTCCAAATAAACCTGTTGGACTATCACCTGGTGTTGTGTGATTTTTAACTTTTTACAGCCCAGTCCGAAACTGGCACCTCCAAATCATCCCTTTTTCTAATATTTGTCTAATTTCCCTTCAAATTAGCAGCATTTACTCATAGTCACTAGCGCAAAAGTATTCTTTGTTTTAATAACTCTCTATCTGAACATATGTTAGCCTTGACTTTTGTAGTGGTATGGATGATAAATCTGTCCATGTTTGCTGTCATTCCTCCACTTAAACTGACAATGACATGATAGTGCACATATTCGTATTTAGATGCAGTAATGAGATCCAAGTTTCTGGTATTGAGACCGGCTCTAATGCAACGAGGGGTACATCAGGTTCCAAGAGATCAATTGTGTTAGGGGATTCTGTGGTCTGACGTTTCTGTGGCCAGCAGCGAAAAAGCAGAATGGTGTGTTGCTTCCCTAGTGCCAGGATCAAGGATGTCTCAGAGAGAGTGCAGAATGTTCTCACGGGGGAGAGGGGCCAGCAAGAGGTCATTGTTCACATTGGAACCAATGATATAAGGAAAATGTTGAGATTCTGAAGGGAGATTACAGAGAGTTAGGCAGAAATTTAAAAAGGAAGCCCTTGAGAGTAGTAATGTCTGGATTACTCGCAGTGCGACGAGCTAGTGAGGGCATGAATAGGAGGATAGAGAAGATGAGTGCATGACTGAGGAGCTGGTGTAAGGGAGAATGATTCACATTTTTGGATCATTGGAATCTCTTTCGGGGTAGAAGTGACCTCTACAAGAAGGACGGTGTGCACCTAAATTGGAAGGGAACTAATATACTGGCAGGGAAATTTGCTAGAGCTGCTCGGGAGGATTTAAACTAGTAAGGTGGGGTGGGACCCAAGGTCAATCTGAGACTGGTGCAGTTGAGAACAGACGCGAGTCAAACAGTCAGGGCAGGCAGGGACAAGTTTGGACTAATAAATTAAACTGCATTTATTTCAATGCAAGGGCCTAACAGGGAAGGCAGATGAACTCAGGGCATGGCTAGGAACATGGGACTGGGATATCATAGCAATTACGGAAACATGGCTCAGGGA
>NC_057714.1:91765820-91768270 GCF_004010195.1 Chiloscyllium plagiosum | reverse complement strand
CTCCTTCGTATCGGAAAGATGTTGTGAAACTTGAAAGGGTTCAGAAAAGATTTACAAGGATGTTGCCAGGGTTGGAGGATTTGAGTTATAGGGAGAGGCTGAACAGGCTGGGGCTGTTTTCCCTGGAGTGTCAGAGGCTGAGGGATGACCTTATAGAGGTTTACAAAATTATGCGGAGCATGGATAGGGTAAATAGACAAAGTCTTTTCCCTGGGGTCGGGGAGTCCAGAACTAGAGGGCATAGATATAAAAGAGACCTAAGAGACAACTTTTTCACACAGAGGATGGTACATGTATGGAATGAGCTGCCAGAGGAAGTGGTGGAGGCATGGTACATGTATGGAATGAGCTGCCAGAGGAAGTGGTGGAGGCTAGTACAATTGCAATACTTAAGAGACATTCAGATGGGTTTCTGAATAGGAAGGGTTTGGAGGGATATGGGCCGGGTGCTGGCAGGTGGGACTAGATTGGGTTGGGATATCTGGTCGGCATGGACGGGTTGGACCAAAGAGTCTGTTTCCATGCTGTACCTCTTTATGACTCTGTGGCTTTAAGACTAGTGCTGAACTTTTTAACTTTTTTTATTTTTCAGTAACTAAGATTTTGTACCAAGGTACTTTGTAGCTGTAATGTATGATTTTCACTACACTCTTGTATCCTGCACTTGAGTACTTGTGACTGTAAAACCTAAATCTGAATCTAAATCTAAACCTTTTAGATCTTCATTGATAGTTTTGAAGAAGGTAGCTATTTGGCAATGGAGTGTACCAATTTGTTAAAGTTCGCATCTGAAGACAGGCAGAGTTATGAGTTCCTCAGTTCAGTAGCTCTATGTTGAGCAGAGGTGAAACATTTCTTCAGAGGCACCGTAAGAGGGAGAAGATGGATGACTTAATCCACAACAATCTCATGGGTTTTGAATTTAGACAGCATTTTGCTAATTGAGAGCAAGTCACTCAATCCCCTCTCCTAAACAAATAAATTCTTCAGATTGATGTGAAAGAAGGAGTAAGTAACAAAGAAAAATATGAAAAGATAATTAACGAGCAGACATTGTCATCCTTAATCTCCACAGAGCTCTTTTCATTTCATTAGCTGCATTATATATTCTGTTTTGTGCTTTTTTTTCACATCTGCTTTAAGTTTGTAAGTTTGTTGTTGGACCAGAGGATTCATTATTACCCATTACCAGCCTTGCACAATGCTGGACCAAAGGGTCGATTTCCGTGTTGTTTGACTCTATGACTTTATGAGGTGAACAAGGGAGCAAAGGAAAAAGAATGGCCAATTTAACTGCTCAAGCCTATTCTACCTTCCAAATTTTAGTATTGCTTCAAGGGAAAGTGAGCATCTTGAGCAAGGCTAATTCTTCCTTAATCACCCATGGAAAAGTGGTGCTGAGCTGCCATCTTAAACAGGTGCAGATTTTGTTCCAGTAACACTAAGGGAATGCTGATGTAAGTCCAAGTCAAGCTGATGCCTGCCTTGGAGGGAAACTTGCTAGTGGTGGTGTTCCCATGCTTTTGCTGCCCTTCACCTTCCATGTTGTTGAGTTCGTGGATGTGGAGGTTTCTTTTGAAAGAGTCTTGTAGAGCTGCTATAGTGCCTTTTGAAGATAGTACACATTGCAGTCACAACAGAGCAGTTAATGGAAGGAGTGAATGTTGAAGGAATTGGACTGCATGCTGATCAAGTGAAGAACAAAGAACAGTACAGCACAGCAACAGGCTCTTCAGCCCACCATGACTGTGCTAACACATGATACTTTTCTAACCTAAAACCCTTTTGCCTCTACACAGTCTGTACCTATCTATTCCCTCCCTTTCATTTATCTGTCAAGATGCCTCTTAACCACTGTTATTTATCTACCACCTCCTGTGCAGAGCATTCCAGGCACTTATCACCCAATGTGTGAAAAATCTTGCCTCTCACATTTCCTTTAAACCTTTACCATAAAATTATGTCTCCTGGCAATTGACTTTTCTAACCTGGTTAAAAGACTCTGACTGTCCATTCTATCCAGGCCTCTCAGAATTTTGTAAATTTCTATCAGGTCACCCCCTCATCCTTCAATGTTCAAGTAAAAAGAAACCAAGTTTGTCCAATTCCTCCTCATAGCTAATACCCTCCAAACCAGGCAACATCCTGGTAAACTGTTCTGTACCCTTTCTAAATCCTCCACAGTCTTTTGGGAGTGTGGTGACCAGAACAATATTCCAAATGTGCTGAAAATGTGTTGCTGGAAAAGCGCAGCAGGTCAGGCAGCATCCAAGGAGCAGGAGAATCGACGTTTCGGGCATAAGCCCTTCTTCAGGAATGAGGAAAGTGTGTCCAGCAGGCTAAGATAAAAGGTAGGGAGGAGGGACTTGGGGGAGGGGCGTTGGAATTGCAATAGGTGGAGGGAGGTCAAGGTGAGGGTGATAGGCCGGAGTGGGGTGGGGGCGGAGAGG
>NC_057714.1:91756994-91763610 GCF_004010195.1 Chiloscyllium plagiosum | reverse complement strand
GGGTCGGCCGGGGCAGTCAGGTTTGTGGATTTTGGGCAGGAGGTAGAAACGGGCAGTGCGGGGTTGTGGGACTATGAGGTTGGAGGTGGTGGATGGGAGATCCCCCGAGGTGATGAGGTTATGGACGGTCTGGGAGATAATGGTTTGTTTGTAGTACCTATCACATTTCCGACGCCCCTCCCCCAAGTCCCTCCTCCCTACCTTTTATCTTCGCCTGCTGGACACACTTTCCTCATTCCTGAAGAAGGGCTTATGCCCGAAACGTCGATTCTCCTGTTCCTTGGATGCTGCCTGACCTGCTGCGCTTTTCCAGCAACACATTTTCAGCTCTGATCTCCAGCATCTGCAGTCCTCACTTTCTCCTCGAATATTCCAAATATGGCCTAACTAAAATCTTAGACAGTTGTCACATGACTTGACAATTTTTAAACTCTATGCCCTGACGGATGAAGGCGAAGTTTTGGTCAAGATATGCCTTTTTGACTTCCTTATCTGCAAGTGTTGCCACTCTCAGGAGACTATGGACTTCTCTGTCTAGATCCCTCTGTATGTTGATACTACTCAGGGTTCTGCTGTTTACTGTATACTTCCTTCCTACATTAGATCTTCGAAAATCCATCACCTCACATTTGTCCAGATTAAACTCCATCTGTCATTTCTCCACCTAAGTCTTTATATCCTCTGTATCTGCTGGAAATCCTGCTGACTATCCGCAGCTCCCCCAATCTTTGCACCATCTGCAAACTTACTAATCGGGCCACCTACATTTTCCTCCAAATCATTTATGAACAATGCAAACAACAGGGGTCACAGCACTGATCTCTGTGGACTACCACTAGGCATGCTTTCACCGCTACTCTCTGACCTAATGACCAAGCCAGTTCTGTATCCATCTTATCAACTCACCACGTGAATTCACATTTTGTATCATCCTGCCATGAGGCACCTTGTCAATGGCTTTGCTAAAGACCATATAGACATCTACCACCCTACAAATCTTCTCCAATAATTTCCCTATGACTGACATGGGAGTCACTGGCCTGTAATTTCCCAGATTGCCCCCGTTGCCCTACTTAAACAAAGGAAAAACATTGTCTATTCTCCAGTCCTCTGGGACTAAAGAGGAGGCAAGTATTTCATTAAAAGACCCCAGCAATTCCCTCGCCTGCCTCCCTTAGCATGCTGGGACAGATCCCATCAGGTCATGGAGTCATAGAATCATACAGTATGGCAACAGATCCTTCAAACCAACTGGTCCACGCTGATCAGACATTTCCCTCTAAACCCTTCCAATTCATGTTCCCAAGAAGATGCCTTTCAAATGTTGCAGTTGTACTCCACCATTTTCTCTGGCAGCTCATTCCATACACACACCATCCTCTGCTTGAAAAAGTTATCCAGGTACTGGACACTTATCTACCTTAATGCTTTTCAAAGTACCCAGCAGCGCCTCCTTTTTTGACTGAATACCCTAGAATACCTTTCCTGAGACTCATCATCTAATATATCCGTCTTTTTTGTGAATACTGAGGTAAAGTGTTCGTTAAGGATCTCACCTACTTCCCCCAGCTCCACACAAAAATTCTTTCCCTAGCTAACATTGTATAACTTTTTATAATGCTTTTTACATGGTATAAAACACCTTGGAATTCTCCTTAATCCTGCTTGATAAGGGCATTTCATGGCCTTTTTTCACCCTCCTAATTCCCTTTTTCAGTTCTTTCCTGCTGTCTTTCTATTTTTCGAGAGCTGTGCCTTTCTTTAGTTTCATAAACCTTACAATTGCTTCCTTTTTCTTTTTGACTGGGCTCTCAATTTTTCTTGTCATCCAAGGTTTCCAAATCTTGCCATCCTTTCTCCTTCACTTTCACAGGAACATGCTGGTCCTGAACACTAATCAAATGGCCTTTAGCAGATTCTCACATGCCAGATGTGGATTTATTCACAAACAGCTACTCCCAGTCTACATTTCCCAATTCCTGCCTAATTATCTGGTAGCTAGCCTTCCCCCAATTTAGTACTCTCACCCTAGGACTACTCTTACCTTATCCATAAGTGACTTAAAACACACACAATTATGGTCACTGTTTCTAAATTATTCCCGCACTGATCACCTGGCAAGGTTCATACCCCAAAACCAGGTCTATTAAGAGTACTAAACTGGGCCAAGGCCAATTATACCAAAATTAGGTAGGAGCTGGGAAATGTGGAATAGACAGCCTATTTAAAGGGAAGTCCACATTTGATATGTGGGAGGCTTTCAAAGATATGTCAAAGATAGTGCAGAATAGGCATGTCCAGTTGAAAGCAAAGGATAGGAAAGGCAAGATTTGTGAATTGTGGATGACAGGAGGAATTGTACCACTAGCCAAGAGGAAAAGGGAAGGGTACATAAAGTCCAAGCAGCTAAGAGCAGAACGGGCCCCGGAGGAATATCAGGAGAGTAGGACCAGTCTTAGATGAGAAATCAAGCAGGCGAAAAGAGGTCATGAAATAGCTTTAGCAAGCAGAATTAAGGAGAATCCCAAAGCCTTTTATTCATATGTAAGAAGCAAGCGGGTAACTAGAGGAAGGATTAGTCCACTCAAGGATAATGAAGGAAAGCTGTGTGTCAAACCTGAGAGAATGGGTGAGATTCTGAATGATTACTTTAGAAGGGCCTGTGCCCGAAACGTCGAATCTCCTGTTCCCTGGATGCTGCCTGACCTGCTGTGCTGTTCCAGCAATAAAGTTTCAACTTTGATCTCCAGCATCTGCAGACCTCACTTTCTCCACTGAGGAGAGGGACATGATGAATGTTGAGATTAGAGATAGAAGTTTGATTACTTTGGATCATGTTGACACAAGTAGGGAAGATGTGTTGGGTAGGCTAGAGGTTAATAAGGTGGACAAATCCCCAGAACCGGATGGGATCTATCCCAGGTTGCTGAGGGAGGCGAGAGAGGAAATAGATGGAACCCTGACAGATATATTTGTAGCATCTTTAAACACAGGTGAAGTGCCGGAGGACTGAAGGGTTGCTCATGTTGTCCCCCTGTACAAGAGGGTAGTAACGATATTCCTCTTAACTACAGACCAGTGAGCCTGATGTCAGTGGTGAGAAAGTTGCTAGAGAAGTTACTGAGGGATAAAATCTATTTATATTTGGAAAAGAATGTGCTTATCAGTGATAGGCAACATGGTTTTGTGTGGGGTAGATTGTGCCTTACTAACTTAATAAGTTCTTTGAGGAAGTGACCAAGTGGATAGATGAAGGAAGAGCTGTAGATTTCATATACATGGACTTGAGCAAGGCGTTTGATAAGGTTCCCCAAGGTAAACTAATGGACAAAGTGAAGTCATATAGTGTGCAGGGTGTTCTAGCTTGGTGGATAAAGAACTGGTCTGATCAGTAAGTTTGCAGACGACATGAAGATTGGTGGAGTAGCAGAAAGCATAGATGGCTGTCAAAGAAAACAGGAGAATATAGATAGACTGGAGAGTTGGGTGGAGAAGTGGCAGGTGGAGTTCAATCCAGGCAAATGTAAGGTGATGCATTTTGGGAAGTCTAATTCTAGACTGAATTATACAGTAAATGGAAGAGCCTTAAGAAAAGTTGATGAGCAGAGAGATCTGGGAGTTCAGGTCCATTGTACCCTGAAGGTCGCTGCACAGGTGGATAGAGTTGTCAAGAAGGCATATGGTATGCTTGCCTTCATTGGGCAGGATATTGAATATAAGAGCGCAGGTCATGTTCAAATTGTACAAGACATTGGTTTGGCTGCATTTAGAATGTTGTGTACCGTTCTGGTCACCACATTGCCAAAAGGATGTGGACACTTTGGAGAGGATGCAGAGAACCTTTACAAGATGTACCTGGTATGGACGGGGCTAGCAATGAAGAGAGGTTGAGTAGGTTAGGATTGTTTTATTAGAAAAAAGGAGATTGAGGGGGGACCTGATTGAGGTCTACAAAATCATGAAGGGTATAGACAGGGTAGATAGAGATAAGCTTTTTTCCCAGAGTGAAGGATTCGATACCGAGAGGTCATGCTTTCAAGGTGAGAGGTGGAAAGTTTAAGGGGGATGCACATGGCAAGTACTTTACACAGAAGGTGGTAGGTGCCTGGAACTTGTTGTCAGCAGAGATGGTAGAGGCAGGCACAGTAGATTCATTTAAGAAGCATTTGGACAGATGCATTTGGACAGATGCATTGAGCAGAGGGATACAGATGCTTAGGAATTGGGTGACAGGTTTAGACAGTGGATTTGGATCTGCTCAGGCTTGGAGGGCCGAAGGGCCTGTTCCTGGGCTGTAAATTTTCTTTGTTCTTCGTTCTTTGTTCTTTGTATTATGATCTGTTCCCTCAGTGGACTATTTACATATTGTTTCAAAAAAATCATCCTGGACATATCTAACAAATTCACCCCATCAAGCCCCTGGCACTAAGCGAGTTCCTGTCAACATAGGGAACGTTAAAATGATCCATCACAGCAACCCTGTTGCTTTTACAGTTTTCCATAGTCTGTCCACGTATCAGTTTCTCTATCATCTGCTGGCTGTTGGGACACCTGTAATGGAACCCCATCAACGGGATTGCTCCTTCCCATTTCAAGCTCTACCTGAATGGCTTCACTGGATGAGGCCTCCAAGGTGTCCTCCCTCAGTACAGCTGTGATATTCTCCCTTATCAGTATCGGAACTCCTCCACCTCTTTTACATCCCTCTCTATTTCATCTAAATCCCAGAACATTAAGCTGCCAGCTTTGTCCCTCTCTTAATCAAGACTCTGTAATAGCTACAATAAGTGAACTCTTATTCCTGCTCGGTGTTGACTTTCTTGAGAGTTCGTGCATCCTCTCATCCAGGAAAGTGGAAAATATTTCACAACACCCTTTATTTGTTCCTTGTAGATAATGGACAGGCTTAAGGAGCCTTAAAGTGAATTACTTGCCACAGAATTCGTCGTCTCTGAGCTGCTTCTGTGGCCATTATATTTCTATGGTTAGTCTAATTTAATTTCTTATCAATGTTAACTGAGAATTCCAAGGATGTTGATGGTGGTGAGGGGGGGAGCTGTTCAGCAATGATAATGCCATTGAATGTGAATGTGCAATGGATGGATTCGCTCATATTGGAGATGGTCATTGCCTGGTACCTGTGTTATGCAAATGTTACTTGCCACTGCTCAGCCCAAACCTGAATACTGTCCAGGTTTTGTGAGCATTTGGACACAGAGTGCTTCAGTATCTGAGGAGTCACAGATGGTTCTGAACATTCTGAAGCAGTTGAAGATGGCAGAGCAATGCCCTGTAGCTAGTTTGATTGACCTCCAAAAATCACAATCATCTTCCTTTGTTCTAGCTATGAGTTCATCAATTGGACAGTCTTCCCTCTGATTCTGACTGATTCTGGTTTTGCTAAGATTCCTTGAAGTTCCACTTGGTAAAATACCGCCGTGATGGAAAGGCCAGTCAATATTATCATTACCTTCCAAAGTCAGCTCATTCGTCCATATATGGACTGAAGCTGTAATGTGGTCAGGAATCAAGTGGCTCTGGCAGAGTCCAAACTGAAAGTCAGTGAGCAGTTTTTGCAGTGTCAATGCACTGTCAGCTGTCCCTTCCATCATTCTGCTGATGATCAAAATGTAGACTGATGGGGTGGTAAATGTCCACAAGAGATTAATGCTGCATTTTCGTGGACATATCATATTTGGACAGGTGAAGTAAGAGTAATTGGTTTCCATCAATGCAACACTTCAAAATGTGTGACATCAAGGACCCCACGTAAATATTTAAGTTGGGGAAATCCTCCACTGGTTGGAGTCATACCAAACACAAAGTTAAATGTTGTTGTTGCTCACGGTCAATAACTTCAGCCCCAGGAATTCTCCAGAGTTCCTCAGAGCAGTGTCTTAGACTCACCACCTTCAGCTGCTTCATCGGTGATCTTCCCTCCATCAACAGGCCAGAGTTGGAGAATTTTCTGATGTTTTCTGATGATCACACAAGGTTCAGATGATGAAGCAGTCCCTGCCTGTATGCAGTAAGACCAAGGTTCCTCTAATAGACCGTACCAAACCTGTGACCTCTGCCTCCTGGAAGAACAAGGGCAGTGATTCATTGAGATGCCTCCACCTGTAAGTTCACTTCTAAGCCACATAACACCCTGACTGAGAACTATATTACCATTGCTTCACTGTTACTGGGTCAATATTTGGCCCTCCCTTCCTACAGCACTATAGGCTTACCCTCAGAAAGGGAGCTCACCACCAACTTTCCAAAGATAGTTACAAAAACAAACAGAGGATAACAAAGACAGAAATAAGGAAGGAGAGGATCAAATATGAAGGTGGGCTAGCCAGTAATATTAGAAATAATAGTAAAAGTTTCTTTCAATACATAAGAAACAAACGACAGGCAAAAGTAGACATTGGCCCACTTCAAACTGATGCTGAAAGGCTAGTGATGGGAGATAAGGAAATGGCTGGAGAACTTAATAAGTACTTTGCGTCAGTCTTCACAGTGGAAGACATGAGTAATATCCCAACAATTAAAGGGAGTCAGGGGGCTGAGTTGAGTATGGTTGCCATTACAAAAGAGAAAGTGCTAGAAAAGCTAAAAGGTCTTAAAA
>NC_057714.1:91746844-91756239 GCF_004010195.1 Chiloscyllium plagiosum | reverse complement strand
AGATCTAATAGAAACTTACAAGATAATACATGGCTTGGGAAGGGTGGACGCTAAGAAATTGTTTCCATTAGGCAAGGAGACTAGGACCCGTGGGCACAGCCTTAGAATTAGAGGGGGGTAAATTCAGAACAGAAATGCGGAGACATTTCTTCAGCCAGAGAGTGGTGGGCCTGTAGAATTCATTGCCGCAGAGTGCAGTGGAGGCCGGGATGCTCAATGGCTTCAAGGCAGAGATTGGTAAATTCTTGATGTCACAAGGAAGTAAGGGCTACAGGTAGAATGCTGGTAAATGGAGTTGAAATGCCCATCAGCCATGATTAAATGGCGGAGTGGACTCGATGGCCCGAATGGCCTTACTTCCACTCCTATGTCTTATGGAATGAGCAATATATGTTGGCCTTGACTGTATCCTACAATACTGGATTAGTGTGGAGCTGGAAAAGCACAGAAGTTCAGGCAGCATCCGAGGAGCAGGATAATCAACGTTTCCGGCAAAAGCCCTTCATCAGGAATAGAGGCAGAGTGCCTGAAGGGTGGAGAGATAAATGAGAGGAGGGTGGGGGTGGAGAGAAAGTAGCATAGAGTACAAAAGGTGAGTGGGTGATTTTCTTGCTCCTCGGATGCTGCCTGAACTGCTGTGCTTTTCCAGTACCACTCTAATCTAGAATCTGGTTTCCAGCATCTGCAGTCATTGTTTTTACCTGCATCCTACATTACATAAACAAATAAAATGAAACGACAGAAAACCTTGGTCAGGGAACCTTAACTTGTGTCTGTTATCCAGTTTAAGGAAGGCATCCATTGTGAAGGTGCAGCACAGTGTCTCAGTGGTTAACACTGCTGCCAGAGACCCTAGTTCAATTCCAGCTTCAGGTGACTGTTTGTGTGGAGTTTGCACATTGAATTGAATTGAATTGAATTTATTGTCACGTGTACCGAGGCACAGTGAAAAGTCTTGCGAGCAATACAGGCAGATCACAGAGTTAAGTAGCATAGATAGTAAATAATAGCCAAACAGTGGCAAAAACAAAAACACAGGTACAGGTGAATGTTAAAAGTTTGTAAGTCCATTCAGTATTCTAACAATAGTTGGGTAGAAACTGTTGCGAAACTGGCTGATGCGTGTGTTCAGGCTTCTGTACCTTCTCCCCAATGGTAGAGGTTGTAGAAAAATATTGCCGGGGTGGGATGGATCCTTAAGAATGCCGGCGGCCTTTCCTTGACAGCGGGCCTGGTAGATGGATTCTATAGATGGGAGGATGGCCTGTGTGATTGTCCGGGCTGGGTTCACCACTTTCTGTAACCGTCTCCGATCTTGAATGGTACAGTTACCGTACCAGGTAGTGATACATCCAGACAGAATGCTCTCGATGGTGCACCTATAAAAGTTGGCAAGAGTATTCGCTGTCATGCTAAATTTCCTCCTGCCTGAGGAAGAAGAGACGCTGTTGGGCCTTTGTAACCAGTGCATCCACATGAAGAGACCAAGAAAGCTTGTTGTGGATGACTACACCCAGGATCTTGACACTCTCTACTTGTTCCACCTCAATGCTGTGAATGTATAGGGGAGCATGAGTAACATCCCACCGAAAGTCAATAAAGAGTTCCTTGGTTTGCCGGCATTGAGAGTTAGGTTATTCTCGGTGCACCATTTTTCCAGTTCTTCCACCTCTCATCTGTAGTCTGTTTTGTCACCATCTGAGATTCGACTGACAATGGTGGTGCCATCAGCGAACATGTAAATGGCATTAGTCTGGTATTTGGTGACGCGGTCATAGGTATACAGTGAGTACAGTAGGGGGTTGAGAATGCATCCCTGGGGAGCTCCAGTGTTGAGTGTTTGTGAGGATGAAATATTGTCCCCAATCTTCACAGATTGTGGCCTGTGGGTCAGGAAGCTGAGGATCCAGTTGCAGAGAGTGGGGTTTAGTCTGAGATCACTAAGTTAATTGAGGGGACACATTCTCCCCGTGCGTGCGTGGATTTCCTTCGGATGCTCCAGTTTCCTCCCACAATCCAAAGATGTGCAGGTTAGGTGAATTGACCATGCTAAATTGCCAATAGTGTTTGAGGATGTATAGGCTGGGTGCACTAGTGAGGGGTAACTGTACAGTAATAGGGTAGGAGAATGGGTCGGGTGGGTTACTCTTTCGGAGGGTCGGAGTGGACTTGATGGGCCTGGTTCCACACTGTAGGGATTCTATGATCATATCAGGCCAATACACAGGCTATCAATTGGTCTGTGATTTCCCAACTGGCATTTCTCCAACACATTGGAATCATGGAATCAGCCCAATTTAGAAATTGAAAACATATCTATGTTTTGTTCCACCTAATCTCTTTTGAGACTCACCCCTCCTAATCCACTATCACCTGAAACCAATAAAAAAGATGGCTGAGTTATTAATATAAAAACAAAATACAGCAAATGCTAGATATCCAAAATAAAACAGGAAGTGCTAGAGAAATGAAGAGGTCTGGCAGAATCTGCAGAGCGAGAAACAGGTTAATGTTTTGAGTCTGATATGACTTTTCTTCCCAACACATTAACATATTGATGAGAAATATGTGGGGAAATGTTCACACTTACAGAAAGAATACTGGACTAAGGATTAAATGTTTGGACATATATTTAATTCCATTGATGGACACTCAGAGGAATACTCATATTATCTATAGCATTAAGCCAACCTTCTATGAAAACAGTATCAATTTATTTTATAGTACAAGGCAACAAATCATTTGAATAATTAGTTGTTATTTTTAATGTGAATTTGTTCATGTCTACACAATCCATCTTATCATAACTTTACAGAATTTCACCTACATTGTATAAGCGATGTCACTACAGTCATCTCAAGATGTTTGATATCCTAACATATAAGCATTAATTCGCCAGACTACCTTTTGAATTTTGCTCTTTTACATACCACACATCCAAAATGTCAGAAAGATACTGGAGATGGCTGGGAGGAGATCATTAAGGATTGGTCTAAGATGTAGAAGCGATCCATCTAAGAATCATAAAATTGCATTCGTGTTGGGAGGAAAATAAAGGAGGTGCACAATCAAGAATGTTGAAATGCTAGTGAGCACCATCAGCTCAGATTGTGACAACTTAACTTTAGGAAACAGGTTTAGAATTAAAAAGCCTCATGCACAAAGGCTTATTTTTAAACAACATATTATCAAATGTCCCAAAGTACATCGCAGTCAGTTAATAACTTTTGTAAAGTTACTGTTTTGTAGGCAGAACAGTGAATATGTAAAACAGGCTTCTATCAAAATTGTTAATTTCTTCAAAAAAAACTACATAAGCATTAAGTTGAAAATGAGACAGAAAATTACATGAATCAATACAAATTAAGATGATCTAATGGTCCATGGGGTTTGATGGTTCCTGTGTAGCTGGGTTTGCGGAAGAAGGGAGTTGCCTATGGAGGTCAGCAAGTCAAAGTTAAATAGTTGAAGTGTGGGGGTGAATAAGACATTCTATGAATACAAGAACAAGACAAGGCTATTTAGCCCCTTGAGAATATTTCACCAGTCATTGAGATTTTTACTTATCTGTGACCTAACCCCATGTCCCCACCTTTGCCCCATATCTCTTATTTCCTTTGGTTAACAAGTATTTACTAATCCCAGATTTTAAAATGAACAATTGATTTAGTATCAATTCCTGCTTGAGGAAGAGAATTCTGAACTTCTACCATTTCCTATGTTTATTACAGTTTCTTAATGTCACTCCTGAAAACTCTGACTCTATTTTATAATGAGCCTTTCATGACTTTTTAATCAATTGCTTTTGGAGATTAGACAGTATTAATGTGGAATTTTTGGACAGAATGGGTTGCTAGGGTTGGTTGGAAATAGGATACAGTTTACCTTAGGCGTATCCAGATAACAGAGTGTGCTGTAAAAGCCATTTTGGTTATGCAAAACCTAATCTATTTCAGGATACTCCAGAGCCATCTGTACTAGTGAATTACTATTGAAATGCTTCAGTACTATTGTTATTTAGGGTACTGAAAAAGAATACACTAAGCATCTGACCAAGAAGAACAGAGGAAATATTTTAATATGTTTTAACTTGAGTTCTGTGGCATTTTTTCAAATCTTTTCTTTTGTTAACTCTCAAGCTGATAAAAGATTTGCAAAGAGACAGGATGTAAAAACTGCTTGAAGAGGGCAATGGTGAATTTAAAAGAGACCTTTGGGATGGCAATAAAAAATACTAGAACAGCAGCAGAAAGGAGATAGAAAGAAGGGTGCAGCAAGAGTGAATAACAAAACTCTACAGACTTTGCCAAAAGATCGAATGTAGCTCCATGCAAAAGTAGGCAAGGTATCTCTATCTGAAGGGTATCTGACATTGTCCAAGTCCTGACCTAAGAAATAAGAGCAGGAGTAGATCATCAGGCCCTTTGGA
This sequence comes from Chiloscyllium plagiosum, assembly GCF_004010195.1. Lineage (NCBI taxonomy): Eukaryota > Metazoa > Chordata > Chondrichthyes > Orectolobiformes > Hemiscylliidae > Chiloscyllium > Chiloscyllium plagiosum. Next base: position 91,751,810 of record NC_057714.1, on the reverse strand, counting down.
CATGCTCTGGAATTCAACAGCATCATATCTGACCTTCTACTTAGAGCATAAGGAACAGAAGCCTACATTGGCCATCCTGTGCAAAAAGTAGGCACAATGAGCCAATGCCATTCTATTCTTAGCTTTCTCATGGCCTTGCAATCTTAAATCCCACAGAGCTGTTAGAAATCAAAATTTTAAATATTGCAACAGCCACCTTTTCAGAAAGCAGGCAGGCAATCTGTGTAATACAATATGCAGCAAGTAAATTTCAAAAGTCTACACTATCCTGCTCTGATGTTGTATGTATGTTTATTTAGCACCTATAAAATGGATCCAGACTTGTGGCAACGTCAGTTACATTAACTCAAATAAAATATTTGAGTATGCATTCCTTGATATTTCACAAATAAATACACTTCTTTTTCTAACTGTTCTTTTTAAATCACTTCTCTATTGTCTACTGAAAAAAAACTAACTTATGTGAAAAGCAGCCTACTTGCCTAAGTGTCTATTCTTCAGGTTTGAAACTCAACAGTTGAGTATCTCATGTAATGCAATAAAGTGGACCGGGGGCACATGATAGCTAAGAGTACTCCCATTTCCTTACTCTATCCCTTTTATCCCCATCTGATGACCAACCACACATCAGCATTTTCCAGTAGAATTCACAACATCGGGAACAGGAGCACAGTTTGATTTCACCTACCTAGCAGCAAACCAATGGGGCTTTCCCTCTACATCCTCCCTCACTGGCACCATGGGCCAAGCATCATATCATGGACTTTCATGAAATGAATAATGCTACATATAATGCTTTCATTGCAGATGGAGAAGGGTCATATCTAATATTTTAGAATTCAACTATGATTGAACATTCGCCTTTTTCATCTTAATTTTGCAGTACCCAAACAAAAATGATTCATTTCTCAAAAGGCTTTACATAATCTAAATTAAAGAAGATGCCTCACTATCAGAATCTCCTTTTAAAACTTAAAGTTGTGACAAGAATGAGAGAAAATATCAAAGGCAAGGAAAGATCATGAGCCTAATGTCTCACTATATTTTGAATTTCCCTTCATAATTTTTACTCTAAAGGTTATCAAGTTAAATCTGTCGTTCAGACCGAAAATGGATACCTGAGTAACTGAGTATATCCATAATTTCTGTTTTTACTTCCTTGCTTACTCTTTCTGTTAGATTATTCCAAACATTTCATCGCAATTTAAATGTATGGAATTTTGATTAGATTCCCTACAGTGTGGAAACATGCCCTTCGGCCCAACAAGTCCACACCGACCCTCCGAAGAGTAACCCACACACACCCATTTCCCTCTGACTAATGCACTGAACACTATGGGTAATTTAGCATGGCCAATTCACCTGACCTGCACGTCTTTGGACTGTGGGAGGAAACCAGAGCACCCGGAGGAAACCCACACAGACACAGGGAGAATATGCAAACTCAACACAGACAGTCACCTGAGTCTGGAATCGAAACTGGGACCCTGGTGCTGTGCGGCAGCAGTGCTAACCACTGAGCCACCATGCCATGAGAATGTGGGAGTGTTTGTGAGAACTTGTTCCCTCGATTCTTCTGCCAAGTCACACACTCACGTCAAGTAAGTGCAAGGGAAGACCAACATCCCACAGTTCTCCATCTCTCACTTATGATTCCAAATAACTGGTTGTACACACTAGGGCCACACCTTAGGACTGCAAATTAGGGAGCTGTACCAACTTAAGTGAGGAGAGCCAATGAGTTTTGGCTACTGTGATATCTGGATCAGATCACCATTTCTGATGTGCATGAAGACTAGTACCAGCAGGTCAGACAGAAAGATCCAAACAAGACAATAGGAAAATGGCTCAGAAGGTGAGGACCAGCAAGATGTGGGACAGACCTCAGTGCACAGTCATGAAGTTCAGTCAGTCAATGTGACTAGTGAATCACTTGTTAAAAGTCTAGTACCTCACATAGTATAATTCCCACAGTCAGCACTGAAAAGTCACAATTGAAAAATAGACAATACAGAAAAGGTTGGTCACCAGCAACTGATTCTGTTGTAACTCATGACAGGGAAAGAAAACCATACCTAACAAAGTGACCAACAAACTTAGGACAGGATTGTCCCAAATTCACAAGAAAGGTCAGCTTCTGAGTTTCTTGAACTCAATGAAGGGAAAACTATGTGAGACAGAAACAAGAACATAAGGATCGTCTGCAAGGCAGGAATGTTTAGTAAATGTAAATGGAAACCTATGCTGGGATTTGCTGATGTATGGTGGTCAGAAACTGGGTCTGGAATAGGAAATAGAAGAAGATTGTACTTGGATTTTAACCAGCATTGTTTCTTCTACCATTTATCACAGAATCCTGTCTGGACGTATTCGCAGGATAGATGCGGACTTCCATCCTTTACACTCCTTAAAAAGTCTTTGTGGAGCTCGTGGCTTGTACAACTACATGGCCAGTTCCCCTCATCTTACTATTAAAAGGGATAATAAGATTGATGACATCAATTTAACCATTAAAGAGTCCCTTTGGAAGCATAGGGTGTCTGTCACACAGGAAGGCCTTTGGTGTCTTTCTAGAAGAATGGCTTTGCTCACACTCCCTTCCAAAGTAGAGCCTCTGATACATCTGTCACACTTATAGCACTGTCCATAGAACAGGTTGTCAGCCTTTGGTTGGATGCATCTTGGACTTTTCTATAGGCTCTGAGAGAGAGAGAGGCTTCACAACTGTGGGTCCTAAGTGCCATTATTTGGGCATGATAGAGTTTGATATTAAACTTTGAACTTATCAGATTCACTAATGGGACATACAAAATGTTGAGTATCATAATTAGAATGGTGGCTTTACATTGGTATTCAAATCCACTCTTCACAACCATTCAGGATGTCTGGATTAGAATGTGTTTAGCAGGTTACCATTCAACCAATCACTTCTATCAAAAGGCTGTTACTGCAGTCCGATACACTTCTCAAAATGGAGGGAAACAGTGCCACCTACTGTCTCCCAAGCCTGATACACATTTAGTAACAAATAAGTTAAAACATTCCCATTCTTATATCTGACACTGCACACTACTGATCACAGTACTTTTAAGGTTTTTTCAAATGCATAAAGTATTTCAGCAAAGGGTGGTTGCTCTTTGAGGCATGCTCAGGATTTTATTTTTGGTTTGCTGCTGCTAAACCCACTCAGATTTCTTTCTCCTACTGCCTGTGCTGCAATTCGACTGGCTGTCTGTGACCCGCATATGAACAAGCCTGTACTCATCTATCAGCTGACTGTTGCTCGGTGGAGCTTGGGTGGGTTTCAGTAGTGTGTGCTGCCGTAATCTGGAGCCTTGCTGACCTGGCAGGCGGGCTGCGCAGCTGCTGAAGGCAGGAGAAGAGGTCCCCTGCACCTTCTCAAAGAGGGCCAACTTCCTGTCAGGGGGTTCTCTCATAGAAGCAGGGCTGGACATGAGCACGGTGAGATGTGTGTTGTTGCTGTTGGTGTTAGAGAGAGCCACATCCTCTGACAGCACCCCTGAGTGCACACAAGTGCCTTCCTCCTGCCCTGACTTGCAAGATTTTGCTTCACTGCCTGCACTTGCCCCACTCTCTCGCCTTTCTGTCACATGCATTTCATGCTCTTGGACTACACTGTGCTCAGGAAGCTCACGGGGTTCACTTGGGATGTCATGATAGGACTCTGCTTGATAAAAGTGTTTCATCTGCAACTTATTCTTCTTATTTTGCTTGACAGCCTGCTTAATTACATAAATCAGATCCACAAAGTTCAGGAGAAAGGAGAGTGCAGTGGCCCCAAACATAAAATTAACCAGCAATGTCTTCTCAGTGGGTCGGGAGGGATAACAGGTCACTCTGTTGGCACATGGATAACTGGAGCAGACAAACCTATTTGGGACTAAAAATCCAAACAAATAATATTGGCCAACACCAAATCCTGCCTCCAATAAAGTCCTCAAAAGTAACTGAAGCACATATGCCTCGCAGAAATTAAGAGTTCTTTGCCTTATTCTGAGGTCTTCATTTACAGCCTTGGCTTCATCGGGGATGTCCATCAAATGGAGATTTAACTCCTGGCTTTTCCTAGTCGTGGAAGCACTTCTCACAGGCTCTTTTCTGATGGACGAAGTTTCAGCCGGATTCTGCAGGCACTGGAGGGAACTCGCTTTTGCATTTTGCATTGGCATTCTGTGGGCCACATGTAGGATGAAAAAAGCTACAGGCAAGCAGAGCACGATGGCCTGTACAAACCAAAATCTGCAGTGGGATACAGGAAAGAAAGCATCGTAGCATACATTGGAGCATCCTGGCTGCATGGTGTCACAAGTGAATTTTGTTTGTTCATCCTGGTACAGAGGATAGCCAACACCAATGACCACCAGTAGCCTGAATACTATCATCACTGTTATCCAGATCTTCCCTGAAAGAAGCACACAGCAAGTATTACATGTAGAGTACCGTACACATATTCATCATTTTAAAATCAAAACAAACATTTTAGGGAAACAGTCATCACAATAGGAATAAAAAGCATCTCGAGATCACAGACTTGAAACCACATTGATTATAATATGTAGGCAAGTTATTCTTTGTAAAACAATGAATATTTTGCATCAGTATTTAATGTGGAAAAGGATCTGGAAGATATAGACTGTAGGGAAATAGATGGTGACATCTTGCAAAATGTCCAGATTACAGAGGAGGAAGTGCTGGATGTCTTGAAACGGTTAAAGGAGGATAAATCCCCAGGACCTAATCAGGTGTACCTTAGAACTCTCTGGGAAGCTAGAGAAGTGATTGCTGGGCTTCTTACAGAGATATTTGTATCATCGATAGTCATAGGTGAGGTGCCGGAAGACTGGAGGTTGGCTAACGTGGTGCCACTGTTTAAGAAGGGTGGTAAAGACAAGCCAGGGAACTATAGACCGGTAAGCCTGACCTCCGTGGTGGGCAAGTTGTTGGA